>NC_056628.2:175729895-176057395 GCF_002870075.4 Lactuca sativa
AAAGGTAATTAATTTTTTTTTGAAAATGTCTTTAATTTTTTATTTTACTTTACTCTTAACAACTACGGTTTAAAGTTTTATCTTTTTGGAATTCTAGTTGATGTGTTGGTAGGATTTAAGATTATCTAGGGTTTTCTTCAATTTTAATTTGTTTGGTTATATTTATAAACTGCCCTAATTTTTGACAAATTTCAGGTAAATTTGATTAGTGTCCTTTTAAAGACTAAATCACACGGGAGTACATGAGTGTTTTGATTAGTTTTATATCAATAGATGATTTTTTGGTTTTGACAAGTCAAACCTTTTTATCCATTTTGAGAATACGATCCATTTTGAGATTTAAAGTTCAACATTCAACCATAATTTTAAAACTCATATTTATTCTTGAATTGAATTCTGTATCTGTTTGACTTCCATTGTAACTTTTCTAATGACGATAAAAGCTTGATTCTTGGAATATATATCATTTGTGGAGATTTTTATAAGTTTTTTATTTTAATATTCATTATATGATGGTTTTTGAATCCATGGCTTTGGGTGATGTTTATCATATTTACTTTGATTTTCAAAAAGCTTTTGATAAATTGGACGGTTGGTCATAGTATTTTGTATATTTTGAAAATTGAGAATTCATTTTTTTAGTTGGCAAGCCACAATAAAATGATTAATTGTTTATTTTGAATGTGAATCACACCTTTTGAATTGTGTTTATGAGAATTTTAGAATCAGGTGTGTAAGAATAGTTTCACCGATGGAATGATATTGCAAGTTCGGAATAAGCGATGATGAAGATTGGGACTGCATCATCAACATATTCTTTTACAATGCGTATTACTATATTCTTTAAGAATGTATCGACACATTTTTATAGAATAGACCAAATTGTTCTACATTTTACATGATAGTTGAAAAATGTTGTTACTATTCAAGAATGTCATTTGAATGTCAATGTATCATATTTTTGTTTATGAATGTTACTTCAACAATGTTTTTTGTATTTCATTCTTCAAGAATGCATAATAGGTATTATTAATCTTTTTATGGGTTTTCAATGTTTTAATGTACACTACTTCATAGAATGTAATTATTTGATATGTTATTTTTTTAACTAATGTTTGTGTATTGCGTTATAAAAATAATTGACTTTATTAAGAAGCAAAAAATTGATTTCATATTCAAAAGCATATTCTTTAAGAATATGCAACATACTCATAAACAAAATATATTCTGTCACAATATCCGAAATTAAGAAACTTAATTTAAAAAAATCAAAATTTTAAAATTAAAAGAATTAACTATCATTTAAATTCCGAAATTTTTATTTTATAAATCTTGTTTAATTGACTACAATACCATTATGATTAAATTTTTTTAACTATATGATACATGTTATTCCATTGTATATCATAGACCCTCGTATCATAGTTATTCGTTTTTTCATCCATTGGTCTAAAATTGTCCTTACGACCACACCAAATATCTCATCCACATTATAACCTAACCCTATATATATATATATATATATATATATATATATATATATATATATATATATATATATATATATATCGGGTCCGTTAAAATTTCGAAAAAATTGGATCTTGAGATTCAACATCAACCACATATTTCTTATTTGTTACTCTAGCGTTCCAGCGTACCATTGCTTTTTCCCCCAACACCTTCTCATCCAACACAACCGCTACCGCCACCACCATTATCACCACCTTTACCACCAACCAACCCCACCACTATCACTTACATCACCTACACAACCATCACGTCTGCCACCAACCACCATAATCATATATGATTATTAAATATGTGAACCTACATATACGTATAATCATTTATAATTAAGCATACATCGTTGTTGTCGGTACGTTAGAGCTTTAGAGCGGAAAATGAGAAATATGTGACTGAAGTTGAATATCAAGATCTTTACTTTTTTTAGAATCTCAAGTGAACCGTCCGTGTGTATATATATATATATATATATATATATATATATATATATATATATATATATATATATATAGAGAGAGAGAGAGAGAGAGAGAGAATTAAGTTCAACAACAAATTTCTACAAATGAAGCGAACCAACGAACCAAGAAATTGATTGCTTGTTCGATGAATTTCTTTCGTTTTCTCTTAATTAAAGGAAATAACCAACAAACTAATTACTAAATGATTGTTAGATTATTGTTACGATCAATATTTTCCCATAATTTGTGATCCTTCTCATTAGATGATATATATATATATATACACACAATACATGGGTTGCTATATAAAAAGACCCCGGAACGTAAATACATGAGTATAAGTAATGTCTAACATCCCCCCGTAGTCGAAACGGGAGATTGAGATCAAACGTTTAGACTAAATCGAAATTCCATAAATAAGGATGATGGAAGACCTTTGGTGAAGATGTACTCGTACTGAGAAGAAGAAGGAACATGAAGCACACAAATATAACCCATGGCAACTTGGTCGCGAACAAAGTGAAGATCAATTTCTATATGTTTAGTGCGTTGATTCTGAACTAGATTCGAAGACAGATAAACGACACTAACATTATTCAGTTTCAGCACTAGAGCGTGAGATGGTGCCCTGTCTCTTTGAAGACCATGATACGAGATTCTGCCCTAGGAAAACGTAGTATCCGGACGTAGAGCGTCGAGTAGTTGGGTAGCCAGCCCAATCAGCATCAGAGTAAGCAACGAGACCATGTGACGGAGAGGCATATAATTGAAGACCATGATCTAAGGTGCCTCTAAGGTACCTAAGGATACGCTTGAGAGCTGTAAAGTGAGGCTCTCGAGGGTCATGCATAAAAAGACAAACTTGTTGAACAACATTAGTGATATCTGGTCTGGTAAAAGTCAAGTACTGAAGAGCACCTGTAAGGCTGCGATATAGAGTCGGATCAGTGACCGGAGGACCCGATCCATCGAACTTGGCAGAAGTGTCTGCTGGGGTACGAGCAGGTTTATAATTAAGCATATGAGCTTGTTCAAGAATCTGGATAGCATATTTCTGCTGAGACAAGAACATGCCTTGATTGTCACGCGAGACAGCAACTCCTAAGAAATAATTCAGAACACCCAAATCTGTCATGGAAAACTCAGGGCGAAGAGAAGCAATAATATGATGAAGTAGGCTTGTGGTAGATGCAGTTAACACAATGTCATCAACATAGAGAAGTAAGTAAGCAATCTGATCGCCTTGTCTGTAAATAAAAAGAGAAGTGTCTAATTTGCTATTAGTGAAACCACTACTAGTGATGAACTGAGCAAATCTCTGAAACCAAGCTAGCGGTGCCTGTTTTAGGCCATATAAAGATTTCTGCAACAAACAAACATGGTTAGGAGCAGAAGGGTCCCGAAATCCTGGAGGTTGATGCATGTAGACAGTCTCCTGAAGATGACCATAAAGAAACGCATTCTTCACATCTAACTGGTGAACCGGCCAATGATGAGATATGGCCAAACTAAGAATTGTCCAAATGGTGGCCGGTTTAACAACCGGACTAAAAGTCTCGTCACAATCAAGTCCTGGTTGTTAACTACGACCATTAGCAACAAGACGAGCTTTGTAGCGAGATAAAGAGTCATCTGCATTATATTTCTGTTTAAACAACCAAATGCAATTAACAACATTAGCATCAGGAGGCCGAGACACAAGTACCCAAGTCCCGTAGATATAAGTACATTAAATTCTTCTTTCATAGCATTTAACCAGTTAGGATCGCGAAAAGCCTCTAAATAGTTGCGTGGAACAGGTGAGGTGGTAGAATCTATGTGAAGATTCAACCGGTCAACGGGTTTGATGATGTCGTGATGAGAATGAGTGGTCATACTGTGAGTGCTAGAGGCAGCAGAAAGAGATCGAGTAGGTATAGCATGAGGAGTAGCACTGACACACGTAGTGGAGGTGTTACCAAATGTAACAGCAGGGGGATCCAAGTGGGCATCAAAATCAGGTTGGACTGAAGAAATATCTGAAGTATTAGATGTATTAGGTGGGGCCGAGTGAGGGTCGGTCACGTGAGGTGGGCCGGTCGGAATAGATGAATAAGAAGGATGACTGAGGGGTTGGCCTTTATGAGAAGGGTGATTGAACATATTTCAAGACTCGTCCATTTGAAGAAACTCATAGTTGGGAGATTGATTTGGGGTCATGGAGCCAAATGGAAAAATAGTTTCGTCAAAGGTTATGTGACAGGATATGATAATTTGGTTTGTTTGAAGGTTGAGACAACGATAACCTTTGTGATTAATGGGATACCCAAGAAGGATACATGAAACATAACGAGGTTGTAACTTATGGGTGTTGTTGAGGTGTGGGAAACATACACAACCAAAGACGTGAAGGTGACTATATTGGGGTTGTTTGTGATAGAGTTTATGAAATAGGGAGTCATTGTGGAGAGTGGTGGAGGGTAGAATATTTAAAAGATTGGTAGCCATATGAAGAGCTTTAACCCAATAGGTAGGAGGAAGGTGGGCTTGAAAGAGAAGGGTGCGAATGATATTGTTTATGGTTCGAAGCATTCGTTCATATTTACCGTTTTGTTGAGAGGTGTAAGGACAAGAAAACCGCATATGGATGCCATGTGTGGCACACAATTGATGAAACTGGGAGTTGTCAAACTCTTTACCATTATCACATTGAAAAAATTGTATGTCTTTGTGAAATTGGTTTTTGATATAGGTACGAAAAATAACAAATTTAGAAAAAACTTTAGATTTATTTCGTAAAGGATAAACCCACAAGAAATGAGAGAAGTGATCAATAAAAATGACATAATATTTAATGCCACTATGACTTTCCAAAGGGGAAGTCCAAACATCTGAGTGAATAACTTGAAATGGAAATAAAGCGTTTGTTTTGGACAATGAAAAAGATAAATGGGCGTGTTTGCCTAGATGAAACGCATGACACAATAATGGAGAATCCTTTTTATTACAAGAAATAAACTTTTGAGACACAATATGCTTAAGGACTTGATCGTCGGGATGACCGAGCCTCTGATGCCACGTGGAGGGACCAACACTAACGAAAGCTTGATGAGAATGACTTGTAACCGGATATAGGTCACCGGTGCTATCACATCGAAGGAGGATTTGTTTGGTCAAGTAATCCTTCACAGAAAAACCAAACTCGTCAAACTCAATAGAACATTTATTATCGCGAGTGAATTTACGAACAAAAACAAGATTTTTAATAATTTTAGGGGTAATAAGAACGTGTTTTAAAGTAAGAGTACGAAAAGGATTATATCCAAGAGTAGTATGACCCGTTTTAATTACTGGAATTTGTGATCTATCACCAAGTAATACTGAGAAATTAGATTTATTGCAAATATTACTAGAGGACTTGAGTATACCTAGGTCAGCATGAAGGTGAGCGGTTGCACCGGTGTCCATGTACCAATCGGCAGTGGTCGGGTGTTGAAGGTTCATGGTTGAGAAAACTTGTGGTAATGTGGTGGCTTGATCTGAAAATTGCCAATTAGAAGACGTATTGGGTTGTCCAGCGAATAAATCTTGTTGATGGGCTAAAGGAGAAAAACCCTAAGGTTGTTTGGCCTGCGCTGGTGAAGACTAGCTTCGTAGCTGATTCCGTGGGCCAGATTGTGTGTTGGGATGGACTGAAGGCCACTTTACCATCTGATTTGGAGTAGGCAGGATCCCATGCTGAACAAGGTAATAAATCGGCCATGGAAGAGCTCCTCCCCATCCGCTAAATTGACTGTCGTACATTGGTCCGCCACCACTGTCGTACTTCCCACGTCCGCCTTTGCCGGAGCGTATGCCATGACCACCACCACGGTTGTTCCTGCTGCCTCCACGAGCGGCGTTAGGCCTTGATTTGAGAGGTCAATTATGATGACCGGTAGTCAGAACAAGGGGCGAAGAGGGAGTGTCATGGTGGGTGGCTTGATTAACGCGATTTTTCTCCTTAAGAAGTGCACGTTCTTCTAGGGTAAGCATAGCACGCATTTGAAGAAACATAGGGAAAGGTTTTTGGTACCTGATGGTAGGGATGATGTGAGAGTATGTTGATGGTAAACCATTGAGGGCATAGATAACTAAGTTGCGTTCAGGAACCGGCGACCCAATATTGGTAAGGAGATTTGAAATTTTTTTGATTTTGTTGCAATAGTCGAGAATGGAGGAGGTACCAAGAGAGAGAGAGAGAGATCGGAGTTCATCATCTAACTCCATGGCTTTCGATTCTTTATTTTCGTGAAACAGCTCTTTGATGGCATTCCAAATAGTTGCAGCAGTGGGATCAACTTGGAGAATAGCTTGAAGAACTGGCTGTGAAAGCGTGCCGTACAAACATTGTTTCACCACGTTGTCAACTGTGTCCTATTTAGCATTGACATGAATAGGGTCGGGGGGTTCAAGGTTTTCGAAAACATTATAGGCAAGGCAGTGAGTCTTGAACAATTCCTTCCAAGAGTTGTAGTTGAGGCGTTCCAAATCAAGACCAAGAGGAACATATGATTTAATGTTTGTGATGTCATAGATCTTGTCAGTGGGAGTAGGTTTGGATGAAGACTCTCCAACGGTCATGATTGATGAGAAGAAGAGAGGAAGAAGAGAATTACAGGATCGATGAAGAAAATACGCCGTAAGGTCAATTAGGTTTTCTTTTCTTCTACAGAGATTTAGCCTGATACCATGTTACGATCAATATTTTTCCATAATCTATGATCCTTCTCATTAGATGATATATATATATATATATATATATATATATATATATATATATATATATATATATATATATATATATATATATATAGATAGATAGATAGATATAGATACAAACACAATATATGGGCTGCTATATAAAAAGGCCCCCAGAATGTAAATACATGAGTATAAGTAATGTCTAACAATTACAAAGATTGAAAGCATATTAGTTTGAATAAGTTTTTTTTTAAACAATCTAATGCATTTGATTGATGCATTGATTTTTTTTACGTTTTTGTTTCATAGGAACCTTCAAAATCAATATCCATTAAGATATTAGATTAATTATGTTGTTTTTAGTTTTGTTAAGAAAGAAGAAATTGATGTATTTGAGTAATGTATTGTTTTTTTTCATTATTTTTTTGAGTTGTTATGTAGGTGAACTTTTTGACTCATCGTGACCTTCATATGTCTTAGAGTTTTGTCTAGACAAATTACAGGTAAGTAAAATGACTAACAACAATTAATGCTTATCATATTATGTTGGTGACTTTAGTGTCACCATGTCATTTTAAGTAGCTGGGAACTAACATGTGAGCTAAGGGGCTTCATGATTTGTACTCTAATAAATGTTAAGGGGTTGTGCGGAGTGCACGCATGTAAAAGAACGAGTCAGAAGCCGGTTCGACGACTAGTTGGGGGTTCGGGGGCAGCGCCCCTTTGGCGGGGTCTAGGGGCAGCACCCCTAGTGAGGTCCAAGGGGCAGAGCCCCTGGAACTAACGAAACTCATTAGTTTTTGGTAACCCTAATCCGGATTAATATTATTTGCTTCCAAAGCAACTAATGACGGCCCAACCCTAATGAAACCCTAATCGTGTTTAGTATATAAACAACTCTTCCTTTCCAGAAGACGGACCTTCTTTAGCTCTCATTTTTCATCACACATTCACAGAAATCTTTAGCATAATAGCTTACGTTTTCTGTGCCTAAATATGTATGTTTCCGCTTGGATTATCCTAGGCTGAATTTCTTGTAACCTAGGCATAGGATAGAAATATCAGTTCGGAAAATAATATCACGATCCAAGCTGGTATTCAGATCTCCACCGCAAACCCTAATTTTCCCAACATATTATAGCACCATTTAACATATTTTGTGGTGATTGTTATAGGTGAAACTTGGAAAACTTGAAACCGAACAGATAGAAATGAATGTAAACACTATAAAATTGTTGTGTAATTAAGAAGCTTCTGATGGTTATATGAAACTATATATATCCCAAAGATTGATTCCTACAAACAATCAAAGTCACACAAAAAGTTGGTCAAATTCACAATTCATCTTCCTAAGATTTACTTAAAATAACCAAAAAAAATTCAAAATTGTAGGGAAAGGTTGCGTGGAAAATAGAGTGCTCCGTGGCTATGTAGACAAAACTCAAATAAAAATATTGTACAATTTCTTTTGATTTACTTTACACAACCCAAAAACTCAAACAAATTTGTGTTGAAATGCTATTCTTAAGAAAAGATTGATTTTTGAAATCATTTATTAACTTACTCTTTCTTGTCGACAAAAATCAACATATTTTGCATTCGCTTCAAAAACCATTTATACTCTTTCAAAATTTAGTTTTTATCTAGTATTCCTATTGTTGAAGTGGTGAACTTATGAGGAAAAATCAATCATATTTGGTCAAAAAGATCATATCTCTTAAATAAAATGTAAACAAATGACGTCGAACCTTCTACAAATTTGAAAAATAAATTTTCTTTCTGCACTGAGTAAGATATTTAGATAAAGGTTTGTGTGGTTTTGGTTGGTCATAATGCATAAAAGTCAACATTTGTATTACTTTGGTTGGTTTTTTATCTTGATACATGCACTGGTAAAGACTGCATGTTTTAATATTATTATGCATTCACCTTTCTCACTACTTCAATATACATTAGAAAATTCATTTTTTTTTTAATTTTCTTTTTTAAATATTAATTTCGAAATATAAGAAATATATTCATTGATTTGAAAAAATACATTTTTTTTAATTTTTTTTTAAAAATAATATGCATATTCATAATATATTTACTCTTATGCATATACATATACTTCTTCTTATACATATATTTATTCATATGCATATGCATATACTTATGAATATGAATATAGACATACTTATAAATATGTCATACTAGGTGTGAAACCCGTGTATTACACGGGTTGATTTAAAAAAAATTAAACATTAAAGTGTAAACGAAAAATATTTTTTAATGTATAACTTTAAATTAAGGAAGATACATATTTATTGCAATTTAATATATCATATATATCATATTTAATACTTTACATATATAAGTATATGACTTTAATTTTAAAAATTGGAACAAACCAAAAATTGACAAGTGGATAATATTTATTTCAAAAATACCACAAAATGACAAGTGTCAAAATTAATGAGAAATTGACATGTGGCAAAAAAACCTTCATTTATTAAGGAGGATTATACATATGCATATGTATATGTTTATTCATATATTTATGCATATACTTATTTTTATGCATGTACATATACTTATTCATATGTATGTGCATATACTTATTATTATGCTTATGCATATTCATAAGAATAATTTATTGCTTTATTTTATTGGGTTTAGTTTATTATTTATAAAACCCCAACAAAAATTATTTATTATAATGTGTGGGGTGACTTGTTATAAAAGATGGAGATTCATGTATGAAAAGGGATGCGATACTAAATGAAAATGTAGAAACGCATAAGAGATGTATACATATGTATATGCATATATGTATATAAATGTATATCTACGCATATATATATATATATATATATATATATATATATATATATATATATATATATATATATATATATATATATATATATATATATATATATATATATATATACCCAGATTTGTTGATGCATTTGATGTGTACATATTCGTACGATGCAATATTAAAATACATATATGCAAATAAATGTATGCATATGCATATGGATATTAATATGCATATATGCATATTAATATGTATATCAATATGTATACATTTATATTTATATGCATTTATATGCATATATGCATATTAATATACATATGCGTATGTATACATTTATATGTATCATATGGATATGTTTATATTTATATCCGTATATGCATATTAATATGCATATGCATGTGTATACATTTATATGTATATATGCGTATTAATATATGCATACATATACATTTATATTCATATATGAATATGTACATTTATATACATGTATGTATATATTTATTCTTACGCATATACATAAGCATAATCATATGTTTTTAATTGACTTCTACATATACTTATTTTTATTTATAAGGATATACTTATTCTTAGTCATATGCATTTACTTTCCTTATGTTTTTACATTTTCCAATATAGTAAAAAATTCACAATAAACCATCTAATTTCAATATAACATCAACCATCTATGTCATTGTCTTTTGCATACATCCAAAATACAAAAAATAAACATTCTCTAATGCAATATAATAGGACCCATTCAACATTCAACAACAAAAAAAACAGATTTTAGACACATATTCAACACCAAAACAGTCTTTCGTACCAATTAAAATAACAACATTTAAAAATAACTACAACACAAATAACCACAAAAAACAGAAAATTAACGTAAAACTACACCAAAAGAACAACAACAATAGCAGCAAAAAAAATAGCAACATCAACAAAAAAAAAAAAAAAAAAAAAAAAGAAAAACCCGACTATTTAACCTAAAAAAACAGAAAAAATTAAAGTTTTAAACATTTTAAATATACTTAATTCTTATGTAAATCCCTCTTCCTCAAAAATTATGAAAGGATGTTCATGCATAAGTATCAAATGCATAAGAAATTGACTGAATGATTACTGGTATCTAGAAAAGACTAGATTGTGGTAATGCGCCGAATCTACATATAGAAGACTAGATGACCCTTTTACTTCACGTGATCTATTAAGTAAAAGATTAAACTTATATTCAATAGTCGTTTCATGTAAAGTAAAAGTTAATGACTTAGAGTTAAACTCTTCCTCTTTTTGCATAAGTAAATCGTAAAGGTGGTCTAGTAAATCGTGAAGCTCAAAGTCCACCTACAGAACAACTCAAACAAATAGGAAAAAAAGCAATGCATTAATCAAATGCATTGGTTATTTCCTTCTTGAGAAAACTAAAAACAACATAATTCATATAATCGCCCAATGGATCTTGATTAATTTTTTTTTTCTACAAGTTAATAAGTTTTCAATCTCTATAATCGAATAATGGTTTAGTAATTAGTTTGTTGGTTCTTTCCTTTAATCGGGAGGAACGGAAAAATTCCATCAAAAAAAGTAATCAATTCAAGGTACGATTTTGCAGCGACTCTTTATGGTTTACCGGTCTCTTCCTTCAATGGAGTTCGTCATTGATCTCGCCTCTCTTTAGCCTTCAATTCAAGAGAGTTCCTTGCTCATCAAATTATATCACATAAGTTTCTAAATAAATTATGAAAACCAATGATTCAATTACGAAACATATTTTAATTATATTTTATTTATCTTCGTCAATATTATGGTATCCTGTCTTTTGATTCTTTGAGTGATTTGAATTAACGAGTCTTTTGATTTCAACAAGTGTTTTGATTCACTATGAAAAAAAAAAGAATACCATTTATTTTGATTCATAAAAATTAAATATTAGTTTGACTTAATGTTTAATTCATTGAAAAAAATTATTTTCTTAAAAGTTGTGTAAGAAGGTAAGAATCTTTTCTAGCCAAACTGTAGGATTATCAACTCAATGTTTGGTTAAAATATGATTCCTCTATTTGTTAACAATGATTTCAGTTCACTGGAAAAAAACATATTATGCTAAAATACAAATTTTTTTAATAAAAAGAGAATGACATTACTACAAGCATAATTCTATTAAAATGATTTATGTTCAAAAGGAAACAACGAAATTGTTGTAAGTATAGTGCTACTAAATTGATTTTCATTAATAAAGACCAATGAATCACATTTTATATTCCATTATTCATTGTTATCAGAAGTAAGTTGCTATTAATTTGAATTCCGAAGGAAGAATATCGATACGTGGTATTTAAGTAGTGAAGAATCAACCATATAAGGGGTGTGTAGCTAATCATTAACAATTAAGACATAAGTATGTCAGGTGTGTGTAGCTAATCATCGATAATTGAAGCAAAAGTATACCATTTAATGTTTTTTTCGAATCAAAATTAATGCATAGTATATTAAAATTATTATTCAACTTATGTAATTTGAAAAATGCAATATGGTGATTTAAGGCAGGTACATTGTAGTGACCCTGATTCTGATGACATGTGCAAAATTGAAAAGATCTAGTGTATCATGCAAACATCAAGAACACAAGGAGTAAATAAAATCATTTAAGCTTTATTAGAATAGTAAGAGTACAAATGGGTTTTGAATTTTCTCTCACTAAACTAACACTCACAAGATGGGTCTTACATAATGGCAGACTCAACCCATTTACACATACAAGAGGGTAAGCCACATCCAAGGAGAACTTTTCACCCTAACATCCCCCCCCCCCCCCCCCCCCCCAAAAAAAAAAAAGTTAGGAGTGGATGTCCCAACTTTAGTTTCCAAACAAGTTTGCATGATCAAGACCAACTTCCCCTCGAAGTAATACCGGTCTTCAAATCCGCAAATGAATACCCGAGAGTCTTCGAATACTCATATTTGCATCCGCCCCCTTATAATCAACAAGTGATTATAAAACCCAAAAAGGTTGAGAAGCGCTCGAGGAATAAACTTGACGAATCTCCCTCTCAATTTGTGCCAAAAATGAAACTGCGAAAATCTTGCATTAAAAAACAATCACGAAAAGTCAAGAAAATTTTCCAAATTCTGTGAAAATTTTCGACTTTTGGGTGAATGTTGCAAGAAATTCAAAATCTAGGTATAAACTGTCAATTTCGTAATTTTGCAGGGACCCATTGCGCCGAAAACAACTGTCAATGTGAAACTTTACCCCAAATGTAGAACTGTGCATAAAGTGTCAATTCACATAAGCTTCAGGGACCTGATACGAAAAATTTATGTACATCTCATAATAGTAGCCCAATGTCGAGACCGGGTACATTCTGCTAATTCGCTGAAACTTCAGGGATTGGAATTGAAAATTCTGAATACTTCTCAGCAAATTGACCCCAATGTCGAAAGTGGGTGAAAATTGTCACTTCTTTGAAAGTTGAGGGATTCGATGCAAATTTATTTCTTTCTTCCCCACTTGGCTTCCTAGATACGTGACCACCAGGAGAACTTCACACGTCGAATTCACAAACCACAAATTTCATCCCAAATCGAAATCACATAGCGAACTCGATGTCGACCTCGATGTCATATAGCGAACTTGATGTCACATAGCGAACTCGATGTCACATAGCGAAGTGAATTCGACTACCAACCTGATTTCCACACAACGATCCTTGTTCGACCTCCTAATCAATTAATCAAAGCGAAGAATTACTCCATACATGTTGACCCATAGCAAAAGCGATCAGATGCAAACACAATCAAATTGCGATTTTCACATGTCGAAATCAGCATAACTTGATTCCAAATCAATTTCAAAAATCGAAATTAGTTCAATCATCAAACCAAAACAATGTATGTCCGATGCGAACGATTCCAAGAGACCACCACATGTCGAACTCCCACAGTCCCACTCTACAAATGCGAACTCATTGCGAATACCCCAAACATTCTGTCTTCGTCACAAGGCAAACAACGAACAGCCAATACATACACAAGTCGAAATCAACTTCGACATCATTTAACATATTTAGATTCCAAACCTTCCCATTCATCTTCAAGCCAATCAACCTTCGTTCACAACACCAAGATTAGTCAAATTAAGTTTGACTCCAAAAAGTCAACTCAAATTGAAATCATCAAATCGTTCATACACATCGAAATTAACTTCTTTGGACTCCAATACTTCATCAATCGAAATCAATATTGACCAGAAGTCCTTCGAGTTCCAAATCAGTTTCAAGATGCGAACTAGAACTTACATCTTAGTATTCAACACCAAGAACACTCATCCAATCAGTTTAGAAATTATACTTCAATCAAACACTATTTCGACTCTAATACAAGTACGTTCGACTCCAATAACCGGTAACACAACCGAAATTCGATTCTAATTTCAAACAACATGAATCGGGTTTCAATTCAGTCACAATCTCATAGTCAAAAGTCGATTTTGACTTTTAATGGACTTTCGATTTCAAGTCATCAATTCGATTTGATCCAAACTATCTAGGAGATTGATAAGAAAACGATTTCGACATTAAGAAATTGTAGTATACTCGACTACAAGATACTCGACAATGCGGGATAGAAGGTATCGAGATGTACCAACCACGACTTAGAATTAACGTTTTGAATCGACGATTTCAAGCAACTCGACTGAGAATTGATGTTCGGGCTCAATAAAATTAACAGTAACATGATTTTAAATTGGGCTCAAGAATTGTTAGATGAACAGTAAAGGAAATCAAATTCGTTTGGGCTCAATATCGAAGATTGGGTTTGGATTTGGCTTCAAAAACCGAAGGATCGGTAAAAAAATTTTGAATTTGATTTTGAATTTGATGCTTGATCTAAACAAAAAATATATTGGATCATCAATAGGGTTGAAACGAAATAGATCCAACGAATCAAAACCATCCAAAATGAAAAAAGAAACGCACGATTTTTTTTAAATGATTAAATTTGAGAATTTGAGACACCTTGATGATTCTTTTTCCGTTTGCAATACTCAAATCAATCATTGAAGATCTTGGTTCTTTTGTTATAACAAGAAAATCTTTAATCTTCACATGGTACCACCCACGATGCGTGTTGTACAATTCGTTCTTCGTGTTCTTCAATGATCTAACATCACCTACATAAGAACCATCAACACTTTTGGGTTTTGAATTCAAATTCATTGCAACACTTGATGATTGTTGCTTTGGAACTCAAATTTTCTTCATAGATTTTAGATTCATAACAACTTTTGAAGATTTTTGTGAAGAAACTCATTTGTTCTTGCTTTTGATCTTCTTCGTCTTCTTCTTCCTTTTCATGTTTATGGATCTTGAAGGTTTGAATTCAAGAACAACTTCATTCTTGACAACTTACACTTTGCAAGTTTGAGTCAAATCTTTTGGAGTTTGATATATTTGAACTTCTTGGATTGAAGGCTTTCGATAAGGCGCCATTCCTACAAACGAATCACAAGAACTCAAGCACTCATCGGTTTGAACTCCAATTAAAAAAAAACTTTCATATCTTCATCAAAATCACATTGAATTCCATTTTCTTGAACATCATGAACATCCAGGTAAAGTGCAAGAATATTAACACCATATATGCATTCATCAAGATGGATTCCTTCAATGAATTCATCATTTTTCTTCTTCTTCCTTCTTTCATGGTAAGTTGTTACCAAACGATTAAGCAACACTTTATGGTGATCATGATCAAGAGGATAACCATTAAATTTCCACATTCATATTTCTTACTAGAAATGAGTGAATTTTGTTTCAAATACTCGGTTGCAAAGCAATTGAGAAGTCCTTCAAAATTGAATGACCATGGATGATCATATACAAACCAATCTTCACGAATTGTTTCTTCCATTTCAATTCCGAAAAATGAAAAAGATCATAAGAACTTGAAAATCTCTAGACAGAGAATGTAAATATGAATGAAATCTCTAGAGAGAGAAAGTAAAACAAACAAGTATTCTAGAGAGAGAAACTCGAATTTTGAATCAAATCAAAGAATAAATTCAATTTCTAGAACACAAACTTTCTCAAAAATGAAGAACCCACGAGAGTGAGATTCACTCAAATCATATAGTTATCATGGATCAATTCTTGAGAGCTTTAAGAACACCTGCTGTGATACCAATTGTAGTGACCCCGATTATGATGACATGTGTGGAATTGAAAAGATCTAGTGAATCATGCAAACATCAAGAACACAAGAAGTAAATAAAATCATTTAAGCTCCATTAGAATAGTAAGAGCACAAGTGGGTTTTAAATTTTCTCTCACTAAACTAACACTCACAAAATGGGTCTTACATAATGGGAGTTACTTACTTCGTATTTATAGGAAAGACTCAACCCATTTACACATACAAGAGGGTAAGCCACATCAAAGAAGAACTTTGCACCCATTACACACACAAGATGAAAAAGAGTGTGGCAATGTAGACACTGCAGGAAGTATGTCGATCATAATGTCGTACTTGCCAGAAAGAAACAAATGATTATTCAACGCAATAGTTGATTTTTAACCTTATATATATATATATATATATATATATATATATATATATATATATATATATATATATATATATATATATTAAGTTTTGAGGGATCATCGGATTTTTGTAATCAATCTTGAAGCATAACGGCAGTTAAACCTTTTTTATTATGTTTTCAATGAAGCAATGTAATTATACGAATCAAGGTATACAAGTTGGGAAAGCTGATTATCTATTTATTTTATATGTTAACAGTGTACTTCATTGAATGAGGGAGCGAATTGAAATTTTTATTTAATAGAATAATTTTAATCGATTTAAGTATGATATTATTTTTAGCATGGAACTTGATAGTACAATTCTATTTTTAGCATTTTTTAGCAATACTAATTGTGGAAATAGAGTATATTTGTATTACGGTGTTATCTAACTAATGTAAGCATTCTATATGCACTAGAAAGTATGATGCCTTTTAGCATTTGTGTAATGTATTTGCACAAAACAATGTGGATAGACGAGAAAGAAAAATGAATACGAAAGATAATTAAATCTGGGTGAAATTTTGAGAAAGTATTGATTCAAATTTGAATGTAATTGTGAAAGTACAATACTATTTTTAGCAACTTTATTACAGTGAAAATAATGTAAATTTTCAATTATGATGCTAGCATTAGCATGATACTAAAAGTACAATGCCATTAGCATAAAAAGCGTACGAAAGTACTGGTATCGAATGAATAATTTGTTAGCATTTTATCAGAAAGAGTAAAATTTTAATGAAAGTACTAGGGTCGGTATCAATGTATGATGGCTTAAAGTTTTTAGCACACAATCTTTTTACATGAGGCATTAAAATCATTTTTACCAAACAACATGGGAACTATTAGAAGAGAAATCTCCGGATAAGTCCTAATATTTCACCTTAATTTACAAAAAAATCCCAAACTAAATTTTTTTTTATGAAAAAGTCTCAATTACCGGTAAAAACGACGATTTGACCATTTTTTACCGGTTTACCGGTTTGATTACTTACTCGGTTCTATTAAAGCCCCATTATTTTACCATAATTTACGAAATCTGAAACTAAAATTAAGTGATGATTTAGCCCTTTTTCCCTAAAATATACATATTACCAATGTCATTACTGAACTGGACGCATAGTTATTAAATGAGCTGATGATATGGATATGTTGGGTTATATAATATTATATTTACCATAAAAAATGATATTATGATCTATTGTATATTATTTGAAATATAAAATGCATTAAAGGGAAACTGCAATAATTACATAAACTAGCAACAAATTCGTCATTTTTAAGTTTATAAGAAATTTCAAATTGTCTATATAATCTTATGTAACCCAGTATATCTATCTAATCAGCTCATTTCCTACCCTTTTTCCAAAAAGCACACATTTTACCATTTTCATTGCTGACCCAGATACATAATCATAAAAGAACCGATGAGATGGATACCAAATTTTACGGTAAACGTAATTTTACGTCTAGATCAACAATGAACCCGGTAAAATATATGTTAAATGGAGAAAATGGCAAAATCATTACTTAATTTTATCTTCGGACTTATTTGTAAATTATGGTAAAATAATAGGACTCTAATGAAACCGGTAAATCATACAAAATTGGGTCAAATCGTTACTTTCACCAATAATTGGGACTTTTTCCTAAACAAATTTTAGTTTAGGACTTTTTCATAAATTAGGATAAAATATTAGGACTTTTCTGGAGACTTCAAATATTAGAATCATTTTTACCAAAATCACTAGAATTAGTGAATCATTATTAACCAGGTTATATCAAGAATTAGGTACATTCATGATGCAATACTTACAGTAATTATATGGTTAAAATTAATACAACGATTGAGTTGGTTCAATTGTTCGGTACCTTCATGATTTAATAAAATATTGTTAAACAATTTGATTCATTCATGTAGTTCATGTAGTTCTTAGATGATTCAAAACTATATTATTTATTTTATTATTATTTGTACCTGTTGGTCGTCATTATGTGTGACTTCAAGCTCCAAACTAACATCCCATTTTCTCGTTTTCCCTAATGATTGAGATTGAATACAATTTATCAAAATTATTAACGAAAATATAAAGACTTTGTCATAGCTTAAAAAGAAAATATGTATTTTTTAAAGACCATATGACGCAAATTGATGTGAATCACTAAATCAATCATGTAGTTGGTGAATATAAAATAAATAAAGTATTATTTAAATATCCTTTTACTTTTTGTTTCTATAAATTTTTCTACCTAATTAAATAGTGACATGTGTAACATTTAATGCTCATTTAAGAAAATTTAATGATATTTTAGTATACTAATATGACACAAGTCATCATTTAATTGGTTAAAAGAATTTATAGGAGCAAACATAGAAGAATATTTAATTTCTCACTTTAAAATGTTGATTATTTCTTAGCAATTTTGAACATGAAGCAATATCACTTTAACCACATTAAAACAAGAATTTATTTTAAATAAAATCATTTATGAAAAACTAGATTCACTAAGAGGAATTAGCTAAACATCGAACAATTCAACTTTAACCACTCTAATACTAGAAACATAGTTAACCAGATTCATTTGATACAAGAAGAATTACTTTGTAAATTACTACTAGAGAAAATGCCTTTTAGTACACACATTGTATGTAATTAAAGTCCATGTCTTAAAGGAGGACGGCACACATTTGTGTGTCATAAGCTTACAACATGCATTTATGACACACATTTACAACATGCATTGTGTGTCATTGAATCTCATGTCATAAAAGAAGACGACACATACTTGTCATAATTTTAAGTGTTTTTGAAATATATATATATATATATATATATATATATATATATATATATATATATATATATATATATATATATATATTTATAGATTTACTAATTTTCAAATTAAATGACAATTAATGTCTCATAATACAAAATAATATATATATATATATATATATATATATATATATATATATATATATATATGTATGTATATGTATATATAACAAATAATCCATTTCATACAATAAATGTACTAATATTCAAACTTAATCGCATTCAATAATGTTATTATAATAAATATCATGTATCAATCTATCACTTTCTACTAATTTTATAAAAGTAACCGAGGATGACCATAATAGCAGCAACAACAATTACTATAGCCGTTTATGCAAATAATGTAACCTTTGAGAGAGGTGGGATTAACATGAACACAAGCTCAGAAAGCTTCTTGTACGATTATCCGTAGTGTTTGAAGAAGGCATCTTCATCCTGTATTAGATCTAATACTAGGTTTAGGAAGTAGATATTCTACCTTGTGTATTATACCACAAAAATGAAGCTCATTGTAGACAGACAATCACAATATTATCCATCGGTCTAGAATAACTACTTTTTATCTGCTGTAAATTATATGTAGAAAGTTATTTGTTTTAAAAAGTTATATCATGATAATAATTAGCCCATGTATAAAACTTATTGCACATAACATTCGCATTCTATTTTCTTATTTTTGTTAAATTAATCAAAAATGCTTTTATTCTAAAGATTTACACAAACTCAAAAAAAAAAAAAAATTAAAGGCAGGAATGCCAAGAAATATCATAATAATTTTATTTATTTGTTTATTATAACATCCTTTTTTCCTTTATTTTTATTAAATCACTGTACTTCCACTCTTTTGTTATTGCGAATTTGTACTTTAAAATTTCTCACCCAATGATAACATTGTTCTTTCCACCTTTTTCTTCTTAAGGCATTGTACTTTGAAATTTCCACCAAATTATAACCTTGTACTTTTAGTTTTTTTTTCTTATCAAGGCCTTGTACTTTCAAATTCTATCCAGATTTAGCATCGTAATTTTATTTTTTCAAAAAGCTTTACCTAATTATAGCAGTAAAAATAACTTTATATTAGGATAAATTGTTATTATTGGGTAGATTATTCAAAGTAGGATGGTAGGACAAACAAATCAACAAAAATAGGTTTCTATTTCTTTTATCTAGCCAATTGTGACATAACAATGATAGTGAAGGTATTATCTTGAGCAGCCTGTGAAGGATCCAACAAAGCATACCTAACAACATAATCTAATTCACTAGTAGAACTCTTTCGATTCGAAAGCCACCAACTCTCTTTGATCACCCATCACACCTCCATATACAACTGTACATGGAATTCAGTAGGAAACTAAGCCAAACGCAACCCACAAGCTTTAATCAGCAAACAAGAAAGTTACTGACTTGCATAACCACTTATCGAAAGAAAAAAGAGCTATTTTTTCTACATCTTCCCAAAGAATCAGTACTCCCACTCGAAGGTGATGTGGGCATGGTAGAACCCTATCAGAAACTAGTCGAATCTTGATGCAAACCGTGGTTTTATTGAGTAAGAGTTGGTTGTATGTGGATAATGATTTGAATTGATATATTTAGAATTCTCTATGGTGTTACATATAGTGATAGGAGTTCAATAACTACCTCAAAACTCAGACATTGTATGAACTAAGAATTTGTCTTGTGATGATTAAAATTGTTGCTTGTAACACGAAGTCCGTGAAATAGTCAGCACAAAGAGAAAAAGTATACACATAAATAATTAAATGTGAAATAGATTCTTACTGTAATCAAGCAAGTATAGCTCAAGAGTTCATATGTATCAAGGAATTTAGTCCCAACGGCATTGCCGTCGAAGGACATAGGAACAAGCTTGAGTTCTACATGACATAGGAAAGTTGTTTTTCAGATACTTGAGCACAAAAGGTAGTGAGGTATTACAAAAAATGATTTCATTGAATGTGAGTTTATTATAGTTTCTTCCAATCAACAAAGTCAATGAATTCGGGGTCCATGGTTTCTTTTTCAACAATTTATCATATTTTTTCCTTTTCAGTTTGTGTTGGTCTTTAAAGATGGAATATTTTGTCCATCCGACCAGGACATTGTAAAGATTCATCATTTTGTTTGAGGTTATGTGTTATAGCCATCAAAACAACCACATCGTGTTTCTTAACCTTCTTAAAGTGAGACCAACAGTTTAACTTGTAAAAAATATAGAAAAAGTTTTTTTTTTTTTGCAAATAATCTTGTTTTATTGTAAATTTTCACTTATAAATTATCTTGATTCAAAGGCATAATGACATAAGTAGGAGAAATTATCAAAGTCAGTTGTGATTATCTTTTGTATTTATAGCTTACAATATTTATTTTCAATATTCTAGACATTTAAGTAGAGAAATCCCGCCAGAGAGGTAGATAGAGAATAGAAAATACTGTATTCTCTTATAGAGTAACCCTCATCATGGTCAATTTTGAAGAACCGAAGATTCCATAGGAAAATATAAATGTTTGGATGAGTGTATTTCACATCATGATGTATCTTCTTTATAAGTTTTGAATGGTATTTAGTTGGCAGATATAGACGGTAAAGAGGTTGATCCTCATCAAGAAGCTTGAAAAATACATCAACTGTGAACACCCATGTTTCATGCTAGAAATATTCATACTCTGTAATTAATTTGGTCAACTATTGTAATCTTTTTATGAATGAATAAGAAAGGATTATTCATGTATTTATGTTCTTAAGTGTTTTATATGATGTTTTATGTATGTAACAAAATAAATAAGATTTAAAATACGCGTCAAAACAGAATAATAATTAGGATGAATAATTTTAACGAACGAAGTAGTAGTTGCGATGAGGATACTGGAGATATAAGGAACACTCAAATCAGACTTAGAATGAAGAAGTTATGCTTCTTCGAAGTTTCACGACTAAACCAACATGACTCTTGTAACAACCGCAAATTACGGCTAGTCAATTTGAATATTATAAGCGTTAAAAATTGAATTTTAATAGAAGATTATTTAGGATAAATAATATTAACCAAATTTATAGTGTATGTGACAAGGATTTTGCACATATAAAGAACACCCAAATATGGCTTCGTGATAGGAAGTTATGATTTGTCTAATATTTTAGCGTAGTAGTATACAGCTCAGAAACTGAAATTGAAATCGGTCAATTGTTAGGAAAAACAATCTAAATGAGAGTTGAATATCTCGTCAATACCTATCCATCGATATAAAGATAGTCATGAATGGATATCATATGAGAGAGTTATGACTTTTTAACGGAATTTAACAGTCTAAGCCTGTTAAAAATCTAACTTTAAAAATATAATCAATTTAAAAATATAATCAAAATTAGGTGACGGAGTCTAAATAAAAGTTGATCATATTGATAAATATACGTGGATATAAAACCCATAAAATGTAGCACATATGAATTAGTTATGAATTTTGTAAATATTCAAATTTTCTCGCATGCATGAGCACGCAACGGGAGCTTGCATGGTGTACACTGTTACTCCACCCAGAATGCGACACATGGCACCATGCAGAAAACGACATGTCATCACTTCTGACCAAATGCACGACGTGCAAGGGACCATGTGCGCGACATGCAATCCAAATTCAACTATAAATACGAGTCAAAATTCAGTTCATTCTCACAGCCTTCAAACGTTACTTTCTCCATTTCTCTCAATTTTAATCCCTTTCTCCCTTATGTTTTAGTTGGTGAAGCCATGCGGTGTCTGATAGCCAAAAATTAGGTGCTCTGGAGTCAGAGTTCTGCCTACTTAATTCCCAGTTTTAATCAGCATACTCTTTAAGTTAAGCTACATTTATTTTATTCAAGTGTAACTTTTCATTATAGTCATATTCGATATTATGAACCTATAATTAAGATTTATCAGTAATTCTAATTCATTATATTGATTGATCTACTTACGGGGATGATGACTAGGTTGGATTTAGTGAGGTTTTTAAAGTGGGATTTCCAAACAATAGACTATGTATACCAAATAGACCCTACATCTGATATGATCCTACCTAGTTGTTCCTTACTTGATAGATCATGATATAGGAATTAGGATTCTAGACTACCGTTGGTCACCATGAATATTAAGCTAAGTGACATTCATAAGTGGATCACATCAGAGGAAACGTCAAGGAGTTTGGCGGAGTGCTGCCATATTCTCCAGTCACCTACCTAATTCAAGTGAGTGCATAGTCCATTTCATGAACATGATTTTAATACAATTATTAATTAAAGTATTAAATATATGTTAGAAAGTTTATATGTAAGTTATATGCTTATTGCTTGGTGTATGTGTTAGATATGTATTTGAAAAGGTATATGCGATATGCGAAGCAAATATGATTTCGTATATGTTAAAAGGTATATATTTATTATTACATGATAACAATAATAGAAATATTATAAGAGAAAAGGATAAAAGTATATATTTTGTGTTAAATATGTACAAAGGGATTGTCTATACAGAGTTGATATTGGGTACCTAGTAGTTTTCCCTGTTAATAAGATAAAACTTACTATATACCTAGTTCAATTTAGTTTGATATCAGGTAGTCTTATTCGGGATACGTATGTGTAGGTCAGAACCGAGAGTAGAGTTCTTCTTCTAGACACTTTCAGGTGTTGATGGTATGAAATATGTACCAGAGTACAAATCATATTCCTTCTTGGATGACAAGAAATGGCGGGCCCTTATTAGATAACGGTAATGATATGTTTGCTTATTTTCTTGGGTGAGTAGCAATGGTGGGCCCAAATCAGACCATTGGATAGTATGCTTGCATATTCTAAACGGTTCATTAGGTGATTTAATCTTTCCTGATAGTTGTAGACTATGATATGTGAGGATCGATTAGGGATTAAATATAGACATATGCCACCCATATGAGAGTATGGAGTAGGCATAGTCATTCGTTGATGGTCCGAGAGTATGGATTAGGCATAGTTATTCATTCTCGGTCTGAGAGTATGGATTAGGTATAGTCATTAGCCACCGATCTAAGAGTATGGATTAGGCATAAACATTTTTTGTTGGTCTAAGAGTATGGACTAGGCATAGTCATCCAATCTTGACCGGAGAGTACAGATTAGACATAATTATTTATTCTTGATTCGAGAGTAGGGATTAGGTAAAGCCATTCATTTCTGAATCTGAGTGTATAAACTATGTGAGGACTGGTGGGATGGGGTAAATTGCTTATAAGAGAGATATTTATATATTACGAATTTTAAGATATATATATATATATATATATATATATATATATATATATATATATATATATATATATATATATAGTTGGGTTTTACATGTATTAATGCGGATAAATCCTTAACACTTAAGGGTGCATCCAACCTAAGGATCCATGTCATAACTCCATTGAAGTAATATTCCATTGAACAACAAAAACTATAAACCCTACGCTATTTTCAAAAATCACAAGACCAAATTAGGGTTTACTTACCTTTTAGTTATTATAGTAAATAACTAATCAAAAACCATCTTGAAATACTCTTGGAAGCAAGCACCACATGTATCATGCCTCTAATGGTTCATATTCAAACCCTAGCAACCAAGGAGCTTGAGGAGAGAGGTGGAAATTGCGGCTCCAAGCCTCTAAAGGAATGTCATGGCAGAAATTATAAGGCTAAGGGTCCTTATATAGCTAAGGTAGCTTGGTACCAAAGCTAGGGTTTAAGGAGGAAACCCTAACCCCTTTGCTTGGTGACCAAGCAGCCCATTCTCATCCTTATACAAGGGCTTGGATGGAATTCCTTGGTCTTGCCAAGTGATTTTTTTTCCACATCTTCCAATGAGGTCAATGGGCTCCTTTCCTCAACTTTCAATAAATTAAAAAAATACACCCTGCACTTTTAATTAATCAAATTAATCCCAAAATTAATTAAAATTATTTTCTGATTAATGATTAATAAATAATACTATTTCCACTTAATATATTATTCCGATAATATATTAATACATTATTTATTTGATTTCCAATTAATTTATTAACCAATATAATAAATTAATCAATCAGTCTCTCTCTCTCTCTCTAAAAGTTATCATATTCAATTGCTAGGTTAGAGGGCAACCCAAAAAGACTGTGCTACTATCAATTCAAGTTTATACCAATTATAGTTATTGGCTTAGACACTAAATCCAACAGTCTCCCACTTGGATAAGTCTATAACTATAATTGACAGTGTAACTACCAAACTGATCAGCAAATTGTAGCTTCCAAAAGTCGTTGTCAAACTCTAACGTAGTTAGTTACATGTCCTAAGATACATGATGAAATATTCCTCCTTTCTATAAGATATCATATACACATGAGACATGGATTATAATCAATCTCATTTTCCATGTTTTTGTTTCCCGATTTCTGATTTATGACGACTGAAATCAGACTACCAATTGAACACATCAATTTAGTTCAGGCTTGGGCAAGCACTTCAGATGTCGACGTCAAATCATCGAGGTCCCCAAAGATATCGCTTTTCCCATTAGGGAAAAAGGAGTGAATAAACTTTGACTTATATACTTGTACTATTTACTCATCAGATTGTGCACAACAATACATTTGATAACATCAAGTTACTAATGCGTTTATGTATTATCAATGCACAACTGACTTATAAACAACTCATATATCTCCATTTCAAGAATATCAGATATTACCGTCTCATAATTACTTGTGATAAAATCCATGAAGTAGTTCTCTGAGCATGGGTTTATCCAATACTCAAAATCCCCATTTTCAAAGTGTAAAGACATAATTTTTGAAACAATTTTTCACATTTTAAAAACGTATTTTCATTCATAATAGTTATAAAAATGTCAATGTATCACATAACAACCCTTAACATTACATCCCAAGATCATAACATGTAAAACTCCTCGTGTGTGTACTGATCATGGCGGCGCCTTCCTGCGGTCGTCACTAGCACCTGAAATACATCACACAACACTGTAAGCATAAATGCTTGTGAGTTCCCTAAAATACCACATACCACACATACGCCTTTCCAGGCCATAAATCTATGGGATCTTCCAATCCGAGTGTCTTAAGGGACTATCATCCCGAACTCCGGTAGACCTTCTGGTCCTACCCGTATCGACCTTCCGGTCCGCAACCTCTTGACCTTCCGGTCCATACCGCACATAACATACATAGCACATACATATCACATAACATATAACACATAAATCTCATAGCATACAAGAACTTATGGTCACACATAGGTACCCTTCTAGATACAGTATAGTGAGAAGACTCACCTTGGTATCTTGGATAGTCTCGTACTCGATCACACTGGTCTAGCCCCCGTCTAAACACATAACCATACTCTCAAATAAATAATGGCTCTCAAAGGCTAGATTAAATCCACTCTATAATTTCCACAGATGGGTAAAATACGATTTTACCCCTCCCTGACCCAAAAGTCCAAAGGTTAACCAAAACCCTAAAAGTCAACGAAAGTCAACAGAAGGCAGTACACGACGCGTACCTTCTCTGTATGCGGGGCGTACGCCAGCGAACCACAATCGAGGCTTCAACCCCCTTACGCTGCGCGTACTGGAAGTTTCGCCCAACGTAAGTCCCAGTTCAGCCATTTCTTAGATTTTGGTCTTAAACGGTGCAGACACTCCTTCAACTTCCAGATCTGACTCTCTTACAACCTCTTATTCCATAAATTCAGAACATTTAAGCCTTTGGATGGCTGTAAAGGTCGCTACACCCTCAAACCTCTTTCCTTTTTCCTTCTAAAGGTCTAGACCTCATGCATGACTCCATCTTTACGTCTAAGTTTGCATTTTTATGAACATACTGTTGGATTAGTGTCTAAGTCCATAACTATAATTGGTAAGACTTGACCCGACCCGACATGGTCCATTTAGGTTGCATGGCATCATGCACTTAGATAGACTATAATGAGAGAAATAACACTTACAGTTGATTAATATATTATAAGTTCTAATATATTAATAGGATTATTTAATTAGTATTGATCAAGAATTAATCTAGAATTAATTAAGTGATCAAAATAAGACTAATTAAATATATGGGTTGATTGTGTAAATCATCCATACTTGTATAGTGGGCTAATGCTCCATGGATAATCAAATTGGGCTAAAACCCATAGGATGCTCCATGGTGTATTTGAACCCATGGATCCAAGAAAATGGAAGGCCATGACAATTAGGGTTTACCCTAATTGTAACAACTATATAAGATCATATTCTTTGGGAAAAATTAGACACTGTGAATAATAAGAAAGGGCTAGCCGGTTTTAGGAGTGTTCAAGTTTCTATCAAGTTATTCCAAGTGTAATTGGTGTTGTGTGAACCATTTGAGGTGTCAAACTTGAGGCACTAGGCACTCAAGCTTCATGAAGACATTCTACATCAAAGAGGTATGTATTCTATCTTGTTATATTCATTATTTTGTATGCTAGATTAGGATAATACCTTGGATGTTCATAATTGCATGTATAATAGAGAAAACATAGATCCAAGGTATTTAGGGTTGCATATACACTTAGGAGAGTTAGAATGCTCAAAACCCAAGAGTGGTATCAGAGACTAGGCTTGTTTTCTTGTTATACTTGCAAAAGTAGCTTAAAAATCGAATTTTGATGCTGTCTGCACAACAGACTCGCCGAGTCCATGAATGGACTCACCGAGTCCAAGGCAAAATGCATCCAACTCGTCGAGTTGGCTCATGCACTCGACGAGTTGGACCCCCTGACGGCATATATTCGATTGTTTTGGCTGGAATTGGACTAGGAACATTACCCTAAGATGTTTTTGGACTTATAAACATGTTGTTGATGTGGTAATGTTCATGCTAATTTCTAAGATAATTGTCATAATTTCAAGATTTGTATTAGTTTGTATGTTCATGCTAATTTCTTGAAGATTGATGATTTGAATTATCTTGTTCTTATGATGTTCTTAGATTAATAGAAAAGTTGTATGAAATAGTTGATTTCTATCCATTTTAATCTAAGAGTTGATTCCAAAGTGTGTTTTTGTAACTTGTCCTCAAGTTATATGAAAAGTCACATTTAAGAATCATAAAACTCATAAAAGTTGGTAAAGGTTACAAAATGAAGAGTCTAGTTCTAATTAAATGGTTTTATGACTCCATAACTTGTCCTCAAGTTATGGAGGTTCAAGAGTCTCTTCATTAAATAATAAATAAAAAAAAGTGTAACCTTAATTATTTCCATAAGTTACAATATAAAAAAAAAGGTTATTTTTTTTAATTAGTTTAAAGTCTTCCATAACTTGTCCTCAAGTTATGGAACTTGAAGATTTTTAATTAAAATTACTTTAAACTCATAAGTTATGGAATTAATTAGTTTTGAATAGTTTCAAAACTTGCCCTCACGTTTTGGAATTTCAAAAAGTTTTCTTTTATAAATACTTTAATTCAAAGTTAAGCACTTAGAATTTTAAAGAGTTAAAATTCAACCCTTATACTTTATAATATTCTAAGTTAATAATATTTATATATGTATAAGAGCAAGTCGTCTTACCATTAGTAGGCCTCATTCACGAAGCCGGTCTATAAGGGGGGTATAAGGTTACTGCCTATAAAATGGCAGTTTAATGGGTGTCCACTCTCACCCACCGCTTACTTGACCAGTGGAGGGTCGTTAGCCGAACGGGTAGGACAAGAACTAGAATTCTCCATTCATTAAAAGTATTAATGATAAATACTAAGTAACTAAACCATTTATAAATACCCAATCTTAGTTACTTAGGAAAATGTGAATAAGGTGCTAATACATGAAATTACACTGTGCACTTTGTTTAAGTCGGTTAGTGGAGCGTGTGTGGTTAACCGGCACACTAACTCGTATTTAACAAAGTAGGAAAAGGGTAACTTAATGTTTATCATAGTATCGAGGGAGCGTGTGTGGTTAACCGGCACATCGATTGATGGGTAAATACTTAAGGGTACCAAGTATATTTGCATGGTTATTCACACCTTGTTTTGTGAACCTCGGCATCCCAATCACAAAACCTGAAGGGCACACTCGAGATTGAAACATGCCATTGAAAAGTTCAATGAATCTCAAAAGAACTAGGAGTTTCAAATCCAATTAAAACCTAATAATACATTTCGTTTATCTTGGTGGAAATTGGTGAATCGTCATTCACCTACCTTTAAATATTTTATAGCTTGGATTACAGCATCCCTCTTCTAAGTTATAAAATAGTTTGTTGGGTCCTAGCCTTAATATTTCATATTAGGTGTTATATTAAGGACTTTAAATCAACTATCTTGAATATCTCCCAAAAGATGTCTAGTTCAGACATCTATGATCTTCCCAAATATCTTGGAATTTCACTTCCTCCAACTCCTCCAATTATTCTCCCTAACCCACAAGTTCAAGGTCACTCAAGCCCTATTGGAAAGGCAAGGTTTAGGTGTGATCACATATTGGAGATGAAGTCACATATTGACAAGCCGGGAGAGTTGGGTGTCAAAGTCTTGAGAAAGTTGGTGGTTCAATCACTTTCTAAGTCACATAGTGAGTTCCTTTGGGACTCTTATGAAACAGACTATGACAAGACCTTTAATGATCTTATCTATTTGCTTGGTACTGCTGAATCAACAATGATTTAGAAGGCTAGTAAAGCGAATTTGATTAGAAGATCGACCTCCCAAAACTTTATGGACATTGACAATGGTGACACTGGAAATCCAGAAAAAAGCATTCTCTTCCCAATGAAAAGGGATCGGCCATAATCAACTCGGTTAACCAAATGGTAAAGAGAAAAGCTAAGTCTGTGATAGTCCCATGTACCATTACCAAATAGTCCATTTGTTAAAATTTCCAAAGGAAGGGGCACTGTTTGCAAAGCTGCCAAATTTACCTAAGGATGTTAAAGTCAATAAGTTTGACTCTACTTCAGGTAAAGTCCATTGTCTAACTTTGTTAAGCTCCTATTTGGAGATTCTTATTACATAATGTGAATGAGTCACATGGTGATGTTATAAGAATCAAAGAAAAGAGAGAAAGCTTGGAGGAAGTATATGCTGCTTCTGATCGCGAAGATGGACTTCGATCACATTAGAATTTTGAAGCTGTTACTTAGGAGTTATATGACACATTGCTTAGGAATATATAACAACAAGGTTTTCATATGGATTGCAAGGATACGTTTTTCCGCAAAGTTTTTAAAATAAAAGGAAAATTTTGATTCAATTTATTTTAAGTATCCTTACAATGGCATTTGTGAAAAAAAATTGTTGTTTATATGATTCCATTGCTAGTAATATCGGAAAATGGTTTTGATTCTTTCATTTGTGGTAGTGTATAAATTTACCAAATAAGGAAAGTATCTCATCACCCAAGTTTCAATTGGACCGAAACTTGGAATCATGCAAGTTGTATAGTATGATGAATGAGAACTTCCAAGCATTGGAAAATTAAGACTAGTTACTTGTTCACATGGATGTGTGAGTCAAGTAAAGGACTAAGGGATCGAGTACACATTCTTATGCACCGATCAAGCCCACCACAAATAATCGTTAATACTATTCATCATAATTTACTAAAGTTTAGTAAATATGGTTATACTTACAGGCTTAAGTGTAATTATGATACATTGGAAAAATTTCGATGTATGGCAGAACGAATGAGAAGAATCAAATTAGGCAGAAGGATAAAAGTTTGTCAAATCTGAAAAGATGGGAGAGTACTTTAGTATCATGTTATATGATCATCTTAATGATTAAGAGACCTTATCACAATTCATCCTCTAAGTGCATTCTGATAGCTAAGAAGAGGAGCTATGAATTGTTGAAGTGGTCAAATCAAGAAGATGAATCATACTTCGTTTCAAAACAAGTCTTAGAGTCATACTCCAAGACTGTAAGTTGAGTGACATATCTAAAAGAAAGGTTTAAAACACTTGTCAAATGTAAGAGTAAAAGTGTCCTACTCTTGTACATTTGAAATTGGTAAGTTGTGATGTTTTGGATAAAACAAAGACCAACTTAGGCCAATTGTGTGAAGTGTTTGTCTTGATAAAGAATTTGCACTATCTCTTGAATATTTGGCAAGATAGTCTTATATCAAGAGGACAGTGGGAGTCTGAAAGATCCTAAAAAGAATTTCAAGATCTAATCAAGAATAAAAAAACCTGTAGTTGACATATTTCTATTTCTATGCCCATTCTAGTTAAAGTTGGCTTTGCATATGAGTTCTTAGAGTTCTCAATTGGTTGCATATCAACTTGGAAGCAATGGCAGGCCCTTGAGCTGCCAGGTGGCAAGAATTTAAGATTGCACAAGTTCATTCCATATGAATTTGGAATTGTCACTAATCTTGTCTTGTGATTATGGTTTTGACAAAAATTAACATGGAAAGGAACACATTGATGGGTTTTGAGCATTCTAACACTTCCTAAGTGTACATGCAACCCTAATAACCTTGGATCAATGTTTATCTAATTATCATGCAAAGTTGATTTCCAAGGCTATGATCCTATCTAGCATAAATGGGGAACAATTTTAACTTAAAGAATAGATAGAATTACATACCCTGTTGTTGTAAATGTTCCTTGAAACCTTGTTAGCCTAGCACCCCAAGTGTGATGCCTCAAATGCTTCACACAACACCAAATGCTATAAAGTAAACTTGGAGAGAAAGTATAACACACTAAAATCGGCTCTAGCCCTCTTGTTTCTTGTCTAACCAATTTTGGGAGAACACATGAGCTTTATATAGTGTTGACACATCTAGGGTTACACCATGTAAACCCTAATGTGTCATGACTCTTCATTTCCATGACCCATGGGTTTGTAACTCCCATGGAGCCTCCATGGAGCATCCAATGGGTTTAATCCAACTTGATTATCCATGGAGCCTCTTAGCCCACTATATAAGTTATGGATAATTTACATAATCAACCCATATATTTAATTAGTTATCTTTTGATCACTTAATTAATTCTAAAATTAATTCTTGATCAAACTAATTAAATAATATTATTAATATATTAAAACTTATAATATATTAATAACCACAAGTGGTATTTCTCTCATTTAGTCTATCCAATTGCATGGTGCCATGCAACCCAAATGGACCATGCCGTGTCGGGTCAAGTGCATACCAGAAATAGTTATGGACTTAGACACTTTATCCAATAGTCTCTCATTTGGATAAGTCTAACAACTATAACTGCAAGTATGAATTCAGGAACCGATCGACAATCGTAGCTATTGTCAAGGTTTCTCGGAACTGAGAAGATGATGGTACGCCATTTCAGATAAGGGATCATATAATCCTCTGTTCTAGATATCAGCCGGACAAACACATGGAACATAGTCTTGCTTATTGTCCAGCAGTTTGTTTCCTGATTTCTGATTTGTTTGACAAAGAACTTAATTGAACACATCAACTGAGTTCTGATCGCGCCCGGTACATAGGTCAAAACAAAATCATCGAGGGGCCCAGATATCAGCTTCTAATCCAAGAAGGAACAGATAAACTTCGACTCATATACTTGTTCTACTACTTGTTAAATTACACACAAACACATGTTTTATAACATCGAGTTACCAATGCGGTTTCGTATGTTCAATGCATAACTAACTCATAGTTAACAAGTCACATCTCTAGGTTTGAAGACTTATATGATATTACCGTCTCGCGATCACTCGAGATAAATTCCATGAAGTGATACCAGCGAGCGTGGGTTGAATCCAATACTCAAAACTTATGAGCACTCATGAGTGTTGAGGCCATGTCCAACATCTTAGACCTCTACAACCAACTCATGACAGTCTTACTTCATATCTGCTTCCAACATATGACTGACTATGGAGATTTGAATAATATGTAAAACAACATAAATATTTTGGAAATCAAAACACGCAAAAGAAATAATAGTAAACGATTGACAAAAGATAGTAACACTTTACTCATAAATAAACAAAACTTTTATTCATCATCAAATGTAAATTACATTTTACAAATTTCAAAATTATCTAACTACTAAGACTAATATCATCCTTCAGCCCTATGCTCCTAACATGCTGGAGATGCTTAACCCTACCCAGTCCCTTCGTGAGGGGATCTGCCGGGTTCTCATCCGATGATACTCTCTTTGCCACGAGAAGTCCTTCTTTTTTACGATGTTTGATGAAATGATACTTTCTGTCAATGTGTCTGGATCTCCCATGATCCCTTGGTTCCTTTGCTAAGGCAACTGCACTTTCACTATCACATAAAATCTCTATAGGCTCCGATATAGCTGGTACAACTCCAAGGTCTCCAATGAAGTTCTTTAGCCACATAGCCTCTTTTGCCGCTTCGCTTGCCGCTATATACTCTGATTCACAAGTTGAATCAGCCACTGTCTCCTGCTTGGAACTTTTCCAAGAGATTGCTCCTCCGTTTAAGGTAAAGACCCAACCCGACTGAGAGCGGAAAAAATCCCTATCAGTCTTGAAGCTAGCATCACTATACCCTACAACTATCAAGTCATCACTCCCACCAAGGGTAAGGACCCAGTCCTTAGTCCTCCGCAGGTACTTGAGAATGTTCTTTACCGCTGTCCAGTGAGCCTTTCCAGGATTCCCCTGATACTTGCTAACCATGCTTAAAGGAAAGGCTACATCAGGATGAGTACAATTCATAGCATACATGATCGAGCCTACTGCCGAAGCATAAGGTATCCGACTCATTTCTGCTATCTCATCCTCAGTACTCGGGCTCTGAGTCTTACTCAGTCTAGTGTTACTTTGGATGGGTAACTCTCCTTTCTTGGAATCTTGCATGCTGAATCTCTTCAACACCTTATCCAAGTAGGTACTTTGACTAAGTCCAATTAGTCTTTTACTCCGGTTTCTCAAGATCCTTATCCCTAGGATATAGGCAGCTTCTCCTAGGTCCTTCATAGCAAAACACTTACCAAGCCAGGTCTTAACTTCCTGCAAAGTTGGGATGTCATTTCCTATGAGTAGTATGTCATCCACATACAGTACTAAAAAGCTAACTATACTCCCACTAGCCTTAACATATACACAAGATTCATCTTCACTCCTAGAAAAGCCAAATTCCTTGACTTTCTCATCAAAGCAAAGATTCCATCTGCGAGGTGCTTGCTTTAATCCATAGATGGATTTCTCAAGCTTACACACTCTATTAGGGTACTCAGTGCTGACAAAACCCTCTGGCTGATTCATGTAAACATCCTCAGCCAAATTTCCATTAAGGAAAGCGGTTTTGACATCTATTTGCCATATTTCATACTCATGAAATGCAGCTATGGCTAGCAATACCCTAATGGACTTAATCTTAGCTACTGGAGAAAAGGTCTCATCATAATCCACTCCAGGAGTTTGAGAGAAGCCCTTTGCAACCAGTCGAGCCTTATAAGTGTGTACATTACCATCCATGTTGGTCTTCTTCTTGAAGATCCATTTGCACCCTACAGTCTTACGACCTGGTACATTCTCAACCAAGTCCCAGACCTGATTGTCATACATGGATTGTATCTCGCTATCCATTGCCTCTTTCCATTTAGCAGACTCATCGCCTGCCATGGATTCCGCATAGCTGTTAGGTTCATCTAGACCTACTAGTGTCTCATCACTAATAATTGTCTCACCTTCCGCAGTAATATGAAAGCCATAGTAATGCTCAGGTACATTCCTAACCCTTGTGGAACGCCTCAGAGGTACAACTAGAGGTATAATTGGATCAACAGGAGGTTCCTCCTCAAGTTGATTGCTAGGGTTTGAGGTTCATTCACCACTTGACTCTTGAAGTTCGTCAAGAACAATTAGTCTCCTACTGTCTCCTTGGCTTATAAATTCTCTCTCTCGAAAGACAGCTCTCCTTGCTACAAAGACCACATTCTCACTAGGTCTGTAGAAGAGGTAACCAAAAGCTTTTTGTGGGTAGCCGATGAAAATACACTTCTCGCTTTGAGGTTCGAGCTTGTCATGAGTCTCGCATCTTACGAAAGCCTCGCAACCCCAAACTTTGATGTGGGCTAGACTAGGAACTTTTCCAGTCCATATCTCGTGAGGTGTTTTGGCAACCTTCTTTGTAGGGACCAGATTAAGGATATGGGTGGCAGTCTCTAAGGCATACCCCCAAAATGAGATTGGTAGCGTAGCTCGACTCATCATGGAACGAACCATATCCAACAAGGTTCGGTTACGCCTCTCAGCTACACCATTCAACTGTGGTGTCCTGGGAGGTGTCAATTGTGAGACAATCCCACATTCCCTAAGATAGTCGAGGAACTCTGAACTAAGATACTCACCACCTCAATCGGATCGAAGCATCTTAATGTTCCTGCCCAATTGATTCTCGACTTCCTGTTTAAATTCCTTAAACCTTTCGAAAGTCTCTGACTTATGCTTGATCAAGTAGACATATCCATATCTACTGTAATCATCAGTAAAAGTCAAATAATAACGATTAGCATCCCTTATGGAATGTTTGAAGGGTCCACACACATCCGTGTGTACAAGATCCAACAAACCTTCACCCCTCTCACACGAACCAGTGAAGGGTGACTTTACATTTTTCCAAGTAAGCATGATTCGCAACTATCATCTCACCTTAGGTCAAATGACTCCAAGACTCCATCCTTTTGGAGTTGGCCTATACGTTTCTTGCTTATATGCCCAAGATAACAATGCCATAATGATGCTTTATCCAAGTTATTACTATTAGAAGAATCAATACACAATACATTATTTCCTAAGTTATCTACAATAGACACAACTTCATATACACCATCACAAGGTAATGCTTTAAAATAAAACACATTATTAAAGAAAGCATTTATTCCACCAGTTTCATTATAAAAAAAAGGTAAAACCTTGTTTATACAAAGCATGAAGGGAAATAATATTTCTTGCCATTTCTGGCGAGTAACAACATTTATTCAAATCTAAAGTAAATCCACTACTAAGCAACAAAGTATAAACTCCAATCTTGGTGACAGGTGAAACTTTCCTATTCCCCATGATTAAGTTTATCTTTCCATGCTCCACATTCTCAATTCTTCTTAGTCCTTGCATGGTTGGGTTTAGCTTTCTCATCCTTCAAATCTTGCTGGTACTTTGGGCAGTTACGCTTCCAGTGCGCCTTTTCGTGGCAGTAGAAGCATTCAACCTCTTTGGTATCAGAAGAAGGTGTAACGAAACCTTTCTTCGTTCCGCTAGAAGAGGAGCCATCAAGGGTCTTACCCTTGGTACCCTTCGAAGGGTTCTTTCTCTTCTTCCTTCTACCTTTCCCGATTGCCAGGACAAGTGCTGAGTTTGGAGTAGTAGCAGGAGTGGTCACAACCGACTTACCTTTAAGACCTGATTCTGCGGTCTTTAGGAGTGCCTGAAGTTTTCTAAGTGTAACTTCCTCCTTATTCATGTGGTATGTCATGCGGAATTGATCATAACATGAAGGTAAGGAGTGCAAAATAATATCTATTGCTAACTCCTCAGGGAAGTTCACATTCAACTTCATCAATCGATCCACATACCTTTGCATTTTCTGCATGTGGCTTGTGATGGGTTCACCATCTTTCATTCGGGTTGTGATCATAGAGGAGATGATTTCATATCGCTCTTGATGAGCACTCTGATGGTAGCGGTCCATCAAATCCTGGTGCATCTCAAAAGGATAGTAGTCCTCATAGGACTTTTGGAGCTCGACTGTCATGGTGGCCATCATGATACATGCCACTTTGGTAGCATCTCTTTCATGTGACTCATACTTAGCAAACTCCTCAGGAGTAGCAGTTGGCTCAGGCACCTTGAGCTCCTTGTCAAGAACATATTCCTTGTTCTCGTAACGAGTGACCATCCTGATGTTTCTGATCCAATCAGTAAAGTTGGATCCATCAAAGATGACTCTCCCACAAAGGTTCATGAGAGAGAAGGAGCAAGTAGGGTTTGAGCCAGGAGTAGTATTGTTGGAAGACATCTGAAAAGAAGGAAAAGTTTTAGTTTAGATATTGGGATAGTCCTTAATAAAACACCTAAATGTAGTATTAAGGCTAGGATCCAATCACAATATATTATAACCTAGAAGAGGGATGCCATAATCCAAGTTATAACATATTTGAAAGGTAGGTGAATGACGATTCACCAATTTCCACCATGAAAACGAAATATAAATTATTAGGTTTTATTTAGAAATTCCTAGATTCTTTGAGATTCATTGAACTTTTCAATGGCATGTTTCAATCTCGAGTGTGCCCTTCATGTTTTGTGACTAGGATACCGAGGATCACAAAACAAGGTGTGAAGTAACCATGCAAATTACTTGGTACCCTTAATGTTTTCCACTTAATCGTAGTGCCGGTAAACCACACGTGCTCCTTCCGACCTCATGAAAAACTTAAGTCACCCTTTGCCTTACTTGTTAAGTCCAAGTTAGTGTACCGGTAAACCACACACGCTCCACCAACGACTTAGACAAGGTGCAAAGTGTAATTTCATTGATTAGCACCTTATTCACATTTTCCTAAAGTAACTAAGATTGGGAATTTATAAAACATTTAGTTACTTTATAATAATCATTATGCTTTTAATGAGAATTTATAAGTCCTTGTCTTACCCGTTCGGCTAACGACCCTCCACCAGTCAAGCAAGCGGTGGGTGAGAGTGGACACCCATTAAGTTGCCATTTTATAGGCAACAACCTTATACCCACCTTATAGACCGGCTTCGTGAATGAGGCGTACTAGCGGTAAGACGACTTTGATCTTATACATATATATTATTAATAACTTTATAATATTATAAGTATAAGGGTAGAATTTTAACTTTTAAAAATCTAAGGGTTGGAACTAAAGTTTTAATCAAGACTTTACTTGTTCCAAAACTTGAGGGAAAGTTTTGTAAACTTTCAAAACTTTTCATTTCTTGTAACTTATGAGTTAATTAGAGTATTAAAAATGAAGACTCTTCATTTTTCTAACTCTTGTGTTCTTTTAATGGTTTTTAATTCAAGTGTGACTCTTGGTTTTCCATATCTTGAGGACAAGTTATGGATTCCATTAAAACACATTATGATCAAGAATTAAACTACCAAGTAGGTTACAAGTAATTCCTATGATCATCTAAATTCATAAGATCAAGAACATGAATATTCATATCAAATTTTCAAGATCATATGAACACATATAATCATGAAAAATTGATATTAGCTATTGTAAATGGATTAGAACAAACATTACTCCATCTAAAATAAGTTTTATAACACCAAAACAATTTAGGGTAATGTTTCTAGTCCATTTCGAGCAGCAAAAGTCGAAAATCTGCACTCTGTCGCTCATACTCGCCGAATGCATGAACCTACTCAGCGAGTAGGTTGAAGATACAAGTGAACTCGGCGAGTTCATCAGGTAGACAACAAGTTTTTCGACTTTTTTCAACTTTTTAGCACAAATAACAAACAAACAAGCCTAGGCTCTGATACCACTGATGGGTTTTGAGCATTCTAACACTTCCTAAGTGTACATGCAACCCTAATAACCTTGGATCTATGTTTGTCTAATTATCATGCAAAGTTGATTTCCAAGGCTATGATCCTATCTAGCATACATGGGGAACAATTTTAACTTAAAAAATAGATAGAATTACATACCTTGTTGTTGTAAATGTTCCTTGAAACCTTGTGAGCCTAGCACCCTAAGTGTGATGCCTCAAATGCTTCACACAACACCAAATGCTATGGAGTAAACTTGGAGAGAAAGTATAACACACTAAAATCGGCTCTAGCCCTCTTGTTTCTTGTCTAACCGATTTTGGGAAAACACATGAGCTTTATATAGTGTTGAAACATCTACGGTTACACCATGTAAACCCTAATGTGTCATGACTCTTCATTTCCATGACCCATAGGTTTGTAACTCCCATGGAGCATCCAATGGGTTTAACCCAACTTGATTATCCATGGAGCCTCTTAGCCCACTATATAAGTTATGGATGATTTACATAATCAACCCATATATTTAATTAGTTATCTTTTGATCACATAATTAATTCTAAAATTAATTCTTGATCAAACTAATTAAATAATATTATTAATATATTAAAACTTATAATATATTAATAACCACAAGTGTTATTTCTCTCATTTAGTCTATCCAATTGCATGGTGCCATGCAACCCAAATGGACCATGTCGGGTCGGGTCAAGTACATACCAGAAATAGTTATGGACTTAGACACCTTATCCAACACACATATACCATAAAATCTAAGGGTCATAAGGTTTCTTTCCGATTCATTAAAATCATGGTGAGGAAACACTTCCACCAAGTAGAATTGAAGCAGATGACAAAAAAAAGTCTAAACAATTGAGACTATGATTACGACATCTCTTTTCATAGTTCTGAAATGGTTTAGACACACTTGTGAGCTATCTAAGAGAGGTGTATGATTTTGATAAAGTCTTATCAAGGCAATCTAGTATCAGAAATCTGAACTTTGGTAAGAAAGTCAATAAAGTATTGATTTCTAGAAGTCCAGTTGATTTCTGGGTACATGTCAAAGCTAGTGGGAGCATAAGTGTTATGCTAATAACCGTCATGTTAGTGGGAGCATGATAATTATGATAAGAATTGCAAGTTAGCAATGTTAATTATAGAAAACAAAAGTTTCAATTCGTGAGGTTGCAGGGGTTGAAAAAGTTGTTTTGCTATAATTAAGGGAGAGGAAATTATACTTCATTTCAATTCTAAAAGCTTAGATTGAGATTTTAATCAAATTTAGTCAAGAATATATATGAATTTCATGTTGGAATGGCTCAACACAAGGAAATTCTATATAGGGGTTCATTATTTGCATTCTAAATCTCGATTATGATTACGACATCCCTTTTCATAATCTGAATTATGAGAACTTGGAAAATAGAAATGAAAATATTATAGCAAAAGACTGGTTTAGTCTTTATGTGAGACATCCTTAATCGTGTCCCATATGCTTTGGATATAGGATCGATTACATGTGCAATATTCATCCTGTCTAAAATTTTCCAGATGTCTGGGGCATTAAGAAGGGAAAAGGTCTAGAACTGGATATGACTAAAACAATTAAGCAATTGTCAAGGACAATCTAAGGTTTACCAAAGATTGGTTGCTCAGGGACAGTTGGAAGTATAGTGTTAATTATTGGAAGGACCATATTGACATATTTTGAAAAGAGGAAACTCTTGTTCAGAAGTGATAATCAAAAAGCGAATGTGGAAATGATCTCATTGGTGGAAGTTGTTAAATAAGTCTGTATAAGATTAGGAAACTTAATGCAAGAAGGATGTTTCCAAGGATTTGATCTTCTTTGGAATGCTCTGAAATGGTTGTTGTCAAATCTTTGTGACTTTGTGCATAATCATTATAAGAGAATCATTGCATATAAGTTGAGAATCTAACAGATTTAGGTAAAATGGCATGAATTTGGAATTCCTGCATTTGCCATAAGAATTCGGGAGTGTGAAATTAGAATCATTGAAAGTTTGGTCAAGTGGTTTATTTCACAAAGTAAGGGTCATAGACAAACATAGTATGCATACTTGGTGTATGGCATGACTAGTGTTTAGAAAACATAGTGTACATGCGTGGAGCATGGGACAACTATTGTTTTAAATTCAAGAATAAAGTTGATAGTTGAAACAGTATACAATGAATAATGTGCAATCATATGGTGATAAATAAAAGGTGTTTTATTTATATTCATAAGTTCTGAGACCATATTAGATTCATTTATTCTTGTGTTTCACTTTGCATGTTTTGACTTCCATAATAACTAGGTTATTCTTCTGGGATGACTAAGCTATTCAAACCATCCACAGTCGGTCATATGTTGGAAGTAGATATGAATCAAGACTGGCGTGGGTTGGCTTGTAGAGGTCCAAGTTGGTGGACAAAGTTGTGCTACAACACTCATGAGTGCTCACAAGTTCTGAGTATTGGATTCAACCCGTGCTCATTTGAATCACTTCATGTATTTTATCACGAGTGATCATGAGACGATAATATCTTATATTCTTCAAACCTAGAGATATGAGTTGTTACTATGAGTTGATAGTACATTGATTTCACGAAAACGCATTGGTAACTCGATGTTATAAAACGTGCCTTTGTGTATGATTCAACAAGTAGTAGAACAAGCCATATGAGTCGAAGTTTATCCATTCCTTTTACCTTCGGGATAAAAGCGATATTTGTGGCCCCTTGATGATTTAATGATGATACATGTGAGTGCTTGGCCAAGCCAGGACTGATTTGATTTGTTCAATCAGTCAGTCATCATGAATCGGAAATCGGGAAACAACAGATGGACAGAGAGAATGATTTATAATCCATGTCGCAGTCAATATGATATCTAGAATGGAGGAATGTATGATCACTTATCTAATGGACAAGTCATTGACAAAAGTCAGAGTTCATCGGCAAGGTCAGAGTTCGACAGAAGCTTTTGAGAGCTACGATTCCCAGTCGGTTCTTGAAGTCATACTTGCAATAATAGTTTTAGACTTATCCAAGTGGGAGACTGCTGGATTTTTGTCTAAGTCCATAACTATAACTGGTAAGACTTGACCCGACCTGGCCTGGTCCATTTGGGTTGCATGGCATCATGCACTTGGATAGACTATAATGAGAGAAATAACACTTAAGGTTGATTAATATATTATAAGTTCTAATATATTAATAGGATTATTTAATTAGTATTGATCAAGAATTAATCTAGAATTAATTAAGTGATCAAAAGAAGACTAATTAAATATATGGGTAGGGGTTGATTGTGTAAATCATCCATACTTGTATAGTGGGCTAATGCTCCATGGATAATCAAGTTGGGCTAAAACCCATAGGATGGTCCATGGATGCTCCATGGTGTATTTGAACCCATGGATCCAAGAAAATGGAAGGCCATGACAATTAGGGTTTACCCTAATTGTAACAACTATATAAGAAAGGGCTAGCCGGTTTTAGGGGTGTTCAAGTTTCTATCAAGTTATTCCAAGTGTATTTGGTGTTATGTGAACCATTTGAGGTGTCACACTTGAGGCACTAGGCACTCAAGCTTCATGAAGACATTCTACATCAAAGAGGTATGTATTCTATCTTGTTATATTCATTATTTTGTATGCTAGATTAGGATAATACCTTGGATGTTCATAATTGCATGTATAATAGAGAATACATAGATCCAAGGTATTTAGGGTTGCATGTACACTTAGGAGAGTTAGAATGCTCAAAACCCAAGAGTGGTATTAGAGACTAGGCTTGTTTTCTTGTTATACTTGCAAAAGTAGCTTAAAAAATCGAGTTTTGATGCTGTCTGTACAACAGACTCGCCGAGTCCAAGGCAAAATGCATCCAACTCGTCGAGTTGGCTCGTGCGCTCGACGAGTTGGACCCCCTGACGGCATATATTCAATTGTTTTTGCTGGAATTGGACTAGGAACATTACCCTAAGATGTTTTTGGACTTATAAACTTGTTGTTGATGTGGTAATGTTCATGCTAATTTCTAAGATAATTGTCATAATTTCAAGATTTGTATTAGTTTGTATGTTCATGCTAATTTCTCTGAAAAGCTCAGATTTACTCTTTCCCACAAGCTTCTAGTCTCCAAAATGACCTCTTCTTTCCTTCCATCACCTTGAAATGACACTTAGAAGCTTAGAACACCATCACACTTACTAAAAACGAAAGGGGACTCTCTTTTAGGGTTTTTCTCTCTGGAATGGAGGCTGAGGTCGCAGCCATAACATTCCCTTTATAGTGCTCAAGCCCCAAATTAGGGTTTACATCTGGACACATTACACCCAGCGTAACCTGAGTACGCCCAATGTACCCAGGTGAGTCCGCGTCCAAAATAAGCGCGCGAGTATGCACAGCGTACTCCTTAGTACGCCCAACATACTCACAAGCCTAACATATAGTTAAAGGACTTAACTTGACAACTTGGAAAATGAGAAGGGTTAAATAGCTTTACCTGAATTTCAGGATGTTACAATTCTCCCCCACTAGAACCAGACTTCGCCCTCGAAGTCTCATGTAGAAAATAACTCTAGATGCTGCTCCCGCATCTCCGAATCTGGCTCCCAAGTCAGCTCGGACCCCTTCCGATGCTGCCATTGGACCTGAACCAAGGGCACTTCCTTGTTCCTCAGAACCTTGATCTTCCAATCCAAGATTGCAATCGACCTCTCAATATAACTCAGACTCACGTCCACCTGGATATCCTCCAACGGTACCACTGCCGACTCATCGGCTATACACTTCCTCAGCTGAGACACGTGGAAGGTATCATGAATCTGGCTCAACTCTGTAGGTAGCTCCAAATGATATGCTACCTTGCCCACCCTCACGATCACCCTAAATGGCCCAATATACCGAGGCCCCAGCTTGCCCCTCTTCGTGAAATGAATCACTCCTTTCGAAGGGGATACTTTTAGAAGAACAAAATCCACAACCTGAAACTCGAGCTCTGATCGACGCCTATCCGCGTAACTCTTCTGACCACTCTGGGCCGTCAGCTATCTCTGTCTAACCTACTGTATCTAATTTATCATATGAATCACTATGTCAGTGCTGCCCAATACTCTCTGCCCTACCTCTCCCCAACAAATGGGAGTCCGAAACCTCCTCCCATACAACAACTCAAAGGGAGACATACCAATGCTCGAATGGTAGTTGTTGTTATAGGAAAACTCATCCAAAGGCAGATACGTGTCCCAAATCCCTCCGAAGTCCAACACACATGCCCGAAGCATGTCTTTGAGCGTCTGAATCGTACGCTCACTCTGTCCGTCCGTCTGTAGGTGGTAAGTGGTACTGAAATGCACCCTCATGCCCAACTCCTCGTGGAACTTCTTTCAGAACCTGGAAGTAAAACGTACATCCCGATCCGATACAATTGAGATCGGCACCCCATGCCGCGATACCACCTCCCTGACATACAACTCTGCTAGCCTCTCCGCAGAAGAGCTCTCACTGATATCAATAAAAGTGAGCGCTCTTCGTCAGCCGGTCGACGATCACCCAAATTGCGTCGACACCCTCGCGGTTCTCGGCAACTTGGTGATGAAATCCATAGAAATCTGTTCCCATTTCCATTGGGGAACCTCAAGTGGCTGCAACATGCCATGCGGTCGCTGGTGCTCGGCTTTAACCCTGCGACAGGTTAAGCACCTCTCAACAAACCATGCTACATCCATCTTCATACATGGCCACCAATACTCCTTTTTCAAATCCAAATACATGTTAGTAGCCCCGGGATGGATAGAAAATATCGATCTATGAGCCTCCTCCATCAAAGTGGTGCGCGCTCTGCCTGCATATGACACCCAAATCCGACCCTGAGGGGTCATTAGCCCGCAACTATTGGTAACGAACTCCGGCACCTGCCATATCACCCGCTCCCTCTTTCGGTTCTTCGGTCTCACAGCGTTCGCCTGGGCCTCCCAAATGGTGTCCAACACCGGAGTCATCACTGTCAACTGCATACAAATATCACGAATCGGGGCACTCTCCGCCCTACGGCTCAGGGCATCAGCTATGACATTAGCCTTGCCCGGGTGGTACAAGATCTCACAATCATAATCCTTTTACCACATCGAGCCATCTCCTCTGGCGCATATTCAGATTGGGCTGGTCCATCAAATACTTCAAACTCTTGTGGTCCGTGTAGATGGTACACGGAACCCCATATAAATAGTGACGCCAGATCTTGAAGGCGAACACCATAGGCCCGAACTCAAATCGTGGGTGGGATACCTCGTCTCATGAGGCTTCAGCTGCCTCGACGCATACGCTATCACATGCCCCCTCTGCATAAGTACTGCACCCAACCGCAATATCGATGCGTCACAATACACCACAAAATCCTCCATCCCTTCCGGGCGGGCTAGCACCGGGGCTTCGCACAATCTCTGGCGAAGTGTCTCAAATGAGGTCTGCTGCTCCAAACCCCATGAAAAAGCAGCACCCTTTTGGGTCAACCTAGTGAGTGGCACGGCGATCTTGGAGAAATCCCTGATAAATCTCGGATAATAGTTGGCCAATGCTAGAAGGCTCTTGATCTCGGTGGGAGATATCGGCACCTCCCACCTCATGATCGCCTCAATCTTGGCCAGATCGACCAAAATCCCATTCTGGTTAACGAGATGCCCCAAGAATTGGACCTCTCGTAACCAGAATTCGCACTTGGAGAATTTGGCATAAAGCCTCTCCGATCTCAGAACTCCAAGGATCTCCCTCAAATGCTCCTCATGTTTCTCTATAGATCTCAAATACACCAAAATATCATCATTAAACATGATCACCGACCGATCCAGTATCGGCCTGCACACCCTGTTCATGAGATCCATGAACATTGCTGGTGCATTGGTGAGCCCAAAAGGCATCACCACGAACTCGTAATGCCCATAACGAGTTCTGAACTCCGTCTTTTGGATATCTTCATCCTGAATCCTCATCTGATGATAACCCGACCTCAAGTCTATCTTGGAGAACCAAGACGCCCCATGTAGCTGATCGAACAGATCGTCGATCCTCGGTAACGGATAACGGTTCTTGACGACAACTTGTTCAACTCCCGGTAATCAATGCACATCTGGTGTGAACCATCCTTTTTCTTGACAAAAAGGATCGGCTCTCCCCTTGGTGAGCTACTCGGTTGAATAAACCCCTTCCCCAGCAGCTCCTGAAACTGTGAGGATAACTCCTGCATCTCTGGCGGTGCAAGGCGATAAGGCGCCTTGGCGATAGGCGCTGCTCCCGGAACCAAATCGATACGGAACTCCACTTGCCTCTCGGGAGGCACACTCGACAATTCCTCGGGAAAAACATCCGGGAACTCACACACTATCAGAACCTCATCAATCGAACTTGGCCTCCCAGTGGCCACTCACGTGTCCATCACATAGGCTACGAACCCGCTGAAGCCCTGCTGCAAACTCTGTCTCGCCCTGGCAGCCGAACAAAACGCTGACCCACATCGGGTACCCTCGCCATACACCATAAGTACTCCCCCACTAGGGTCTCGTATCGTCACCAACTGACGCTCGCAGTCTATAACAGGTCCAAATCGGCTCAACCAATCCATGCCCACTATAACACATACGTCCCCCATCGCAATCGGGACCAGGTCTATTGGGCACTCCACACCAAAGATCTCAAGTATACATCCTTGAATCACATCCGTAGCATACACTGCTCGCTCGTCAGGTATAGAAACTCGCAGAGGTCGACTCAACGCCTCTCGTTTGATACTAATGTGCTGACTAAATTCCAAGGAAACAAATGACCGACTCGCACCCGAGTCAAATAACACCAAAGCAAGTACATAATTCACAAGAAAAGTACCTACGCATATCATCATATAAGCACAATATCTCAACTCAACAAACTAAATAAAGAATACATACCAGACACAACATCGGGCGTTGCGCGGACCTCCTCTACTGTCAACTGGAAATCTCTCCCACGAGCCTTCGGTGCCTCGCCTTCACTGGCCGAACCTCGGTAACCCTAGCAACAGGCGCAGATCCTTGTGCCGTCCCCTGATGCAACTGCGGGCACTCGGCCTTCCGATGGCCAGTCTGGTTGCAATGAAAGCAGACCGTAAATCCCTTAGGGCAATCCTTGGCGATATGCCCTTCCTTGCCACATTTGTAGCAAGCACCCGATCGACCGACCCCAACATGTCCCTTGCCTCACTTCCCACAAGTGCGGCTCTTCTGACCTCCAGTCCTCGTATCAGCGGACTTGGTCCGCTTGGCTGCCGGCTAAGACTAAGTCGGCCGCCGATCCATCCTCTGAGACTCAGCCTCCTCCCTAGCCTGAGTCTCCAACTCAATCTCCCTCTTCTGGGCATTTTCCTGGAGCACAGCAAATGTCCGATACATCGAGTTCGACACGAACTCCCGAATGTCTCTCCTCAGAACGCCCAAATACCGGCTCATACATGCCTGCTCAGAAGACACCTGCTCAGGGTAGAACATCGCCCTCTCATGAAACTTTCTGGTAACCACAGTAACCGAATCAGTACCCTGCTTAAGGGTCAAGAACTCCTGAACCAACCTTTCCCTCTCCACCGGGGGAACATACTCATCTCTGAACATGGTGGTGAACCTCTCCCATGTCACCTCTGAAATCTCTACAACTGTGAAGCTTGCCGTCACGAACTTCCACCAGTCCTTCACTCCCAAGCGAAGCTGGTTCAACGCGAACCGAACCCTCAGATGCTCCGGACATGAACACGTATAGAAGCATCCCTCAATATCCATAATCCATCTCATCGCAGCGATCGGATCCTGCGTCCCATCAAACTCGGGTGGCTTCGTGTTGCCAAACTCCCGAAACAACGAGTCACCTCCCTGAGGCCTAGCAGAAACCACAGCTGCGGTAGCAGCAGCAGCAATAGCCTCAGTCACCGCGGCGTACCGCTCATCAAAAGTCTCAATCAGTGTGGTCTTGATAGACCCAAACATCTCTGGAATCTCGGCCCTGATCGCTGCCGCCACCTCATCGTGGATCATCTGACGAAGCTCCTCTTCACTTACACCGCTTGCCTCAGGTCTGTGGCGTGTCCCAACCATGATGTCTCTGAAATATAACATAATAATATCAAAGACCCGCTCGAGCATGCTCACGCTCGATAACTCGACCCTACTTGTTCCTTACTACCCAAAGGATTCTTACTTAGAGTGCGCACTGCTCCGGTGTCTTCGGTAGTACGGGCCCTTATACTACCTTCTACACCGCATCAGTATTCACCCTAAGTCCTCCTCCTTGGATCCCAGATCACAAGTACTCTATATCTCACTGGCATAGGCTACCCTTCGGTAGACCTCTTATAAGCCCCTCACTGCTACCTACTCGCTCTCAAGCATCACATAGCAACAAAATCCTTCCTAGGCTAACGCATCACAAAATCAGACCACTCTAGTCCTAAGGGGTGTTTGGCTTAGCTTTTGAATGGCCAAAAGTCCTTTTAGAAAAAGATCATAGGCAAAAGATGTTTGGCAAAAGACTTCTAAAAGCTACTTTTGGATTTTGCAAAGAAGGAAAATCAACTTTTTGGAAAAGTCATGAAAACCTGACTTTTTGTAACTTTTCCAAAAAGATCTTTTGGCCTCTAAAAAGCTAAGCCAAACACCCCCTAACATGAATACGTAGTCAACTCTAGCATGCATATCATATCATAACATATCTCATAACACATAGTGTAAGGGTATTTTGGGAAACCATCGTTCGGGCACTGGCTGATCGTCCACACACTGCTCCATTCTGTCTTCCTCAAAACCTTTTACTCTTTTAGAAAAATTGTTTATTTTATGAAAACTTTCTCAAATCCTCAGTTTGAGTTCAGATTCATCCAAAGATGCACCCGAATCCCTCAAACCAAGGCTTTGATACCAACTTGTAACGACATAATTTTTGAAACAATTTTTCACATTTTAAAAACATACTTTCATTCATAATAGTTATAAAAATGTTAATGTATCACATAACAACCCTTAACATTACATCCCAAGATCATAACATGTAAAATTCCTCGTGTGTGTATTGATCATGCCGACGCCTTCCCGCGGTCGTCACTAGTACCCGAAACACATCACACAACACTGTAAGCATAAATGCTTAGTGAGTTCCCCAAAATACCACATACCACACATATGTCTTTCCAGGCCATAACTCTATGGGATCTTCCGATCCGATTGTCTCAGGGGACTTCCGTCACGAACTCCGGTAGACCTTCCGGTCCGCAACCTCTTGACCATTCGGTCCATACCACACATAACATACATAGCACATACATATCATATAACATATAACACATACATCTCATAGCATACAAGACCTTCCGGTCACACATAGGTACTCGATTACACTGGTCTAGCCCCCGCCTAAACACATAACCATACTCTCAAATAAATAATGGCTCTCAAAGGCTAGATTAAATCCACTCTATAATTTCCATAGAAGGGTAAAAGACCAGTTTACCCCTCCCTGACCCAAAAGTCCAAAGGTTGACCAAAACCCTAAAATTCAACGAAAGTCAACAGAAGGCAGTACGTGTCGCGTACCTTCTCTGTACGCGGGGCATACGCCAGCGAACCACAATCGGGGCTTCAACCCCCTTACACTGCGCGTACTGGAAGTTATGCCCAACGTAAGTCCCAGTTCAGCCATTTCTTAGATTTTGGTCTTAAACAGTTAAGACACTCCTTCAACTTCCAGATCTGACTCTCTTACAACCACTTATTCCATAAAGTCGAAACCTTTAAGCCTTTACATGGCAGTAAAGGTCCCTACACCCTCAAACCTCTTTCCTTTTTCCCTCTATAGGTCTAGATCTCATGCATGGCTCCATCTTTACGTCCAAGTTTGCATTTTTATGAACATACAACACTTCTAGACCAGAAATATGATAGATCTAGGCCAATGGAGACAATTTGCTTATAAAGTCTCCATCTTGGGACCAAAAACCCTAGAAATTGGTCCAAGAAGCGCATAACTTAAATAACAAGGCAAGGTTTGAGCTTTTTACCTTAGGAAGAACCTCCAACCTCTAAAAATCTCAGATCTACTCTTTCCCACAAGCTTCTAGTCTCCAAAATGACCTCTAGATTCTTTCCTTCCACCACCTTGAAATGACACTTAGAAGCTTAGAACACCAACACACTTGATAAAAACGAAAGGGGACTCTTTTTTAGGGTTTTTCTCTCTGGAATGGAAGCTGAGGTCATAGCCACAACATTCCTTTTATAGTGCTCAAGCCCCAAATTAGGGTTTACATCTGGACACAGTACGCCTAGCGTAACCTGTGTACGCCCAACATACCTAGGCGAGTCCGCGTCCAAAATAAGCGCGTGAGTACGCACAGCGTACTCCTTAGTACGCCCAGCGTACTCACAAGCCTAACACATACTTAAAGTACTTAACTTGACAACTTGGAAAAGGAGAAGGGTTAAATAGCTTTACTTGAATTTTGGGATGTTACACAAAGTACTCATGAGAATTGTAGCAAAACTATTGCTATGTCTACAACTCTTTAGACAATCTACAATCCCATTCATGACAGTCTTAATTCACTACTTACTTACAAAAGTACAAGCGACTGTGGAATTTCGAATAATCAAATTATTCTGGAAGTAAAACATGCAAAGTGAAACACAATAATAACCTAATTAACTATGGTCCCAAAACTATTGAATATAAATAAAACTATTATTATTTAATCACCATATTAATTAATAATTTATCCAGTTTATAATGTTTTGAGTAATCAACTAAACACTTGAATTAAACATCAGTCTTGCCATGTTATAAACATACATACTATGTCTCTTTATGTTCCTTCCTTTGCTAACATATTTATGGGTTTTGAGCACTACATCATTCCTATGGTGTACATGCAACCCTAATGCTTTGGATCTAGGTTTTTCTCAAGTTATACATGCAATTCTAATCATCAAAAGCATGAACCCTAACTAGCATACAATTTTTGAGATTCATAGCTAAAAACAAAGTTAGAAGAATACCTTTTCCTTGTAGCTTATAGATCTTGACCTTAAAGAGCTTAGTGCCTCAATTGTTGCACCTCTAGTGAGTCACAAACACCAAGTAGCAATTAGAAGAATATGAGAGAGGTGGGAAGGCTCTAAAAACTGGCTAGGGGTTCCTCTTAGGATGCAGTGGCCGATTTTAGGAATCCTAGGGGTTCCTTATATAGCTGAGCTGCTAGGGTTTCTGACTGGAATTCTAGTTCTCTGCTTAGGCCTTAAGCAACCCAGTAGATCCTTCCAGAAGCCCCCTTTGGACGAAATCTATTTGGGCTACACACATAATTTTGTCCATCCCTTCCTAGGGATCCATAAGCCCAACTTGCAACTATCATATAATTGGAATATGAGTCCCCGTAATTTAATCAGTCTCTTTTGATCACCAAATTAATTCCAAATTAATATATGATCAATACTAATTAAATAATATGATTTCTCAATTAATATATTATTATTATAATATATTAATGAATCATAATTAACCTCTTTCTCCATAATTCATCCTATCAAATTGCTATGGTGAAGGCAACCCAAAAGGACCATGCTACTATCGGGTAAAGTACATACCAATTATAGTTATGGGCTTAAACACCTAATCCAACACATATCGACTGGACACTATTCCAATGATGCTCATTTAACAATTCCATTTTCTACTACTTTGATGTGTTAGAATTCCAACCTTACCCGCATTATCCTTCTGTGATGTCACGGCTTCAAAGTCATAGAGACTTAGCCAACGATATTACAGAATGTTTCATTGGATCTTTGTTACTCAAAACAATTCCAAAGTAATGAAGTTTCAAATTCAAGTCACACTCCTTGAACACCTTCCTTGCGTTAAAGTTTCTGAATCACATGTAGATTTTAATAATCAACTCCCACTATGGAAACATTCCCGTATTCCCATATGACAATCAATTTAGACCAAGAATCATCTCAATCTAAAACATGCCATTATGGTCCTCTGAAACAATACAATACTTCCAACTGAAGGGTTTTGAGCATTCTAACACTCCTAAGGTGTACATGCAACCCTAGAAACCTTGGATCTATCTTTTACTAAGATACATGCAAAATTTCTTTCCAAGGTTCTTAACCTATCTAGCATAGCATGGGGAACTTTTAAACATAAATGCTAGAAGAAGAACATACATTATTGTTGTTTGGATTCCTTGAGAACCTTGTAAGCCTAGCACCTCAAGTGTGATGCCTCAAATGTCTCATACAACACTACAACACTTGGAATAACCTTGAGAGAAGTTCACTAACACCTCAAAATCGGCTAGCCCTTTTTTGCTTGTACAAGTAGTAGTGCCGATTTTGCTTTTGTAGGGGTCTTTATATAGTTGTGGCACAAGTAGGGTTACACCATGTAAACCTTAATTTTCATGGCTTTCCATATTCCATGATCCATGGGTTTGTAACCTCCATGGACTATCCATGGAGCACCTTATGGGTTTTAGCCCAATCCATACAAACCATGGATCATTAGCCCACTATACAAGAATAGATGATTTACACAAGCAACCCCCTATATTTAATTAGTCTCTTTTTGATCACTTAATTAATTCCAAATTAATTCTTTGATCAATACTAATCACCGAGGGGCCCATATATTGCTTCTAATTCAAGAAGGAATAGATAAACTTCGACTCATATGCTTGTTTTACTACTTGTTGAATCATACACAAAGGCATGTTTTATAACATTGAGTTACCAATGCGTTTTTGTACAATCAATGTATAACCAACTCATAGGCAACAAGTCATATCTCTAGGTTTGAAGACTTATATGATATTACCATCTCACAATCACTCGAGATAAATTTCGTGAAGTGATACCAGTGAGCGTAGGTTGAATCCAATACTCATAACTTATGAGCACTCATGAGTGTTGTAGCAACACTTTGTAAAGTCTAATATCTTAGACTTCTATAACCAACTACATGACAGTCTTGATTCATATCTACTTCCAACATATGACCGACTGTGGAGAATTTGAATAATATGATATACCAAAACATAATAATTCTGGAAGTCAAAACATGCAAAAATGAAATGATAGTAAACGATTGACAAAAAGATAGCAACACTTTACTCATAAATAAACACAACTTTTTATTCATTATCAAATGTGAATTACACTTTACACATTTCAAAGCTATCTAACTACTAAAACTAATATCATCCTTCAGCCCTATGCGCCTCGCATGCTGGAGATGCTTAACCCTAACCAGTCCCTTCGTGAGGGGATCTTCTAGGTTCTCATCCGATGATACCCTCTTTGCCATGAGGAGTCCTTCTTCTATTCGATGTCTGATGAAATGGTATTTTCTGTCGATGTTTCTGGATCTCCTGTGATCCCTTGGTTCATTGGCTAAGGCAACTGCACTTTCACTATCACAGAAAATCTCTATAGGCTCCTTTATAGCTGGTACAACTCCAAGGTCTCCAATGAAGTTCTTTAGCCATATAGCCTCCTTCGTTGCCTCGCTTGCGGCTATGTACTCTGATTCGCAAGTTGAATCAGCCACTGTCTCCTACTTTGAACTTTTCCAAGAAATTGCTCCTCCGTTTAAGGTAAAGACCCAGCCTGACTGAGAACGGAAATTATCCATATCAGTCTGAAAGCTAGCATCACTATACCCTAATACTCTGAAGTCATCTCCACCACCGAGGGTAAGGACCCAGTCCTTAGTCGTTTGCAGGTACTTGAGAATGTTCTTTACCGCACTCCAGTGAGCCTTGTTAGGGTTCCCCTGATAGCTGCTGACCATGCTCAATGCAAAGGCCACATCAGGACAAGTACAAGTCATAGTATACATGATCGAGCCTACAGTGGAAGCATACGGTACCTGACTCATCTCTGCTATCTCAGCCTCTGTACTCGGACTCTGAGTCTTACTCAGTTTGGCATTACTCTTGATCAGTAACTCTCCTTTCTTGGAATTCGGCATGTTGAATCTATTCAGCACCTTCTCCAAGTAGGTACTCTGACTAAGTCCAATTAGTCTTTTACTCATGTCTCTCAAAATCCTTATCCCTAGGATATAGGTAGCTTCTCCAAGATCCTTCATAGCGATCTTCACCTCCAACGGATAATCATGCTCCCCAGGGGTGTCACTAAACCTCTTGCTGAGAGCAAGATATACAAAGGTCGGGTGTCTCTTAAATCAAAAAGAACCAAAGCCAAAACACCATTCACCAAGAATGTCCATAAATAGTTATATACACATTAAGCATAAACAATGAAACAAAAAAAATGAGATATGGAGGAGATGCATACCCGTAACTACATCTGGTGCTGCATGAGCCTCCTCAGCTGTTAGCTGGTGTGACATCCCGAAATTTAGGTCAAGGACTATGGACGGTCAATTCACAGAAAATGTCTTTGTAATTTAACTCATCGAGTTTTAGTGCATCTTTTGTAAATTAAATGAGTTCATTTCAACTATTATAATATAGCATATAGTATTTTACTTCAAAATGTGTAAACTGGCAAACGAATCAAACAACTCAAACTGCAACCGTGGTTAACGTGTTTGAAAATTTGAAATTTCGTATTAAGCAGTTGAGCAAAAAAGACTCTAGTCTTGCAGTACATGTTTCCTTGTTTCTGAAAATATAAAGAACATCCACAACGGAGTTCGTATGCAAAAGATACGACCGTTTTAAGAATCCAAACCAGTATAATACTAATTTTCTTAAAAGTGCTAAAACCGTTTCTATCAGTTGAGAGACTTACACACCCTATAAGAGAATTCAGAGAACGCTTTTGGACTCAGGTCATAGTCTGTTATTTAATTTCATACTAGAAATTTTTTTAACAAAAATATTTGAAAAAGTCGAAAAATCGGACGTTCTAGGTCCAATTAAACGCGAATCTTTAAACACGATTTCCCGGAATTCTACAACTCGAAAAATCAATCCGTCTGAGTTTTTGGAATCTTTGTAACCGAGATCATTATTCTTCATTTTTCAGAAAATTATTTGTTATCGAGATCGATGGCAAACAAATCGAGAAAGTTAGAAAATAATTATAAAAGTACGAAAAAATTAGATTTTAAATGGTTTGAGACCTCTACACTATACCAGCCAGATATGGGCTAGTACAATACATCAAAACAATACACAAATACATGAATAATTAAGCAATATATCAATACACATACAAAATACATACTTATTAAATCAATGGATGGCTTGCTTACAAGTCTCACACAAAATACACCAATTACACACTCAAATACAAAATCAAATACAAAGTACACCATATATATATATATATATATATATATATATATATATATATATATATATATATATATATATATATATATATATATATATATATATACCAATTACACACTCAAATACAAAATCCACCAAATATATATACACAATTATGGGCAAAAGAAAACAAATTAAAAGCTATTATTTTCTTTCACGTTTCAACTTAAACCAAGACCTCTCACAAAGTAAACATTTTTTTAGACAAAACCGGAAAGGAAACGTGTTTCCTTTCTCAATTGAATTTGTCAAACCCAAATGAAAGTATGAAACACTCCTGAAACATCAAACCCACAAACACTCCTGAATTCGTCACCTTCTTCAGCTCCTCTCCCTCTTCCTTTTCTTTCCCTGTCAAATGAAACAACCAAACATTCATTCATGAGTTTCTGCCAAGAAAACACACTACTAGAAGATGGATTGTATCTATGAAAGCCAAGAGGCAGCAGCCTCGTTTCCTTCCCCTCGTCCTCACGACGAACACAACAAAGCCAAACACCCACTGATTTCTTCCTTCTTTCTCCTGTCAAAAATCAAACCCAAACAGGCAAACACACACCAAAGTCCCATTGATTTCAGTCAAAAAAATAATAAATAAATAAATAAAAAGAGAAAAAGAAAACCAGAAGCAACAGGGAGACTGCCGGAGCAGCCTCCGTCGCATCTTCCCTTCCTTCCCGATGAGCTCTGCTGCCAAACACCCCCACTCGAACTACTATTGCTGTTAGTTTCCTCATAATAGACCCCCTCTTCTGGCCTCGCCCTTCGCCCCTCTCCCTCGCATTTCCCTTCGCACCCCGCTATCGGGACTGAAGCAAGCAGCCGAGAAACTGCTTGATCAGCCCCTCACTGCTTCCACCAAGATCACGAGCAGCCTCACTGCTTCTACCTGTAACAGCCCGGATTCCCAAGTATTATTCATTTTTATATTTTTGGTAAATTGTGAGGAGACTCTGTGAGTTGGAACCTAGACTCGCCGAGTATGATCGCAGATTTGGACGATATACACGGACCATAAGAGTTTGAAATATTTGATGGGTCAGCCCAACCTAAATATGCGGTGTACGATATACACGGACCATAAGAGTTTGAAATATTTGATGGGTCAGCCCAACCTAAATATGCGACAGAGAAGGTGGTTGGATGTGGTCAAGGATTATGATTGTGAGATCCTATACCACCTGGGCAAGGCTAATGTTGTAGCCGATGTACTGAGCCGCAGGGCGGAGAGCACCCCGCTGCGGGACGTATGTTTGAGATTGACCGTGGTAGCTCCAGTGTTGGATGCCATTCGTGGGGAACAGGCCGAGGCTGTGCAACCTGAGATGCAGAAGAAAGAGCGGGTTGTTGGTTTAGTTTCAGAGTTCGTTACCGATGGTAGGGGGCTTATGACATTTCAGGGGCGTATCTGGGTGCCGGTTGTGGGAGGAACGCGTACCGTTTTGATGGAAGAGGCTCATTGGTCGAAATTTTCGATCCATCCTGGGGCCACTAAGATGTATTTGGACCTGAGAAAGGAGTATTGGTGGCCCTGTATGAAGAGGGATGTTACGTGGCCTGTTGGGAGGAACGCGTACCGTTATGCAGACAGACGCCGGTCCGAGCTTGAGTTTCAGGTCGGTGACCTTGTACTCCTGAAGGTCTCTCCTTGGAAAGGAGTGATTCGATTCAGGAAGAGGGGCAAGTTGGGGCCCAGATATATTGGTCCATTCCGAGTGATCGCGAGGGTAGGCCGGGTAGCCTATCGTTTGGATTTGCCAGCAGAGTTGGGGCAAATTCACAACACTTTTCATGTGTCGCAGCTGAGGAAGTGTATAGCCGATGAGTTGGTTGTGGTTCCATTAGAGGATATTCAGGTTGATGTGAGCCTGAATTATGTTGAGAGACCAGTGGCCATCAGAGATCGAAAAATCAAGGTTCTGAGGAACAAGGAGGTACCCCTGGTTTTGGTTCAGTGGCAGCATCTGAAGGGGTCCGAGATGACTTGGGAACCGGAGCGTGAGATGCGTGAGCAGCATCCAGAGTTATTTGCAGAGCGAGACTTCAAGGGCGAAGTCTAGTTCTAGTGGGGGAGAATTGTAACAGCCCGGATTCCTAGGTATTATTCATTTTTATATTTTTGGTAAATTGTGAGGAGACTCGGAGAGTTGGAACCTAGACTCGCCGAGTATGATCGCGGATTTGGACGTGGGTTCGCGTCCGGACTTGGCGAGTCCACGAGTGGACTCGGCGAGTCCATGCTGTTTAATGAAACCCTAATTTCCCGGCCTTGAGCCCTATTTAAAGGACCTTATAACCCTTCATTGCGGCTACCTTCGACCTTGAGAGCACCAGAGCAGCTGACAGTCCTTGTGAGTGAAATAAGAGGCCATTATTCACCATTTTTGTGTGTATTTGCAAGAAAGGAAGAGGAAGGCCAAGTTAGGAGAGTTGGGGAGCTCGGATCTACTTCCATTTGGGCAGAGGAAGCTATTTGAGGTAACAATCAGAGCTTATTCTCGTGTTTTTCTTGATATGGTCAAATCTAGGGTTTCTTCATGCCTTGTTTGCCTTGTATTTGGAGTGTGAGAGGTCCCATAGGAAAATGGTACGTAGATCTGGACCTTAGTAGGTCCAGAGAGTCCCAAATGCTCTGCTTTATGCCTTTCCTTTTGAGTTGTGGGCTTAGGTTGCTATTTTAGATGTCATTTCACCAAAAGAAGCCTTGTAGGCGTTGCATGGTAGCCAAGATTGTGACTTTACGTGATGAATGTGCTTGGGAGGGCTAGATCTATGAGTTGTTGGAGCGGATCTAACCTCAGGAGCGAGATTGAGTTGATGCATGGCATGGACTCGCCGAGTCCGAAGAACAGACTCAGCGAGTAGCATGATGATTGTCCTTAACCACTCAGTGAGTGGTCTTGCCAAGTTAAGGGTTGACTCAGTGAGTCAGGGAGAGTTGGAGAGGGTTGACAGATGGACTGAGTTGAGTTGAGTCGTGGTGGCCCCGCGATTCATGCCAGGTGGAACTCGCCGAGTCAGGTAAGTACTCGACGTGTCAAAAGAGGATTCTAGGGAGTCAGTGAACACGTATAGACTCGCCGAGTTGCTTTAGTGCACTCGCCGAGTCCGGTCAAAGTTGACCGTTGACCGTTGACCAGAGTTGACTAGTGTTGACTTGATAGGGGTAGTCAACCTTAGTTGAGAAAGTGTTAATTAGAGATATATTGTGTTATAGGAGGATTATAGCTCGGAGGATCGAGCGCGAGTGATTTCTGGGATTTGCGAGTTATCGAAATACACGAGGTGAGTCTTCTCACTATACTTTACCTTGAGTAGGTAATCAAAGTTATGTGATAGAGTATTTGTATTCTATATGTATGTTATGTGTTGTACTGCATTATTTCTATGTGATTTATGCTGTGCATGTTTTTAGAGTTGGAACCGGAAGGTTCCTAGAGGTAGAACCAGTGGGTTCACAGAGTAGGGTCTACGGACCCACATAGTTATAGCCTCCAATGGCTAATATGTGTTATGTGTGCTATTTTGGGGAACTCACTAACCTTTGTGCTTACAGTGTTACTGTTGTTTGTTTCAGGTACTAGTGATGACCGTGGGAAGGCGCCGGCTTGATCTGTACACACGCATGGGATTTTTATGATATGTGATCTTGGAATTTTGTATGATATGGATTGGAGTTTTAAAACATTGATGTTTTTATGAAAATCAAATGGAAATGTTTTTATAATATGCGAAAAATTATTTTGAAATTTACGGTGTTACACTTCCCATATTCTTTCTTCGGCCTCGTCGACCCCGAAGATGCCCTCCTCCCCCTGGTGATCGTCAGCCACCTTCGGCAGTCTTGTTCGTATGTTCCGCTGCTTCGATCGAGTCCTTCCCATCCCCGATCAGAAGAGGATAAGAATCGGAGATGGTTTTCCCTCTCCTTGCGATAAATCAACAAACGTCGGACCAAAAAGGAACCCTGCCTTCGTTCCTCCTTCTTGACTGCCGACGATTCATTCGTGCATTCTATCTACTTTCGTGTTTATTCATCTTTCGTTCCCTTTGACCGATCAAACAAAAAGATGGGACATAAAAGCCCTAATTTCCCTTAGTTTAGGCCCTTAAACAAAACTAGTCCCTCCTTGAGTTTTTCTTAACAAAATAAATCCCAAATCTTCAAACTTTGAATTAAAATAAGCATTTGAGCCTCTTCAATGGAAGTTCTTAACCAAATCAGCCCAAATTTTCAAACAGTAATTCCATTTGAACTATTTCAGTCCCTCCCTTGAGTTATTTTAACCAAATCAGTCACTTTGGTTAATTAAATTACCAAACTCCCCCTATAGTTTTGTGAAGTTACAAATCAACCCCTATAGTGTAAATTCATTACGAAACTGTCCTAAAAGTATTTCAAAGTTCAAGAAATATGGCTTTGCGGTTTCTCACGAAGAGTTTCCCAAAATAAACCGGTTTCGTACAAGTCGAACTCATGCATGAAGGGTCAGTGCTTATGGATCCTTTTTAATAATTTTAATAATTTTCAGAGGGGGGGGGGGATAGATGTGCTTATATACTTTGATTATAGAAACATATTATCCTTTTATGCAAAAATACAATAAGACTAGTTTATAAAAATGTTATTTAACAATGTAACATACTGTTACAAATAAAGTAGTATAAGCTTTTGGTATACGTATTATGATTATTTTATTGTGAAATAGCTAGTCCACACAACAAATTCTACAGGATACAAAAATATATGATTTTTATGCGACATTGTATATCATAAAACAAGCGAGTACATTACACTTTCATATACATACCAAGCACACTCGAATTTTATAAACTTTATACAATGAAATTCATTATTCTTAATGACTTAACCACAATTAAGTTGGGGCTGAGAGCTATTAACATACTTTAGTTTAGGACTTTTAGTGAGACTATATTCATTAGCTGATTTTAAAAACTTAGCATACTTGAAGGATTTTGAGCAGTCTAAAACTCTTATGGTGTAGATGCAGCCCTAGAAACCTTGGATCTATGTTTTATCTATGATACATGCAAAAAAAAAATTTCCAAGGTTTATATCCTGTCTAGCATACATGGAAAACTTTTAACCATAAAAGTAGGCAAGAAAACATACCTTGTAGTAGATTGGATTCCTTGAAAAACCTTGTGAGCTTAGCACCTCATGTGTGATGCCTCAAATGTCTCACACAACTCCAAATGCACTTGGAACAACTTAGAGAGAAATGAAGAACACTTAGAAATCGGATAGCCCTCACTTGTATTTTTTAGTCGCTGATTTTGGTGAACAAAGTGTTGCTTATATAGTGTGTTACATGAAGCATTAGCCCACTATATAATCCATGAAGTATTAGCCCACTATATAAGTATGGATGATTTACACAATCAACCCATATATTTAATTAGTCTTCTTTTGATCACTTAATTAATTCCAAATTAATTCTTGATCAATACTAATTAAATAATACTATTAATATATTAGAACTTATAATATATTAATAAACAATAAGTGTTATTTCTCTCATTTTAGTCTATCCAAATTCATGATGCCATGCAACCCAAATGGACCATGCTAATCTGTTCAAGTACATTCCAGAAATAGTTATGAACTTAGCTACCTAATCCAACAGTCTCCCACTTGGATAAGTCTAATAACTATAACTGTAAGAATGACTTCAGGAACCGATCAGCAATCATAGCTCTTTCAAGGTCTCGCGGAACTGAGATGATGATGATACGCCATTTAAGATAAGTGACCATATAATCCTCTATTCTAGATATCAACCAGACAAATACGTGGAACAATGTCTTACTAATTGTCTAGCAGTTTGTTTCTCGATTTCCTGATTTGTTTGACATAGAACTTAACTGAAGAAATCAACTTAGTTCTGACCGGGCCCGGTACATGGGTCAACACAAAATCATCGAGGGGCCCAGATATCGCTTCTAATGCAAGAAGGAATAGATAAAATTCGACTCATATGTTTGTTCTACTACTTGTGGAATCATACACAAAGGCACATTTTATAACATCGAGCTACCTTCGTATAATCAATGTATAACCAACCCATAGGCAACAAGTCATATCTCTAGGTTTGAAGACTTATATGATATTACCGTCTCACAATCACTCGAGATAAATTCCATGAAGTGATACCAGTGAGCGTTGGTTAAATCCAATACTCAGAACTTATGAGCACACATGAGTGTTGTAGCTATGTCCAACATCTTAGACCTCTACAGGCCAACCCATGATAGTCTTAATTCATATCTACTTCCAACCTATAACCGACTATGGAGAATTTGAATAGTATGAACCAACATAACATAATTATTATGGAAGTCAAAACATGCAAAATGAAATGATAGTATACCATTGAAAAAGGATAGCAAAACTTTACTCATAAATAAATACAACTTTTATTCATCATCAAATGTCAATTACACTTTAGACATTTCAAAGCTATCTAACTACTAAAACTAATATCATCCTTCAGCCCTATGCTCCTTGCATGTTAGAGATGCTTAACCCTACCCAGTCCCTACGTGAGGGGATCTGCCGGGTTCTCATCCGATGATAACCTCTTTGCCACGAGGAGTCCTTCTTTTATTCTATGTCCGATGAAATGGTATTTTCTGTCGATGTGTCTGGACCTCCCGTGATCCCTTGGTTCCTTGGCTAAGGCAACTGCACTTTCACTATCACAAAAAATCTCTATAGGATTCGTTATAGCTGGTATAACTCCAAGGTCTCCAATGAAGTTCTTTAGCCGTATACCCTCCTTCGCTGCCTCACTTGCCGCTATATACTCTGATTTGCAAGTTGAATAAGCTACTGTCTCTTGCTTGGAACTTTTCCAAGAAATTGCTCTTCCGTTTAGGGTAAAGACCCAGCCTGACTGAGAGTGGAAATTATCCCTATCAGTCAGAAAGCTAGCATCACTATACTCCAATACTCTCAAGTCATCACTCCCACCGAGAGTAAGGACCCAGTCCTTAGTCCTTCGCAGGTACTTGAGAATTTTCTTTACCACAATCCAGTGAGCCTGGCCAGGGTTCCCTTGATATCTTCTGACCATGCTCAATGCAAAGGCCACATCAGGACGAGTATAATTCATAACATACATGACCGAGCCTACAACGGAAGCATACGGTACTCGACTCATTTCTGCTATCTCAGCCTTTGTACTTGGACTCTAAGTTTTACTCAGTTTGGCGTTACTCTGGATCGGTAACTCTCCTTTCTTGGAATTCTGCATGCCGAATCTATTCATCACCTTCTCCAAGTAGGTACTCTGACTAAGTCCAATTAGTCTTTTACTCCTGTCTCTCAAAATCCTTATCCCTAGGATATAGGCAGCTTTTCCAAGGCCCTTCATAGCGAAACATTTCCCAAGCCAGGACTTAACTTCCTACAAAGTTGGGATGTCATTTCCTATGAGTAGCATGTCGTCCACATATAGTACCAAAAAACTGACTATACTCCCACTAGCCTTGACATATACAAAAGATTCCATCTGCGAGGTGCTTTGCCTTAATCCATGAATGGATTTCTCAAGCTTACCCACTCTATTAGGGTACTCTGTACTGACAAAACCCTCTGGCTAACTCATGTAGACACCCTCAGCCAACTTTCCATTAACGAAAGCGGTTTTGAAATCCGTTTTCCATATTTCATAATCATGAAATGCAGCAATGGCTAACATAACCCTAATAGACTTAATCCTTGCTAGTGGTGAAAAGGTCTCATCATAATCAACTCCCGGAGTTTGAGAAAATCCCTTTGCAACCAGTCACGCCTTATAAATGTGTACAATACCATCCATGTCGGTCTTCTTCTTGAAGATCCATTTGCGCCCTACTGTTTTGCGACCTGGTACATTGCCAACCAAGTTCCAAACTTGATTGTCATACATAGATTGTATCTCGCTGTCCATATCCTCTTTCCATTTAGGAGCCTCAGGTCCTGCCATGGCTTCCGTGTAGCTGTTAGGTTCATCTAGACTTACCAGTGTGTTATTATTGATAAGTGTATCACCTTCCACAGTAATATGGAAACCATAGTAATGCTCAGGTGCATTCCTAACTCTTGTGGAACACCTTAGAGGTATAAACTCTTCTGTCGGATCAACATGAGTTTCCTCGACGGGTTGATTGCTAGGCTTTGAGGTTCCTTCACCACTTAACTCTTGAATTTCTTCAAGGTCAATTTGCCTTCCACTGTTTCCTTGGCTCATTAATTCTCTCTCGCGAAAGACTGCTCTCCTTGCTACAAAGACCACATTATCACTGGGTATGTAGAAGAGGTAACCAAAGGATCTCTGTGGGTAGCCGATGAAAATACACCTCTCACTTCGAGGTTCAAGCTTATCATGAGACTCGCGCCTCACGAAAGCCTCACAACCCCAAATCTTGATGTGGTCCGGATTGGGAACTTTTATGGTCCACATCTCATGAGGTGTTTTGGCAACCTTCTTTGTAGGGATTAGATTAAGGATATGGGTCGTAGTCTCTTAGGCATACCCCCAAAATGAGATTGGTAGCGAAGCTCGACTCATCATGGAGCGAAACATATCCAACAAGGTTCAATTGTGCCTCTCAGCCACACCATTAATTTGTGGTGTCCTGGGAGGTGTCAATTGTGAGATAATCTCACATTCCTTAAGATAGTCAAGGAACTCTGTGTGACAACTCGAAATTTCTAACTTTCATTCTTCATTGTTATCAAAGATTAGCTTCGTTTTGCTATTCTATAATGAGGTTTTTGAGTCTAAATGAGTGCTTAAAGCCTAGTATAATTGGGATACTTGTCTGAGGATGGAATAGTTAGAGTATAGCATTGGAAAAACGAGCCAAACACACCAAGTTAGGTGTGTGCGGCCGCACACTAGAGTGTGCGGCCAGCCAGCCGCACACACCCAACCACACACACCTCCAGCCGCACTCACCTCCTATATATATATGAAATCCTTGGTCTCTTGATCATTTCTTGCGTTTCTTCAAAGCAAGGACTCAAAATCCTCTCAAGTATCATCCAAAAGGTAACAACTTTCACCAAGAACACCAAGAACACCAAGAACACCATGTTTCTGGCAGCACACTCCATCTGGCAGCACACCTGGCCGCACACATGGCCGCACACACGTGCTGGCAGCACATCAGGCTGCACACCTGGCCGCACACACTCATATAGTGTGTATTTTGGCCATACACTTTTTTTATAGCCTTATAACTCTACATACAATCATATATGATTGAAACACTTCATTTTAAGTGTTTACTAGTCCCTAAGGTGGTCCCAAATTCATTAATTAGTTGTTTATAACACTAATTATATACATATATGTGCCCATATATGCTATATAGGATTCACGTGTGTACTCAAGTCACCACTTGACACCTAGCAACAAATCCAACATTGTCATCAGAACCACTCACTACAAGTTAAAGACTTATAGTTATTACATCAATCACATGTGATTAATAACTACAATCTAATGATTTTATTATCGTTCAAACTGTCTTACTTCAAACTGCTTTACAAATCCTTTTACTCATCAAATACTTTTATTTAAACCTTGTTACACGTATTATAAATTGCATGCCTATATATGTATATTTATATAAGCAATGTTTAAAAGGCATAGGAAGGCCATCCGCCCTATTTCCTTTTCCTCGATTTGGATGTGGTTTGGTCGGATATCGGGTAGCCGTCCGAAGGTCGTTTGAATATTAATTAGATATATCATGTGTACATATATAGACATAAAAATACTTCCATACTCATGTGTACTAGTTACATCATTAGTAAGCTACCATTGGGGTAGCACAGAGTCATACTATTACTATTGCTAGATCAATGAGTCAGTTCATTCATAAGTCAATACTTATTACTAATAGAACATATACATGATATTACTAGAAGGAGAACATATACAACTATACTAGAAGGAGAACATATACAACTATACTAGAAAGAGAACATATACAACGATACTAGAACAGGAACAATACATTACATATACATACATACATTTACATAAATGTGATCCACTGTATTGGAGCATGCCTTAAATGTCATGGCCCGAGTTGTAACCAGAGTCTCTTAGAGGGAGATCGTGAGTTTGTGTATAGATCTATACTGGATTGACTATCCTACACCTTGCTGCTAGCAACAGCCGGACCTGCAGGTCTGCGGGTGCCAAACGTCATACCAATTTATGACTTACATTTGTCATTGTTACTCAGTCGATAGTATGGTGCAATTAATCACATGATACCTTAATATAAATCCGGTTTAAGGTAGTTAGTACGTCAGTAGTTCCTATAATACAACACTACAGTACTACATTAATTTACCCTTTACATATATTCAGTGATTTTTGTTACTTAAACATTAATGTACAAACTATATTTTGATAATGATAGTTATACTTGGGAAAATTACACTCGTTTTCAAGAAGCGAATGCACAAAACAGTTACGCCTTGGTAGAAGGCTACTTTTAGTTGAAAATATAGGATTTTCTAGGAGTTACAAACCTTACAAACATTCATATACTTTTGTTACAAATAATTAACAACTTTTACTTCAACATCACGTTCAAACATTTCATACAAATACCGACAATAAATACTTATGAACTCACCAACTTAATGCTGATAAACTCTTTCAAAATAACTTGTATTCTCAGGTTATCAGTAGACATGTACCGAGACCAGCTTTTGAGAAGATGGAGCACATTCAGGACTCATCTGTTTATTTTGATTTACATTTTTGGTGTCTATAACTGTAGAGAACACGCTTGTATTAAAATTATATATTTAATGCAATGGATGATGTTGTTTGCTTGTTTACTATTACTGTTTTGTGATACTTTAAATGATGTCCTCCGCCCCAGAACGTTTACGCCGTTCTCGGTTTTGGGGTGTGACAGATTGGTATCAGAGCATTGTTTATAGTGAATTTAGCATATCAACCCATAAAAGATATACTAACTATAAACCCATTTGGGATTAAAACACTCTGACCAAGAGTCTATACTTTAAATACTAAAATATTTAACTAAATATACAAGTCTGCATTCATACTAAATTAAGTGTCACAATGACCAGAACAAAAGTATTGCAATTGTTAGATATCACAAGTGAGCTCGGGGATGTATGGTCAGTGTTGGGAATGGCATAGCCTGATCAACTATGCTGGTCCGAGGAGTTATTAGCATATGCCCTAGAATGGTTGTGATATAGAAACAAGTCTAAAAACGTACCAACACTACTACAATAGGAACAATAGAACAGAGCATAGGTTTAAAATACTATAGGAGTACTTTGTGTTACTTTAATCAATTATCTGAGAACAAAAAGGGTAATTATCAAAAAGGTCAATAGTCGTTAAGTGGATACTTCAAGGTTGTATGAAATTAGGTGTTATAGTCTGAGAATCTGTAACCTTTGCTTCACCTCCTGTTCCTTGTTTGGTTGTGGTTTTGGAGTTAGGGCTACTTATTCGAAGGCCTATCCTACTCTACTTTCATATAACTGGCATGCACTACACAAGTGTTGACATAATTGATATGGATCATCTTATAATTATCTTAGTAGTACGTCTAATTTCATAAGATTCTTATATCCCATTTCTCGCGTAGAAATCATGGCTGGATTTCTTCATGGCGACCCATACTTTCCAAACGAAGGCAACGCAGGATGGCTCGAAGCAGAGTCTGATGATGAGCCCCAAATCCCATTGGATGATCATCAAGCAGAAGGTTTCTCGGATGGATCTGACTCTGAGCCCAAAGTCAACAATCTACCTCCCATAGGTCAAGCCCCAAACAACAATCTCTGACCAGCTTTTCCAGGTCCCACACCCTTGTGGGTAAACAACTTGAATCGCTGTAGCATCAAACAGGGTCAACCCTTACCTTACTTTGGGGACCGACGCTTTTACAATGTTAGCGAAGGTGGTTCTGCAGATAGAGCTCTGCCCATCATGGTCCGTAGAATTTCACGTAACGTTGAATAAGGTCGAGCAGCCCTCGATCGGGTCATGGAAATTGATGCCAACTCAGGCATTAACATCGTCCGTATTCGACATCTGGAAGAAGCAATCGAAGGGACGAGGAGAACCAATGACGCACTGCGACATCAATTGACCACCGAAGTCGCAGAACATCGAGTTCGCCAAAGAGCTCACGAACGACAACTCCGAGAAGTGATTCGTCAACTGGAAGATATGAGGATTCGCCCAAGGAATTCTCGTCGCCGGTAGAAGATGTCTAGCACATCTTCGTCTTTTGTTTAAGGAATAGCCTTTAGTATCTGGGCCTTAGGTAGCACTTGTCTGTAAAATATTCCTAACTTTCAGTACTCTAATTAGGAATCTAGAAACTGTCAACTTTTCTGTATGGTATGATGTAAGACCTACTGCTAGGTCGATTTTCCCCGAACTTATTACATCAAAAATACCAGTAATATTGATAGCTATCTATTCTGTGGGAAAATCCTTGCACTTGTGTTTTCCTACTATTATTCCCTATTGTAAACTCAACTTGTACGCTCATTCAACTGTTGGACGATGGCTGTTTAGTCCATGTGTCACTCTCACCCTACTTACAATTGATTCTTACCATTGTATTTGTCTTTATAAACTTATAGCTGAAAGATGCCTCCTCTCAAGTCAACAAGACGTAATCCTCCAACCCCACCACCACCTCCTCCTCCTGTCATCGATACTGCGACTCTAAATGTTGCAGTAGCTGCGGCAGTGGCAACTACCATGGCTCAATATCACTCAACTGACAACAGCCGAGGTGGAACCTGATGGGTTTTAACCATAAGAACTTTCCTATGTGCGCATGCAAAACCCTAATGCTTGGATCTAGGCTTTCTAATTAAACATGCTTTGAATCCAAGACTTCTAATGACTAATTAGGTATAAGAACAATACAAAACCGGATCTAGAATCATACCTTTGAATCTCTTGTTTGATCTTGTTGTCTTGGAGCTCTAGAGTGACAATTATCACTCCTCTAATGGCTTACAAACACCAAATAGCAAGGAGGATGATTTGGGAGAGAGGAGAGGGGAGGAAATCCGCCAGGGGTTCTCTACTTTAGATCATGTTCCAATTTCCCTTTGCCATAGGGTCTATTTATACTTGTAGACTCCTTAAGGGTTACAGCTTAAACCCTAATCGGATAATCTTCTCTTAAAGCAATCCAAATCCATTCCTTAGATAGCCCTTGGACGATTTGAAGCTATCCATAGCTTCTAGAATCCGTCCACTATCTATCCAATATGGATTTACAGTCTAAAGTTTAACTATCAAACAATTGATAGTTTATACCCTCTTATTTAATTAATCTCTTTAAGTCACCAAATTAATACTAATTAATTTATGACTTATATTAATCAAATAACAATATTATTATTCTTTATATTATTCCCATAATATATTAATATTATTAATTCTATCTTAATAAATCATCCTATCAAGTTGCAATGGTGAAGGCAACCCAAAAGGACTATGTACAATCGGGTCAAATACTTGCCTAATATAGTTGCAGCCTTAGACACTATTCCAACAGAACCCCTGTTGAATCTACTCACGCTGAGATCCTTGTGCGCACAAGAGAGTGCTCCTACACGGATTTCACCAACTGCAAGGCGAAGTCCTTTCATGGGACCGACGGAGTCATTGCCCTCTCGCAATGGTTCGAGAAGACGGAATCAGTCTTCGAAATTTTTTCATGTCCTGCGGCGAGCAAGGTTAAATATGCCGCATGCACCTTTGAAGGAAAAGCACTGACGTGGTGGAATGGCCACGTTAAAGCTCTAACTCTCGTCGGAGCCAACGACATGGGCTGGGAAACAATGAAAGACCTCATTATTGAGGAGTACTGCCCGAGGGGTGAAATCCAGAAATTGGAGCAGGAGCTGTGGGGCCTAACCATGAAGGGCTCCAACATAGTCGCATATACCGCCTGATTCAGCGAACTGGTGGCCCTCTGCCCCAATATGGTTCCCACTGAGAAGATCAAGAGGTACATATGGGGGCTGGTGCCTCCGTATCAGGGAACTGTCCTATCATCAAACCCTGCTACCTTCGACAATGCCAAATGACTGGCACAGCGACTCATTGACCATGAAGTCCAATCCCCAACAACAACAACAACCCTAGCCATTGCAGAACCCTCCAAACCCACTGACACTAAGCTGAAGTTCTGGGATGACAAAAAGAAGTAGTGAGCTGCCAAAAAGCAGCAAATTGTAGTTGTACATCCTGCGATAACCCCTACTGCTGCTACTGCTCCGGTGAAGCAATATGCTGGAAGTTTGCCTCAGTGCAACAAATGCAACTTCCACCACAACGGCCCCTGCCGTAAAATGCAGTGCTCTAACTGCAACAAGAAAGGACACACTGTCCATTTCTGTAAATCTCCGGCAAGGCCGATTAACCAAGTCCCCGGTATGGGTGTAAGCCAGGCTTGCTATGGTTGTGGCGATGTGGGCCACTATAAGAGGGACTGCCCCAAAGAAAAGAATGCAGGTGGAGTGGGGGGAGTACTGGCAATAGGCCATGGGGAAGCGGTTGCTGATCCGATGTTGGTGACTGGTACGTTCCTTGTCGATAACTCCTATGCATGCATTCTGTTCGATAGTGGAGCGGAGCGAAGCTTCGTGAACCATAAATTTGCTCACATACTTAAGCAACAACCACACACACCTAAAGAACAATTCACGGTAGAAATGGCTAATGGGAAAACAGAAAGCACCAGGAGCATATACTTAGGATGTACTCTCTAACTCTAGATAACCATTCATTTCCAATCGACCTCATGTCGGTTTCAATTAAAAGCTTCGACGTTATCATCGGCATGGATTGGTTGAGTCTTCATCGCGCCGACATCATGTGCTACGAGAAAGCAGTCCATCTAAACCTCCCGTCTAACGAAATTCTAGTCGTCTACAGCGACAAACCCGGTACAAGTCTTCGTATTATCTCCAGTATTCAATCACAAAACATATTCGTAAGGAATATCGTGCATTCCTTGCTCACGTTGTCGATACAAGCCTAGAAACGAAAGAAATAAAAGACATTCCAGTAGTGAGCGACTTTCCAGACATCTTTCCAGAAGAGCTACCAGGTTTACCTCCCCAACGACAGGTCGAGTTCAGAATCGACTTAATTCCAGGAGCTACCCCAGTAGCCAAGTCGCCATACCGATTAGCACCAGCTGAGATGCTGGAATTATCTGGTCAACTTAATGAACTGCTCAGCAAAGGCTTTTTAAGACCGAGTTTCTCACCTTGGGGAGCACCAGTCTTGTTCGTTAAGAATAAAGACGGATCATTTCGTATGTGTATCGACTACAGGGAACTCAACAAACTGACGGTCAAAAATCGTTACTCTCTGCCTCGCATCGACGATTTATTTGACCAACTGCAAGGGGCGAATTATTTTTCCAAAATGGATCTGAGACCCGGATATCACCAGTTACGAGTACTAGAGGAGGATGTTCCGAAGACAGCCTTCAAAACTCGTTACGGACACTACGAGTTCGTGGTGATGCCATTCGGATTGACCAATGCGCCCGCAGTCTTCATGGATTTGATGAATAGAGTATGCCGACCTTACTTGGATCAGTTCGTTATTGCCTTTATTGACGACATCCTGATCTACTCCCGAAGTAAGGAAGAGCATGGTGATCACCTGCGACAAGTTCTAGGTACTTTACGAACGGAGAAGCTCTATGCGAAGTTCTCGAAATGTAAATTTTGGATCCGAAGAGTCGAATTCTTAGGACATGTGGTAAGCGAAGAGGGAATCCATGTGGAACCATCCAAAATTAAGGCCATTGAGAATTGGTCAGCACCGAAGACGCCTACAGAAATTCGTCAATTTTTAGGTCTCGCTGGCTACTACCGCATATTCATACAAAAATTCTCTCGCATTGCGAAACCCCTTACAACACTGACCCAGAAAGGCGTGGCCTTTGATTGGGAAGAAAAACAGGAGAGAGCGTTCCAAACTGTCAAGCGAGACTTGTGCACCGCACCAATACTATCCCTCCCCGAGGGGATAGAAGATTTTGTTGTCTACTGTGATGCGTCAAATCAAGGGCTCGGTTGTGTTCTGATGCAACGGGGTAAGGTCATCGCCTACGCCTCGAGACAGCTAAAGACACACGAAGTCAACTACACCACCCACTACCTTGAACTAGGAGCAGTTGTGTTTGCCCTGAAGATCTAGAGACACTACCTGTATGGCACCAAAAGCACCATTTTCACTAACCACAAGAGCTTACAACACATATTCGATTAGAAGGAGCTCAATATGCGCCAACGACGATGGGTCGAGCTACTCAATGACTACGAATGCGACATTCATTATCATCCGGGTAAAGCCAACCTAGTAGCAGACGCCCTAAGTCGGAAAGAATATTCCGGTCGAAGAGTCAAATCATTGAAGATGACGATCCATTCACACTTGTCTACACAAATTCAGGAGGCTTAACTTGAAGCCTTGAAACCTAAACATGTGGTGAGTGAATCCCTCGGAGGAATGTACAAGAACTTAGAAACCAAGGGTGGCGGAGCCCTATATTTCATGGGCCGGATCTGGACCCTGAAACATGGTGGTTTTCGAGACTTGGTCATGACCGAGGCGCACAACACTCGATATTCCGTCCACCTAGTTTCAGATAAGATGTATCTGGATCTTAGGAAGTTATACTGGTGGCCTAACATGAAAACAGAGATTGCTAGCGTCGTAAGTAAATGCCTTACTTGCGCAAAGGCTAAGGTCGAATACCAGAAACCCTCTGGTTTACTGCAACAACCAGAGATCCCAAAATGGAAGTGGGAGCGGATCACTATGGACTTCATAACCAAGTTGCCCAAGACAATGGGTGGACTTGATACCATATGGGTCATCGTCGATAGATTGACCAAGTCTCACACTTCCTGGCTATCAAAGAAACTGATAAGATGGAGAAGCTTACGAGAACATACATTAGAGAAATCATGGTATGCCTATATCCATTATATCCGATAGAGATAGTAGGTTTACCTCAAGATTCTGGCAATCATTGCAGCAATCCCTAGGAATAAGGCTAGACATGAGCGTAGCCTACCATCCTCAGACCGACGGGCAAAGTGAGAGGACCATTCAAACACTGGAAGATATGCTGAGAGCCTGCGTGATTGACTTTGGAAAGGCATGGGATACTCATTTACCTCTTGTCGAATTTTCCTACAATAACAGTTATCACACGAGCATCAAGGCTGCCCCATTCGAAGCCCTCTATGGTCGGAAGTGCAGATCCCCTCTGTGCTGGGCTGAAGTGGGTGACACCCAGTTAGCAAAGGGGCAAGTTTCTGACAGTACACTCACGTGTTCAACAATCATTCGGGAAACGACGGAGAAGATCGTTCAGATCCGCGAACGATTGAAAGCCTCCAGAGACCGACAGAAAAGCTACGCCAATAGACGTAGAAAACCTTTGGAATTTTAGGTGGGAGACGGAGTCCCTCTCAAAGTCTCACCCTGGAAAGGCTTGATACGCTTTAGTAAGCGTGGGAAGCTTAATCCGAGGTAGATAGGGCCTTTCGAGATTCTCGCAAGAATCGGCCCCGTAGCTTACAAACTCAACCTACCCGACGAACATCGTAACGTATATTCTACATTCCACATATCTAACTTGAAAAAGTGCCTGTCCGACGAGACTCTTATAATCCCACTCGACGAGATCGAGATCAATGAGAGCCTCAACTTCGTGGAAGAACCGGTAGAGATCATGGACCGTGAGGTCAAGCAGACGAAGCAAAGTCGTATCCCGATAGTGAAGGTTCGTTGGAACGCCAAGCGCGAGCCAAAATTCACTTGGGAGCGTGAGGATCAGATAAAACTGAAATATCCTCATCTATTCGCTTAGGTTTATGTAAATAACCTATTTACTTAGACTCTAATTTCGGGACGAAATTCCCATTAACACGGGGATGATGTGACAACTCGAAATTTCTAACTTTCATTCTTCATTGTTATCAAAGATTAGCTTCGTTTTGCTATTCTATAATGAGTTTTTTGAGTCTAAATGAGTGCTTAAAGCCTAGTATAATTGGGATACTTGTTGGAGGATGGAATAGTTAGAGTATAGCATTGGAAAAACGAGCCAAACACACCAAGTTAGGTGTGTGCGGCCAGCCAGCCGCACACACCAAACCACACACACCTCCAACCGCACTCACCTCCTATATATATGAAATCCTTGGTCTCTTGATCATTTGTTACGTTTCTTCAAAGCAAGGACTCAAAATCCTCTCAAGTATCATCCAAAAGGTAACAACTTTCACCAAGAACACCAAGAACACCAAGAACACCATGTTTCTGGCAGCACACACCATCTGGCAGAACAGCTGACCGCACACATGGCCGCACACACGTGCTGGCAGCACACCAGGCTGCACACCTGGCCGCACACACACATATAGTGCGTATTTTGGCCATACACTTTCTTGTATAGCCTTATAACCCTACATACAATCATATATGATTGAAACACTTCATTTTAAGTGTTTACAGTCCCTAAGGTGTTCCCAAATTCATTAATTAGTTGTTTATAACACTAATTATATTCATATATGTGCCGATATATGCTAAATAGGATTCGCATGTGTACTCAAGTCACCACTTGACACCTAGCAACAAATCCAACATTGTCATCAGAACCACTCACTACTGGTGAGTTCATACCCCTATTAATCAACCTTTTAAATGTTTTAAATGCTTTTATGGGGGGAATACAAGTTAAAGACTTATAGTTATTACATCAATCACATGTGATTAATAACTTCAAACCAATGATTTTATTATCGTTCAAACTATCTTACTTCAAACTGCTTTACAAATCCTTTTACTCATCAAATACTTTTATTTAAACCTTGGTACACGTATTATAAATTGCATGCCTGTATATGTATATTTATATAAGCAATGTTTAAAAGGCTTAGGAAGGTCATCCTCCCTATTTCCTTTTCCTCGATTTGGATGTGGTCTGGTGGGATATCGGGTGGCCGTCCGAAGGTCGTTTCAATATTAATTAGATATATCATGTGTACATATATAGACATAAAAATACTTCCATATTCATGCGTACTAGTTACATCATTAGTAAGCTACCATTGGGGTAGCACAGAGTCATACTATTACTATTGCTAGATCAATGAGTCAGTTCATTCATAAGTCAATACTTATTACTAATAGAACATATACATGATATTACTAGAAGGAGAACATATACAACTATACTAGAAGGAGAACATATACAACTATACTAGAAGGAGAACATATACAACTATACTAGAAAGAGAACATATACAACGATACTAGAACAGGAACAATACATTACATATACATACATACATTTACATAAATGTGATCCACTGTATCGGAGCATGCCTTAAATGTCATGGCCCGAGTTGTAACCAGAGTCTCTTGGAGGGAGATCGTGAGTTTGCGTATAGATCTATACTGGATTGACTATCCTACACCTTGCTGCTAGCTACAGCCGGACCTGCAGGTCTGCGGGTGCCAAACGTCATACCAATTTACGACTTACATTTTTCGTTGTTACTCAGTCGATAGTATGGTGCAATTAATCACATGATACCTTAATATAAATCCAGTTTAAGGTAGTTAGCACGACAGTAGTTCCTATAATACAACACTACAGTACTACATTAATTTACCCTTTACATATATTCAGTGATTTGTTTTACTTAAACATTAATATACAAACTATAGTTTGATAATGATAGTTATCCTTGGGAAAATTACACTCATTTACAAGAAGCGAACGCACAAAACAGTTACGCCTTGGTAGAAGGCTACTTTTAGTAGAAAATATAGGATTTTCTAGGAGTTAAAAACCTTACAAACATTCATATACTTTTGTTACAAATGATTACCAACTTTTACTTCAACATCACGTTCAAACATTTGATACAAATACCGACAATAAATACTTATGAACTCACCGGCTTAATGATGATAAACTCTTTCAAAATAACTTGTATTCTCAGGTCATCAGTAGACAAGTACCGAGACCAGCTTTTGAGAAGATGGAGCACATTCAACACTCATCTCTTTATTTTGATTTACATTTTTGGTGTCTATAACTGTATAGAACATGCTTGTATTAAAATTATGTATTTAATGCAATGGATGATGTTGTTTGCTTGTTTACTATTACTGTGTTGTGATACTTTAAATGACGTCCTCCGCCCCAGAACATTTCCACCGTTCTCAGTTTTGGGGTGTGACACTCTGTACTAAGATACTCACCACTTCGATCAGATCAAATCATCTTAATATTCGTGCCCAACTGATTCTCCACTTCCTGTTTGAACTCTTTGAATCTTTCAAAGGTCTCTGACTTATGCTTGATTAAGTAGACATATCCATATCTACTAAAATCATCAATAAAAATCACATAGAAGTGGTTAGCATCTCTTGTGGCAGTTCTGAAGGGTCCACACACATCAGTATGTATGTGATCCAACAAACCCTCACTCCTAGAACAAGTACAAGTGAAGGGTGACTTTGTCATTTTCCCAAGCAAACAAGATTCACAACTATCATCCGAGTTTAGGTCAAATGACTCCAAGACTCCATCCTTTTGGAGTTGGCATTTGCGTTTCTTGCTTACATGTCCAAGTTGACAATGCCATAATGATACTTTATCCAAACTAGTGGAAGAATCGATACACAACATATTATTTCCTAGGTTATCTACAACCGACACGGTTTCATACACACCATCACAAGGTATTGCTTTAAAATAAATAACATTATTAAAGAAAGAATTAATACCACAAGTTTCATTATCAAACAAAAAGGCAAATCCTTGTTTGTATAAACCATGAAAGGAAATAATATTTCTCGCCATTTTAGATGAGTAACAACACTTATTCAAATCAAACACTAATCCAATACATAGCAACAAAGAATAAACTCCAATCTTGGTGACAGGTGAAGCTTTCCTATTCCTCATGATCAAGTTTATCTTCCCATGCTCCATATTCTCACTTCTTCTTAGTCCCTGCAAATCATTACATATGTGAGTACCACAACATGTATCAAGGACCTAGGAATTAGAATGGGGTGAATTATTAGACAATATAATGTGTGTACCTACATGTTTGGGTTTTACTTTCCCATCCTTCACATCTTGCTAGTACTTTGGGCAGTTTCGCTTCCAGTGTGACTTTTCATGGAAATAGAAGCATTCAGCCTCTTTAGGGTTAGCAGAAGTAGTGACGAAACCTTTCTTGGTTCCAATTGAAGAGGAGCCATCAAGAGACTTTCCCTTGGTACCCTTCTAAGGGCTCTTCCTCTTCTTTCCTTTGCCTTGCTCGATTGCCAAGACAGGGGTCGTGGTAGGGGTAAGAGTGGTAACAACCGATTTACTCCTAAGACCACTTTCTGCGGTCTTCAAGAGTCCTTGAAGTTTGCTAAGTGTAGCTTCCTCCTTTTTCATGTGGTATGTCATACGGAATTGATCATAACACGAAGGTAAGGAGTGCAAAATGATGTCAATTGCCAACTCCTCGGGGAAGTTCACATTCAGTTTCAACAAACGGTCCACATACGATTGCATTTTCTGCATGTCGCCCGTGATGGATTCACCATTCTTCATCCGGGTTGTTATCATGTAGGAGATAATTTCATACCGCTCTTGACGAGCACTCTTTTGGTAGCGGTCCATCAACTCTTGGTGTATCTCAAAAGGGTAGTAGTCCTCATGAGACTTTTGGAGCTCGGCTGTCATTGTGGCCAACATGATACATGTCACTTTGGTAGCATCTCTCTCATGTGCTTGATATTCAACGATCTCCTCAGCAGTAGCAGATGACTCAAGTTCCTTAAGCTCCTTGTTGAGGACATATTCCTTGTCCTCATACTGAGTGATCTCCTGATGTGCCTGATCCAATCCATAAAGTTGGATCCACGAAAAATGACTTTCTCATAAAGGTTCATGAGAGAGAAGGAGCCAGTAGGGTTTGAGTCAGAAGCAACATTGTTGGAAGACATCTGAACAGAAGAAAGACAAGTTTAGATTAGATATAAAGATATTCCTTAATAAGACACCTAAATGTAATATTAAGGCTAGGACCCAACAAAATATTTTATAACTTAGAAGAGGGATTCCGTAATCCAAGCTATAAAATATTTGAAGGTAGGTGAATGACGATTCACCAATTTCCACCGTGAAAAACGAAATAAATTATTAGGTTTTATTGGTTTTGAAACTCCTAGATTCTTTGAGATTCATTGAACTTTTCAATGGCATGTTTCAATCTCGAGTGTGCCCTTCAGGTTTTGTGACTGGGATATGGAGGATCACAAAACAAGGTGTGAAGTAACCATGCAAATTATTTGGTACCCTTAATGTTTATCACTCAATCGATGTTCCGGTTAACCACACATGTTCCACCAATCTATGATAAACATTAAGCCACCCTTTATGTACCTTGTTAAGTCCAGGTTAGTGTGCCGGTTAACCACACACGCTCCACTAACGACTTAATCAAAGTGAAAAGTGTAATTTCATGGGTTAGCACCTTATTGACATTTTCCTAAAGTAACTAAGATTGGGAATTTATAAAAAAAATTAGTTACTTTATATTCATCATACTTTTAATGAAGATTTAAAGTCCTTGTCTTACCCGTTCGGCTAATGACCTTCTACAGATCAAGGAAGCGGTGGGTGAGAGTGGACACCCATTAAGCTGGCATTTTATAGGCAGTAACCTTGTACCCCCTTATAGAGCGGCTTTATGAATGAGGCCCACTAGCGGTAAAACGACTTATTCTTATACATATCTAATTATTATTAAAGTTATAATATTATAAAGTATAAGGGTTGAATTTTAACTTTTAAAATTCTAGGGGTTGGAACTAAAGTTTTTAATGTGATTTTACATGTTCCAAAACTTGAGGACAAGTTTTGTAACTTTCAAAACTTTTCATCTTTCATAACTTATGATTTTATGGCTTATTAAAATGAGAGACTTTTCATTTTATGTTACCTATGTGTTTCTTTAATAGACTTTAAAAGAATGACTTTTGGTAATCCATAACTTGAGGACAAATTATGGATTCCATTAAAACACATAATGATCAAGAATTAAACTAACAAGCAAGTTACAAATAATTCCTTTGATCTTCTAAACTCCTAAGTTGATGAACATGCATATCAAAAATTTCAAGAATCATAAATAAACCATATAAAAGTTGAAAATTTGATAATAGCTATTGAAAATGGATTAGCATAACCATTACACCATCTAAAACAAGTTTTACAACACTAAAACTGTTTAGGGTAATGTTTCTAGTCCATTTGCAGCAGCAAAACTCGAAAATCTGCATTCTGGGGCTCCTACTCGTCGAGTGCACGAACCTACTCGACGAGTAGGATCAATTAACTCATGAAATCATCGAGTCCCCCATGGACTCAGGGAGTTAATGCTACAGAATGCAAAAAACTGAGTTTTTTCAACAAGTTTGCATCAAGTATCAAATAAACAAGCCTAGGCTTTGATACCATTGAAGGGTTTTGAGCATTATAACACTCCTAAGGTGTACATGCCACCCTAGAAACCTTGGATGTATGTTTTACTAAGATACATGCAAAATTGTTTTCCAAGGTTCTTAACCTATCTAGCATAGCATGGGGAACTCTTAAACTTAAATGATAGAAGAAGAACATACCTTTTTGTTGTTTGGATTCCTTGAGAACCTTGTGAGCCTAACACCTCAAGTGTGATGCCTCAAATGCCTCAAATGTCTCACACAACACTACAACACTTGGAATAACCTTGAGAGAAGTTCACTAACACCTCAAAATCGGCTAGCCCTCTTTTGCTTGTACAAGTAGTAGTGCCGATTTTGCTTGCATATGGGTCTTTATATAGTTGTAGCACAAGTAGGGTTACACCGTGTAAACCCTAATTGTCATGGCTTTCCATATTCAATGGAACACCTTATGGGTTTTAGCCCAATCCATACAAACAAATGATCATTAGCCCACTATACAAGAATAGATTATTTACACAATCAACCCCATATATTTAATTAGTCTCTTTTTGATCACATAATTAATTCCAAATTAATTCTTTGATCAATACTAATTAAATAATATTATTAATATATTAGAACTTGTAATATATTAATAATCCTTAAGTGTCCTTTCTCTCATTTAGTTTATCCAAGTGATGCAATGCCATGCAACCCAAATGGACCATGCTAATCGGGTCAAGTACATTCTAGAAATAGTTATGAACTTAGAAACCTAATCCAACACCAACTGCTCACAAGAAACCAATCTTTTAGTGTAACCTCAGAATGGTCTTGATAGTTGTTTAACAACGTTAGTCATAAGTTCTAGTCCATTTTTCCCTTCAATTCCCAAAGCATTTGAAAAAAATCATAACAAGTGAATATTATAGCATATGAAATGGATCCTGTATCTGAAGCATATGAGACTCGACTCATAATGTCTTACATAAATACCAGATATTTGATCAATCTCTTGCTATAATATTTCCGTATATCGAATTTCCTATATTGAACCATTTCAACATGATATTCATATATGTGCATGGCTATGTTGTTTTAAACCCTTCAATCTAAACTTTTAAATTTGAAACAAAGTATGAGTATCGTCTCCCTTAAGCCTTACTATAGCGAAACAATTTCCAAACTTTGAAACTTATAAATTGGTAAACTTTGTTTCCTATAAATAATATTTCCAACTTTCAACACTTAGCATAACAATTATGCTCCCATTAGCATAACAATTACGCTCCTAATAACACAATAATTATGCTCCCACCAGTTTTGACATGTATTTAGAAATCAACTAGAATTCTTGAAATAAATACTCTTGACTTTCTTACTAAAGTATAGATTTCTGATACGCGATGCTTCGATAAGTCTCCATCTAGATTTCTCAAGCTTATACACCTTCATTATATAGCACGTGTGTGTGTTTAAACCCTTTCAGAACTTATAGTTATTTTCCCTAAAAGTTCAAAGAATTCGTTGCTATTTCTCACAATTCGAACTATGAAAAGGGATGTCATAATCATATTGCGAATTTGAGAATGCACTTATCAAAACTACCAACCATAATGATATTTATTAGATCTTTAAAATCTACTAGCGAAAGTGTTTCCTCATAATCATTCACATAAATTAGAGGGAAACCTTTTTCCACCTCGATTTTATGGTGTATACGTTCTCATCCATGTGAATCCATCATTTCCAACCTACAATCCTAAGATAAGGTTTAGGACAAAACCAAATTCAAATTTAGCTTCCTTTTCATGGACTGAACTTCACTTATTCTTAATTTGTTGCCCTCTGCTAGCACAAGGGCCAACCAGTGCTTCCATGTTGTTAAGCAGCTCACCCATATTGATCAATGCACTTTCACTGACCAACGTGCTTTGCTTTTGCAGTCAAATATGTCAACTCAACACAATAGGTTATCAACCTCAGGTCATGTGCTAGTGATAACTAAAATTTTTATTCTTGATTGACTCTAGAATTTTTCAAGATCAATAAGACTCCCATTAACTTCTTGACATATAAGTTTCTCTCTCAAGGAATATTCATTGAAGAGCTAAAACAAATATTCAAAAGTGATTCTGATTCCTAACACGAAACACTTCATGAAATGGTCTTAGTTTATCCTTTGTTTTAACCAAAAACATCACAACTATCAATTACAAATGTGCTTGTGTAAGAAAACATTATTACTCTACATTTCATGAGGTGTTATAACCTACTTAGTATAAAATAAGTTTCAAGATACAATGTGTATTAACCAGAGCATGACTCTAAAACTTGATTAGAAACGAAGTATGACTCATCTCTCGATTGAACCATTTCAACAATATCTGGTTCCTCTTCTTAGTCATACAATTGGCCAAGATTTTCTTCGAGCATCAGTTGTGATATAGTTCCACAATCATTAAGATGATCATAAAACATGATATTAAAATGCTCTCTTTTCCTTTCAGATTGGAGTAACTTTTATCTTTTTGCCTAATACACGCTTCATATTCATATCAGAATTATGCTTAATCTTATTAACACAACTATGTTTACTGAAGCATCAGTAAATAATGACGAATAAAGTTATCATCCTATGTGGTGGATCTAAATAGTCCACATCAATATGTACTAGATCCATTTGTCCTTCACTTGACTCACATAAACATGTGATCCATGAATTAGTCATAATCTTTCAGTGATCAAGATTCTCATACATCACGCAATTAAAAATGCATGACTCCAAGTTTCTATCTAATTGAAACTTGGGAGATGAGAATTCATTTTCTTTTGGTTAATTATGACAATACGCAAGTGATATAACAAGAATCAAATCCACAATTAACAGTGTAAATTATAGAAAGGAAACCAACACTTTCATAAATGCCATTGTAAGGAAATATAAAGTAAGCCAACTAGATAAACCAAAATGTCACTTTTATTGATAATAATCGAAAAATTGGAACTTGTCCTTACAATGTATAAAATTGAAAACTATGTTTCTAGACATCTCCTAATCAATCTATTAAATTATCATAACTCCTAAGCAGTAGTTTCCAAATTCTGATCATCGAATCATGTAATTGAAATCCATCTCTCACAATCAGAATTAACTTAGTCTTCTCATGCTTCCTTTTTTCTCTTAGATCCTGCAATACCATCAAAATGTGATCATCACATCATGTCTTCTGAGTATATGAATAGGAACTTGTTAAGATAATGGAGTTAGATAATGGATGTACCTGAAGTAGAGTCACATGACTAAACTTTACAATCTATAAGATCTTTCAGGTAGTCTGGTCAGCTTCGCAACCAATGTCCATTCAATTGAAACATATGGAATCTTAGGGTTAGAACATGGAACTATCTCAGAAGTAGCCTTTCTCTTTACCATACAATCAAACAGTTTGACCTTGGCTGATCCCTTTCCATTAGGAAGAGAAATATGTTCTGGACCACCATTGTCAATGTCCATGGAAACTTTGGAATTAGATCCTTCAAAAACTTTTTTCGTCACTTGTGCTCTTAAGCATTTCTGCTTCAACAACAATCAACATACGTGTCAGATCAATTAGGGTCACATCGATGTTCATCATATAAAATTTCTTAATGACCTGATTATATGACTTAGGAAGCGATAGTAGAACCAAGTCGATGTCTTGATCCCTTGGGAAAATGACACCCATTTACATCTAGTTAGTCAACGTGCGATTTCATTTCCATAACAGACGCACATACATATTTTCCATCTTGATGTCTACATGCCAATAGGGCTTGAGTTGTTTTGTATCATTCAAGTCAAGGATAACATAACATAGGGAGAGTCACTGGAGGAGGAAGTGGAAGAGTTGAAGAAGTATGATCTCTAGTTCCACCATTTCCCGAAGAAGAGAAAACATTTTCATCTTGATCTGAACGTGGAATATCATCTTTAGAAGAAAGAGGAAAACCATTTCCAAAAGAATAAGGGAGACCATTATTTTCTTGACTTGACATCTATAAAGGAAGAAAAGAGAATTCAAGTTAGTGGCTTTTAATCCTTAATTATTAATCCATAACTTTAAATTAAGGCTAGGATCCATATTTTCAATTCGAACTTTGAAGAGGGATGATGTAATCAAATTCGAATCTATTTTAGGTAGGTGAGGCTTTTTCCAATTTCAGTCTTATGAAATTCCTAGATCATTTGAGATTCATTGAATCTAATCAATGGCATGTTTACTCTCAAATTATGCTCTCACTTTTGTGACTGGGATATCAAGGATCACAAACGAGATGTGAATAACCATGCAAATTAGTTTGGTAATCTCGATGTCATTTATCATCTCGTTTTAATGTGTTGGTTAGCCACACACGCTCCATTAATCAACGATAATTTTTGAGAGACCCACTACCATTCTTTATCAGTCCCCCGTTATTGTATCAGTTAACCACACACACTCCACTAACGACTTATAATCTGTAATGTGCAATTTCATGGATTAGCATACAAATTCACATTTTCCTAAAGTAACTAAGAGTGTGATTTTCTTAAAAAGGTTTAGTTACTTTTTAACCGTATTATACATATTAATGAGAATTAATTGTCCTATCAAACCCGTTAGGCTAACAAGTATCCACTAATCAAGGAAGCGGTGGGTTTGTAACATTCCACTTAAAACTAAATAAAATAAGTAAATAAATAAATAATAAGCCCTAAAACCCCGAGATGTATTTTATATTTTATATTTTACTTTAACCCTAAATTCGTAATAAATTCCCAGTGTTAGCCATAGGAGTTAAAAGTTATATTTTCTTAGTGTTGAGGGTTAAACGGTAACCTATGGACTTGTATTGAATAGCTTTTTCAAAGAAGGGGGCTAAAGAGTAAAATATGGGCTTAGTTTGAAAATAAATTGTAGAGGCAGGGACCATTCTCGTTAAGATGTGACCAAGTTTGGTAAGACACGGGACTTGAATCCGTGTTCCTTACCCTCCATTCCATCGTATTTTTATACCAGAAATGCTAACATCATTTCTAGCTGCCACCTAATCACCCCTCATCCCTAGCTACCGTTATCAACCACATTGCCGCCGGATACCGTTGTTGCACCGCTGAGGTCGAAGTTGGAAGCCACCAGGTAAAGGTTCGTCGTCGTTGTTCCCATTGTTGTTGAGGACGAGGAACCACGACGGACATCGTGTTCGCTGCTTTGGTTAGTGACGGACCCAACCGCCTCTCTATCTCAAACAGTATCCTTCCCCGCCCCTCCTTCTGCTTTCATTCAGGCCGCTGCTAGCCATTGCCACCGCCACTAAAATGTCCTTTTGTTGCTCCGTTCATCATCCATCACCGCATATCGCTGCAAGGAAAGCTGATTGTGTACGTGTTCAGTGGGTGCTCATGTTTCGTGTACGTGTGTGTGTATCACTGCTGCAATTGTGATTTGTGTGTGTGTTTTTTTTGCTGGCCAGAAGTTGAAGAGAGCTACCATGGTAGCCAAATATGGTGGCTGCTACCAATTCAGCTTTTCTGCCGCCATCGACCACCGTGTGTGGGTAGCTGTATGTGTGCATGTTTTTATGGAGACATGTTGTATGGACGATTTAGGCCGGAGAAACTATAGAAAAGCCCACCACCAGCACTGTGAGGTGGTGGCTGCCGGTAACAACCGCCGTATTGGGTGGCAATGTGCATTAATTAATGTGTGTATATGTGTATTTTCTGCATAAAATAATGTATTGGGTGCTTGTTGCTGGATTTGGACTCGGAAACCACCACCGCCGCCGTGAGGTGGTGGCTGCCGCTGCGGACCGCCGCCAACTACCGCTACCCAAGGTGACAGTGGGTGGTGCCTAATTTATTAAAATATATTTATTTATTTAACTAATCACCTAGCTTAAGGAGTTGGAAACCCTAATTAAGGTTTAGTAAACGCTAATGTCAAGAAACCCTAGTTTTGGAGTTGGTCTGGACCCTCTTTAAAGCTGTTAATTAAAATAAAAATAATACATAATAATTCTCTACAATTAACTTAATGTAATATTGGAGTTAATGGATTAAGTTCTTAAGGGGTTAAGTGTGGAACACTAACGTAGTTATCATTTAATGTGAAAAATGCTAGAATCGGGGAGCTCTAATTGGACAATGATCGGGCACGTAATTTGGGGTTGTCGATTGGATTATTATTTCACCAGAGAATGACTAAGTCAAACCTTAATCAGTCATACTCTTAAGTGATTAGGTCCCTTACGGGTTAAGTGTTTTACTTAACCTTAATCATCATTTTATGTGAAACCCTAATCATTATTTCAAGTGAGGTGGTCACTGTTGCAAGTGACTATGACATGTGATCGGCTATTGACTCAATCATCTTCTTGTAGGTGATTGTAAGTGAGACGAAGCTGGTAGAGTTCTTCGTTGCTACAATAAATATCTACACACTTATCGAGGTGAGTCCCCTCACTATTTGTATGGTTCAAAGGCACCAATGTCGGCCCATTTGGTTTATGCATGGTAAGAAAACCTGGGGGTTACCCCTAGGCATTATGTATGAAAGACCAGAAGGTGGCCCCGGGCACACTTTATGCTAATTAGCTAAGTAGAGTAGTGTGTATGCTAGTTATTCTTGTGATTCTTGCATGGAAGACCAGGAGGTGTCTCTTGGCATTTGTGTGTAAGACCGAGGGGGTGGCTCCCGGCTTGGAAAGAAAGACCACGTGGCGGCCTGTGGCGTAATAGCAAGACTTTGTATCGGCTCATAACATCTTATTTGATTATGATATATGAATGATATGTGTGGCTCATGGTTATGCATGGTAGTATCCGGTCGAAAGGGACTGAAGGGGTAGGCCAGCACCCGTATATGCTAGGCTGTATGTTTATTGCATGGTATGTTGGATTTAGGGAACTCACTAAGCTTCGTGCTTACGATTTTAAATTTTGGTTTCAGGTACCTCCAGTTTTCAAAAAAGGGAGCTCGGGACTGTCGCAACGCATACACCTATGTTTTCCGCAATATATGATTCCTGGCAATGAACTCTGATAAATGTTTTATTTGAAATACTTTTCAATGTGTGAACCAAGTTACAAATGTGTTTTACTTATATTAAAAATGAAATTATTGGTCATAAATTTTGGGATGTTACAAATTGGTATCAGAACCTTGGTTTGAGGGATTCGGGCATACTCTCGGGTATGTCTGAACCCAAACTAAGGACTTGGTATGAATTCTTTCAAAAGAAAATCATTTTTATAAAAAGAATTTCTAATCAAAGAAAGGGGTATGATGCGTGCAATCGACCGAGCTCAAGTAAGTGGTTCCCAAATAGCAATACATGTTTGTTATGTGATATGATATGATTATGTGATTCACATGCTAGATTAGAGCTAAGGATCAAAGAGAGATGCCTTTGTATGCTTATATGAGCTTGTAGATTTCCATACTAGAACCGATCAGCCAGTGGTAGGATGGCGTGTTTAGGTTATGCCTGATTGTATGAGCCTTCGAATTGCATGCTAGTACAGATTCCTGATTAGAGGATAGAATTGTTTGACTGGAGTATGTTGGTTAGTTTTTTTTCCATTTTCCGAATGCTACTTGCTTTGTGCTTTGTGGGACTCTGAGCAATGTGAGTTAGCTACTAAGTAAATATGCTATGTCACATGTGGCGTAGGCTGGATAATCTCAGAGTGATGGATTTGATCCTATTGCGCAACTCTTGTTTGAGTCCAACCATTCTAGGGTTTGAGTATTTTACTCGAAGGATTATCTGATCTCTGTTGCATGTGGCTATATTCATAAGGTAGCTAGTTGACATTAATGAGAATCCTTCAGCAGCTAAGGGTTGGGTGGGTTCGGGAAGCTAGGAAAGCCTAGGATATGCTGCAGTGGGTTAGTAGTATGGTTCAATGAGTACTCGCATAATGGTTTGAAGAAGTGACTTAGAGGATTCAGGAGGATTGCTGAGGAAAGTATGGATAAGTGTGGAAGGCAGTAGTGGGCACATATTATTGAACGCATAGGATCCATACTCGAATAAATGAGAGTCTTGAAAAATATAAGAAGCTTATGAGAGGTGGATTCTTGGGCATGTTCTGACTGTTGGCTTGATTGTATTTCAGTTTTGAGATGAGCTCTCAGGGAGATGGTTTAGTTTATGTTCCGGATCAGGTGCATGTGTTGATCCGATCAACGAGCAGTTGCTGGAGTTCATTTCATCGGAGATCTCTTGCTGTGTTTCAGAGATAGTGGATGAATGCTTGTGTTCTTTCTGTACGAAGATTATGGCTATCATTGAAGCTCGCACACCGACTTTCCGGGAATTACGTGTTTGTGGAGCTCCTGCGTTACATGGGGAGAGGGACCCTATTGTCAGTAGGATATGGTTAGCAGATATGGCTAACGCGTTCAGGATGAGTTTCTACCCCGAGAAGGGAAGCTCAGATATGCTTCCTGCCTGTTAAAGAATCGGGCACGTAATTGGTGGGAGGAAATCGGTAGTGAGTTGGGTGATGATGCGGTCGATGTTATGTCATGGGATGACTTCTCGACCAGGTTCCAAGTTAAGTTTGCACCGAAAATTGAGGTGCAACAGTTGGCGCGAGAGTTTCTGGATCTCCGCCAGACTACTGAGACTGTCGCAGAGATCACTACCATGTTCTGGGAGAGGACTTTATTGTTATTGCGATATGTAGCAGACAAGAAGATGAAGAAAGTGAGGTATCATGATATGTTGTGAGATGACATCAGGAATTTTATGAGTATTTCGGGGTGTGAGACCCTAAATGATGGGATCTCTAGAGCCCGAGAATGGGAGATTGATTTGGAGCACATTGGGAAGAAGAGGTCAGATCAAGTGCATACTTTCGAGGGTCTCGAGAAGAGACCCAAGACATCTGACTAGCATTCGAGAGGCCAGCAGGACCAGAGTCAGTGTAGCACGTGCGACAAACTGCATAATGGGGTTTGTCGTTCCAAGGGTCTGGGCTGCTAAAAATGTGGTCGGGTTGGCCACATCAGCAAGGACTGTTCTCAGGGAGAAATTCCATTATGTTTTCACTGCGATTAGGTGGGCCACAAGAAGGCCGATTTTTCGATGTTGAGGGGAGGAGCAGTGGGTGCATGTGTTCCGACTACTTTGAGAATCACTGATGGACGAGACGGTAGTGCAGGAGTCCGAATAGGGAGGAGTCCAGTTTTGCAGGTATGTATCTTTTGCCTTCTTCCAGGTTATTTATATCCGTGTTGATGGTTGTTAAAATATTGCATCAGTTTTGGTAAGAATACATTCAGTTTATTTCTCTGCTTGTGTTTAGATTATATTTTCAAGAAATGTCATATGCTAATTGCATACTGTGAATATTTAGTGGTTAGTGTAAGGTTGTTCCGTTTTGCTGTTTCGGGGTGTTCAACGTTGTCTCCGCTCATAATCTAGATTGGTTCAGGGACATTATGTGAAGATTTGTGGTCAAGGGTCCATAGGATTATTATTCAACATCGTTAGGATTTGTGGGCTTTAGTAATTGTGCTCAGAATAATTTGTGGGGAAACGCCAAGGGAAGTACTCTATCGCTGAGGTTTTAATCTAAGAATCTGTCATTTGGACTGCAAGAGTTAAGAGTAGTATCATTTCAAAGTGCCTGGGGTAATCAAAGTGGATGGGATTCGGAAAGAGTTCATCTAGTCTCCAGCAGTTGTGTGGTTTTTGGAGTTGGCTAATAATGGATCACTAGCAAGGTTAAGCTTGGGTAGTCAGCAGGTGGATCATTGTAAGTTAAGAAAGAATGGGGGATCCTCAATTCTCATGAGGGAGAATCGTCCAGGGGATTCAGAAGCATGAGTAGTTTTGAAATTGGGATATGTTTCGCATCCTTTTCAGAAAGAAAGACGGCCCAAGTGGCTGTAGAGATGGAGGATAGTATGAGTTGGAAGTTCGGAAAACTTGCCAATACTGAGATCGTGTTCTTGGAATGTTTGATAGCAGGCTTTAGGGAATTAGGTTGGGAATTCCAGTCAAGACATGATTTCAGTATGGGATGTTAGACCGTGTGAGTGCTCGACATTGGATGTATTCAGATTGGTAATTAGCGGTAAGACCATGGTTAGCGGATGAGCCAGCGCGGAAAGTGTTGAAAGACTGTGGGATAGTGTAACACCTGGTTCCTGGTATGTAATTTAATTTAGCCATGTTTCAATTCCAAAAACGTATATCTAACACCTTTATGGAGCCATTTTGCAAGAAAGCCCTAGATCTACTCTTTTAAGAGTCTTTTGAGCCTTTAAATCCCTTTTCATGCATATATACACGTAAAGTTGGAAACTTTATGTGGTAAACAAGCCTTAAAAACCCAGATCTATAAGTTGTATGCAGTGGTTTTGAGCAGAATCGATTGTATAGAAGTTGCATGCAACCGACTCGGCGAGTCGGGTCGCGAGTCCTCAAGTTTTCCCCCTTCTGTGTATTATGCCGAGTGGATCCAGTGACTTGTAGGTGGACTCAGTGAGTCGAAGATCAAACTCATTCATGGAGGGACTCAGTGAGTCAATGCCCTGACTCGGCGAGTCCAAGGCAATCTTCAAATTCCAAGAACAGACTCGGCGAGTTGTTCATACAACTCGGCGAGTCACAGTCAGAGTGTTCATATGTTGAAGGAGAACTCGACGAGTTGTTCATACAACTCGGCGAGATGGATGTAGATTGACTAAGTGTTAGTATCAATGAGTAACTCGTCGAGTCTTTGCCAAACTCGACGAGTAGTAGCACGCAGAAAGGAGAAATGAGAGTAGGGACTCGACGAGTTGGCGGCCCAACTCGACTAGTCAGGTTAACTGTTTGTTAACTTTGACCAAGAGGTTGAATTGGACCAGGGGTAAAGTATTCATTTTACCCTCAGTATAGTTATCAGTATTTGACTCAGTGTACTTATGGAAATTGTAGCCGGGGTGAAACCGGAGCCGCAACAGACAGATTCCAGAGCAGTTCATTCAGCAGCTAGACTACGAGGTGAGTCTTCCTTCCAGTAGGAACGAGTCTACGGCCACAATGTCGGCCCCTTTAGTTAGCAGTAGTTCCAGGCCTCTGTCCGATGCAGTAGTTAGATTGCTTTACGTCTTTGTGATTCAAGCATGTTTTGTGTTATGTGTTCCGGACTTCGGTCCGATGCAGTATACAATATATGTGTTTATGCTAGTTGATATGTTTATACTATTCCATGTTATGCTCAGTCAGTTCCCGGACTTCAGTCCAATGCAGGGGACAATGTCCCAGTCAGTTCCGGATTTCGGTCCGATGCAGTTAGTTCCGGACTTCAGCCCGATGCAGGGGGCAAGGTCCCAGTTAGTTCCGGACATCGGTCCGATGCAGTTTCCAGACATCGGTCTGATGCAGTGGGCAAGGCCCACTATGTGTTTTTATGATATTGTATGGTATGTGGTAGTTTGGGCGAGCTCACTAAGCTTGGTGCTTATAGTTTCAGTTTTGGTTTCCGCAAGTAAAGGGAAGAGCTCGGGTTGATGGCATCGCACACACCACAGCTTCAGTTTATATCCTGGGAGTTAATTTAGTTTTTCGTAGATTTGATTGATACAGTCTTTATATAGTTTTCTCGTTATACTTTGTTATGGTTTTGAGATATTGATGTATGGGTTTTTCTTTATGGTATTGATCTAATTATTTTAGTAACGATTAAACAAAAATTTTTGGGTCGTATTTTGGGATGTTACAGATAGCCGTTGCATTCACCAGCGGCCAGACAGCATGGGAAGTGTTGTAAGACTATGGGATAGTCGTAGTATTCACCAGTGGCTAGATCGTGTGGTAAAACTATGGGATAGTCGTAGCATTAGTCGGCAGATAGTGTAAGAGTGTTGTAAGACTACAAGGTGGCCGTAGCATTCACTAGTTAGCAGGTAGAGTAGAAGTGTAGTAAGACTGCGGTGTGGCCCATATCATTCTCAAGCTGACAGATAGAGTAGGAACGTTGTGAGACTACAGGGGTTCCCCGTATCATTCGTTAGTTAGCCGTTAGTATAGTGGTATAGTAAGACTGAGGGGTGGCCCGTAGCATTCATTAGTGGTCAGTTAGTATGGGATTGTTGTAAGACTGCGGGGTGGACTGTAGCATTTACCGGTCCTTATTCGACAATGAGAATGTGATAGATTTGTAATTCACTCACATATTCCTTCAGATCATTTAGGCCAGGGCGGGTCTGCCGCACGAATGTGAGTAGGCCACAATATGATCGGATTTTGGAAATGGTAGGTTGTAGGAGACCAGGCGTGATGTAAAACTACGATGGTTCTGGTAGCATTCACTTTTCGTATTAGATTCGATGGCGACAGGTAGTCGGATTGTCATGATCGAGAAGATCAAAAGGAATAACTAAGCCATGAGTGGCAATATGGTTAGGGCAGATTTTGATGATCGAAGTTCTCTTTGGAAGTCACATGGGGAGACTGTGATGTTGCTCTTGGCTCAGCAACCAGACAAGGATTCAGTATTCCAGATAAGTTGGGGAACAGGGACGTCTCGGTTGCCTTTGGAAAGAAGATAGGAGGTAGCGTGGTGCTTCCGATAGTAGTAGTGATTTGGGGACTTGTGTGTGTGGAGTAGCTTGATGATCAGAAGTGCTAAGTCACTTGCAACGGGATTAAATAATCTTAGAGTAATTGATTTAACCCTATTGTGCAACTCTCATTTGGGTCTAACCGTTTTAGGGAGGGATCTTCTACTCGAAGGATTATCTGAGCCTTATGTCAAGTATAAGTGTCTACAGTCATTATGGTCAATGATTTTGTTCTAATAGAACATCGAGATAAGCAAGGTTGGAAGTGTGCATTTGGTCGGTCATTCGAGGAAGATTAACCATGGTAAAGCTCAGAATGGGTGGTTTGTCAGGAAGTCAGACCAACGCGGATTTCTTGGTTCAGAAAGGTAAAAACGGCTTCTTTCAGAGGCTCGGGGTTGGTTGTCTCCAAATTGTGGTTTTGATTGGGGTGTTATTAAGGATTGATTTCAAGGATGAAATCTAACTTAAGTGGTGGAGAATTGTCACATGTCATTTAAAAATAAATAAAATAAAATAAGTAAAATAAGTAAATAAATAAATAATAAGCCCTAAAACCCCAAGATGTATTTTATATTTTACATATTATTTTAGCCCTAAGTTCGTAATAAATTACCAGTGTTATCCATAGGGGTTAGAAGTTATATTGTCTTAGTGTTGAGGGTTAAATGGTAACCTATAGACTTGTATTGGATAACTTTTTCGAAGCAGGGGGCTAAAGAGTAAAATATGGGCATAGTTTGAAAAGAAATTGTAAAGGAAGGGACCATTCTCTTTAAAATGTGACCAGTTTTGGTAAGACACGGGACTTGAAGTCGTGTTCCTTACCCTCCATTCCCTCATGTATTTTATACCAGAAACCCTAACCCTACATCATTCCCAGCCGCCACCTTATCACCCCTCATCCATCGCCGCCGCTGTAAACCATGTCACCGCTGGTTACCGTTTTTGCACCGCTAACGTCGAAGCTGGAAGCCACCAAGTAAACGGTCGTCGTTGTTGTTTCCGTTGAGGACGAGGAACCACGATAGACTTCGTGGTCGCTGTTGTGGTCAGTGACGAACGCAACCGCCTCTTTGTCATAGACACTATCCTCCCCCCCTCCGCTTTCATTAAGGCCGTTGCTAGCCATCGCCACCGCCTCTCAAACGACCTTCCGTTGCTCCAGTCATCATCCTTCATCGCCTATTGCTGTGAGGAAATTTGAGTGTGTACGTTTTTAGTGGGTGCTCGTGCTTCGCGTACGTGTGTGTATATCACTGCAACAATCGTGATTTGTATGTGTGTTTTTTGGCTGGCCGGAAGTTGAAGAGAGCCACCATGGTGGCTGCTGCCATTTTTTCTTTTATGCCTCCATCGACCACCGTGGGTGGGTGGTTGTGTGTATATATTGGTGTGTATGCATGTTTTTATGGGGGACATGTTATATGGACGATTTTGGCCAGAGAAACTAAAGAAAAACCCACCACCACCACCACCGTGAGGTGGTGGCTACCGCCAACATCCGCCGTGTTGGGTGACTGTGTGCATGAATTAATGTGTATATATGTGTGTTTTCTACATAAAATAATGTATTCGGTTCTTGTTTCCATATTTTGACTCGGAAACCACCACCACCACCGTGAGGTAATAGCTACCGCAGTAGACTGCCACTAATCACCACTGCTCGAGGTGGCAGTGGGTAGTGCCTGAGTTATTAAATATACATTTATTTAATTAACTAATCACCTAGACTAAAGAGTTGGAAACCCTAATTAAGGTTTAGAAAACCCTAATGTCAAGATAACCTAGTTTTGGAGTTGGTCGGGACCCACGTTAAAGCTGTTAATTAAACTTAAAATAATACATAATAATTCTCTACAATTAACTTAATGCATTATTGGAATTAATGGATTAAGTTCTAAAGAGGTTAAGTGTGGAACACTAACCCTAGATATCATTTTATGTGAAAACCCTAGAATTGGGGAGCTCTAATTGGACAATGATCGGGCCCGTATTTTAGGGTTGTCGATTGGATTATTATTTCACCAGAGAATGACTAAGTCAAACCTTAATTAGTCATACTCTTAAGTGATTAAGTCCCTTACGGGTTAAGTGTTTTACTTAACCCTAATCATCATTTTATGTGAAACCCTAATCATCATTTCATGTGAGGTGGACACTGTTGCAAGTGACTATGACCTGTGATTTGGTATTGACTCAAGCATCTTCCTGTAGGTGATTGGAAGTGAGAAGAAGTTGGTAGAGTTCTTCGTTGCTATAGTGACTATCTACACAGTTATCGAGGTGAGTCTCCTCACTGTTTGTACGGGTCGAAGGCACCAATGTCAGCCCATTTGGTTTATGTATGGTAAGAAGACCCGGGGGTTAGCCGTAGGCATTATGTATGATAGCCTAAGAGGTGGCTACGGGCACACCGTATGATAATTAGCTATGTAGATTACTATGTACGCTAGTTGTCTTTGTGATGCTTGAATGGAAGACGAGGAGGTGGCTCTTGGGACTTTTGTGTAAGACCGAGGGGGTGGCCCCCGGCTTGGCAATAAAGACCGCATGGCGGCCCATGACATAATAGTAAGACTATGTATCGGCACATAGAATCTTATTTGATTATGATATATGAATGATATGTATAGATCATAGTTATGTATGGTAGTATCCGGTCGAAAGAGACCGAAGGGGTAGGCCAGCATCCGTATATGCTAGATAGTATGTTTATTATATGGCATGTGGTATTTGGGGAACTTACCAAGCTTCGTGCTTACGATTTTTGAATTTTGGTTTTAGGTACCTCTAGTTTTCAAAAAAGGGAGCTCGGGACGATCGCAACGCATACACCTATGTTTTCCGCAATATGTGATTCCTGGGAATGAACTCTGATAAATGTTTTATTTGAAATGCTTTTCAATGTGTGAACCAAGTTACAAATGTGTTTTAGATATATTAAAAATGAAATTTTTGGTCAAGAATTTTGGGATGTTACAGGGGTGAGAGTGGAAACCCATTCAACTATCATTTTATAGGCAATTTCCTTATATCTCCCCTTATAGACTAGCTTCGTGAATGATGCGTACTAGCGGTTCGACTGAATATGCTTATACATATTATATATATATATATATATATATATATATATATATATATATATATATATATATATATACACACACACACATACATACATACATACATACATATAACCTTTAATTATACATACATAGTACAAGGTGTATTTTAAAAAATTATAAAATTGCAAGGGTTAAAGTATTTTAATAAATTAAACTTTTAATTTAATTAAATTTAAACCATATAATGGATTTATTACTTATCTTTTAATTAATCACTTAATTATGTTAATAATAAGATCCATAAGGATAATTCGTGAATTCAAGATATGGATATCTAATTACATTGATAATTATCCAATCTTACATAATTAAAACATTATTTAAGGTAATAATCCTAATCAATACATGAGATTAATCAAAATCCGGTTTTTATGGATCTGGTCGTCCACCACGTCGTGGTAAGCAATTTCCACGTCGTGGTCGGATGAAAATAACACGGATTTACGTATCACCACGTTGTGGTGGAAGAAACCACGTCGTGGTGACGGAACATAATGACGATTTTGTTTTCCTCCTTGTTTAGGTTCAAGCAATATACTTTCAATTTTTAGAAAACCTAAGCTCTGATACCACTGATGGATTTTACATGCATTAATGCAGATAAATCCTTAATACTTAAGGGTAAATGCTACCGAAGGAACTATGTCATAACTCTATTGAAGTAATATTCCACTGAACAACAAAAACTATAAACCATAGGCCATTATCAAAAATCACAAGAACAAATTAGGGTTTACTTACCTTCTAGTTATTATAGTAAATAACTAATCGAAAACCAAATTGAAAGACTCTTGGAAGCAAGCACCACAGGTGTTGTGCATCTAATGGTTCACACGAAACCCTAGCAACCAAGGAGCTTTAAGAGAGAGAGGAGAAAGGTGGAAATTTCGGCTCTAAGCTTCTAAAGGAATTTCATGGCCAAAATTCTAAGGTAAAGGTCCTTTTATAGCTAAGGTAGCTTGGTGCCAAAGCTTGGGTTTAAGGAGGAAACACTAATCTCTTTGCTTGGTGACCAAGCAGCCCATTCTCATCCTTATACAAGGGCTTAGACAAAATTCCTTGGGCTTGCCCAAGTGATTTTCGTCCACCTCATCTAATGAGGTCCATGGGCTACTTTTGTCACACCCCAAAACCATGAACGACGGAAACGTTCTGGGGTGGAGGACGTCATGTACAGTATCACAACAATGAAAAGTAGTAAACAAGCAACAACATCATCCATTTCATTAATAATATAATTTTAATACAAGTGTGTTCTGTCAAATTATAATAGACACTAAAGTATAAATCAAAATGAAAGATGAGTCTTGAATGAGCACCATCTTCTCTGAACCTTGCATCGGTACCTGTCTATGGTTGATCTGAGGATACAAGTTATTTTGAAAGCGAGTATCAGCTTTAAAGCTGGTGAGTTCATAAGTATTTTAGTGTCTTAATTTGTATGTAAGTATTTGTATGTGTATGAACTGTAAGTATTTGTATGTATATGAATGATCCTAGGAAGCCCTATGTTTCCTACTAATCGTATCCTTCTACCAAGGCATCTAGTCTCTGTGTGTGTGGCTCTTGTAAGAGTGTGTATTTTCCCAAATCTGACTATCATTAACCAAAAATATAGTTTCTACATTACCGTGCGTCGTGTGAATGTTCACGAAGTGAATGTAATGGGAAAATGAAATAGTACTATGGTGTAGTGTCGAACTACAACTGTACTATTACCTTAAGTCTAGGGTAATCTCGTAAGTACAGTAGTATATGTAATAGGTGACTACCTCTGTACTCCTATTGCCTTATTTGAGGGATAAGGCCTAATGTGACGTCTAGATCCCAGGTTAAACGCTCCCCTGTCAAAGGGATTTTGGGAACTTTACACGACCCCTGCCTGTATGCAAGCCGTGAACATCCACATTACTATGATCATGTATACCCAATATAACTATCACAATGCGTTTTGATTCATCGGTATAGTTAGATCCTGAACTTGTTCTATGCTATAGCACCTAGTGATGTATGTCCAATCAAAGTATATGTATCCGCACTCATGTAAACGTATATATGTAAACGTACTCATGTAAGCGTAATCTTGTAAAACATATCTATGTAATAATATAGTAATGTATTGTAATGTTCTGATGTGTGCTAGCTGTAACGTGTGTTCTCTCTCTATCTAGCATGTATAGTAATGTACTGTGTGTACTAGCAGTAATGTGTGTTCTCTCTCTATCTAGCATGTATAGTAATGTACTATGTGTACTAGCTATAATGTATGTTCTCTCTATCTAGCAAGTATTGACTCATGAATGAACTGACTCATTGTATGATATCGCATTCTATTAATAGTCCTAGTATCTTCCTAAACTACCCATATGGTAGCTTACTAGTAACGTAACTGGTACGTATGAACATGGATGTGTACCCTTGTTACCCAAGGGTATTGAAGTGAAGTGGAAGAACCTTTATGACTATATATGTACACATGATATATAACTAATATTTAAACGAACTTCGGACGGATACCCGATATCCCACCAGACCACATCTCAAGCACGAAAAGGAAATAGGGTGAATAGCCTTCCTAAGTTCTTTTAACATTTCTTATATAACCATACATATATAGGCATGCAATTGACAATATAAAAGCATAAAATAATTTTTGTAAAACCTTTTGAATAGGATAACTATCTAAGAAAAGATAGACTTGATGTCAATCTATAAAACGGGTTGGAAGTATTTATCTAACAAAACAGTTTTAAATACAAAGAAACATTTGTTTGAAACACAATTGTAAATGAGTTTGAAATGAACATGCAGTGTATAATGAACAATTAAATCAGGAGTTTTAAACATATAAAACGTATATGAAAATCCTTTGAATAACAAATGTTTGGTAAAACAGCTAATGTGTAGTAAATCATTTGAATGCTGCTTATTAATCACATGTGATTGATATAATCACTAGCATGATTCTACTTGTATCCCCCCCCCCCATTAAACATTTAAAAACATTTAAAACATTGATTAAGGGGTATGAACTCACCTGTTGCGAGTGGATCAGATGGAAGTGTCGGATAAGTGCTTGGTGTCAAGTGAAGACTTAGACATGCACAAAGATCCTAATTACATATGAGGACATATGTATATAAACAATTAGTCTTAAAAAAACTAATAAACAAGTCAAGACACTTTAGGACATGACACTTTGTATAAGTGTTATAAGTGCTAAGGTGTGCATCTAAGTGTTGTAGGGAAAGGCTAGTGTGATCAGGGGTTCAAGGAACACTTCTGAAATGAGTTTACTCCCTAAAGACCAACACCCCATGATTTTACGGTCTTAAACTCCACAATTTTCTGTTTTGAAGTATTCTAAGCTATTCCAAACAATCCTACTTCATGTTTAAGCCTTAGGAAGTGTTATGTGGCATCAAAACACTCCTAAATGGAGTTTACGGTCTAAGGACCATTTCTCCATGAGTTTACTACCTTAAACTCATGAGTTTATTACCTTAAACTCATGATTTTACTACCTTAAACTCACAAGTTTGGTATTTGGGGGTTTTCAAGTCCTTAGCTCAACCATGGCACTAGTCTAGGTTAGATTCTAGGCATAATTAAGGAACAACCATGAGACATTTATGGGACTTTTACACACCTTTTGGGGTGTTTACGGTTTTGGGAGATCCCCAAACCATAAACACATAAAAATGTAAGATTTTGGTGCTTTTTGTGTGATAAACTCATCAAGGATGAATCTAGACAAGTCCCTTAGGCATTGTGAAGCATCTAGGCACCTTAACACACCATTTTGGCCCTAAACTTGGTGTTTACGGTTTTGGGACCTCCCAAAACCGTAAACACCTTTAATTTGGTGTTTTTGGGACTTTTCCTTGGTATAAACTTGTATAGCTATCTTTAAATGACTCTAGGATAGAAGTACTTACATTGTGGAAGCTTGAAATGAACTTTAAGTCCAATAACACTAGTGTGTGTTCTTGGTGTTCTTGATGTTTTGGAAAAAACTAATCAAAACACACAAATGAATGGATGAATAGATGCACAAACACTAGATTAAGTATTAAACCAACTTGAAATGGTTAGAACACTTACTAGATTGAAGATCTAGAACAAAATCAAGGATGATACTTGAAAGGATATTTTGGAGTTTACTCTTTTGGGTATTTGGGGAGCTAACACAAATGGCTAGACTTGGGGAGTAAACTCATGGATAAGCATGAGTTTACGGATTTTTGGGATGATTTTTCAACCCAAACAAAACAGTTTGGCCGGGAACTTCTAAGACGCGAGGTGTTTGCGGTTTTTAAAATTCAAAACCCGAGACGACACTTTCTTTCAACCGTTCGTTTAAAAATAATATTAAAATAATCAAACGGACTTTATTTTTCCCAAAAAGAAGTAAAAGTGAACTTGACTTATTATATGAAGTGATTGACTTTTAGGGTTTGACCGAATGAAAATTCTGGGTTGTCACATTATCTCCCTTTTAAAGGGAATTTCGTCCCGAAATTAAAATTTAGGTAAGGAAGTAGATATAAATGATCGAGTTGAGAGGTGAGAAACTACCTAATCAATTGGTTCTCGCACTCCTAAGTGAAATCGGGTCCTCGGTTGGTATCCCAACGAACCTTCACTTATAGGGAGGTGGCGCTGCTTCGTCCGCTTGACCACTCGGTCGAGGGTCACTACGGTTCTAATACGAAGGCGAGGATCTCGTTAATCTCAATCTCGTCGAGTGGGCTTACAAGAGTCCTAACGGAAAGGTACGGTTTCAAGATCGAGACACGAAGAGTAAAATGTACGTTACTGAGTTCGTGGAGTAGGTTTAGTCTGTGAGGTACAGGACCGATTCTGGTAAGAATCTCGGAGGTCCTGACTATCTTGGATTTAGCTTTCCGCGCGTTGCGAAGCGCATTAAACATTCCCAGAGTGAGTTTTCCTAAAGAATTTGGTCTCTCACTTGGAATCTCCAAGGTTTCTTTCTCTTGTTAACTTCCCAGTCAAGGGCCACCCCCTGCTAGGGCAAAGTCGTAAGGGTTTCTGTGACTTGCGAGGAGTTCTGGATGTACTATGACAGTAGGTCCGTACGACCTAGAATTTGGCGAATTCATGTCGGCGTCTCTGGTGTCGACTAATTCTCAACGGTTTTGATAAATTGACAGAGTACTCAAGAATTTCCACATCACTAATAGTGTGTCTTAGGAAATTTTGACTCTTCAATTCCAAAACTCGTGTTCAGAGAACTTTACAAAAAGTATCTCCGAGGGTAATGTTTCCGTGGGTTCCTTCTTACTACGAGGGCAGATAAGTAAGTCGTTACATGGAGAATGACGAACTGATCCAAGTAAGAAAGACAGACTCTATTCATTAAACTCATGAATGCTTCGGGCGTATTAGTCCTATCTGAAGGGTATCACTACGGACTCGAAGTGTCCGCATCGAGTTCGGAAGGTAGTCTTCCGGACATTCTTCCCTTACACTCAAACTGGTGATATTCGGATCTCAAGCCCATTTCTGAAAGTAATTCTTTCGTTGTGTTTGCTCAACTGCTTCATCTATGCAAGGAAGAGACAACGGTTTCTAATGGAAAATCTTGATGGAGTCCTCGTTATCTGAGGTACATACGATGCAATCCGTCGATCTATGGAAGAATAAGACCGGAGTTCTCCAGGGTGAGAAGCCTAGTCTTCTAATTCTATTTATGTGTAGTTCGCTAAGTTGTCCGGGCTGTTCTTGTATCTCCGTAGGTGTTTAGACTGTAGGGCGATCTATTTACAGGAGTTATACTGGGTTCTAAGTTTGTTCACATGCCAATGTGATTACTCGTAGTCTTGGGCAGTCTCCGTCCTGAAGTTCATATTAGAATTCATACTTGGTTCAACGATCACAATATTGTGTATATGAGTCGTATATAATTAAGATTCAAAAGGTAGTCGAATAACTGATTCTTCTTTAAGCTCACTTCCCATTGAGGAAAAAGAAGTTAAAGTGGAATCATCAATTCTAAACGTGTAGAACCTTGATTATATATCACTCTTATGTATACATTCTTCAGAGACAGATCAACCATATGGATCCTTGGATTGAGCATGATGTACTATACGAGTGGTACTTCGGGGTTTCTTCGGAAAGAAAAGAAGTCTTAGGTACTTCATGCATGAGTACTTCGGTGTTCTGATATGACAGTTTCGCTAAAAAGACGTTTACTGAGAAAGAGATGTACATATGAAGCTGGTATGGTGCGGATCGAATTGATTCCAGTCGTATGATAATGTCGACAGATCAACCATATGGATCCTTGGATTGAGCATGATGTACTATACGAGTGGTACTTCGAGGTTTCTTCGGAAAGAAAAGAAGTCTTAGGTACTTCATGCATGAGTACTTCGGTGTTCTGATATGACGGTTTCGCTAAAAAGACGTTTACTGAGAAAGAGATGTACGTATGAAGCTGGTATGGTGCAGATCAAATTGATTCCAGTCATATGATAATGTCGGAATCATAAGCAAAATTAAAGACATTAGATTTGCACATAAGGCGTTACAGACGAAGCACAACCGTGCAACCATCAACAGAGTTACAGTACTTTAGACTTACTACAAGACTATGGCTGCGAATAAGGTATACTACAAAAGACAAGTATACGCAGCACGAGCATCCCTATACTGACAGGATACCGCGAAAGATAAGACTCTGGTTTTACTAGATTTGGATGGTTTATAAGTCTGTTACAACAAAACGCCTAAATTACATTATGGTGAGTCCTGAGTAGGCTCTCCTATAGCTGTGATCCTGAGAATCTTCCCGTCTGCGCCAGAGTTCTGCGCTATCGGGCAATCCTTCTTGAAATGTCCAATTTCACCGCATTGATAACATATCTGGATGGTACCAACATCTGTGGTGGAAATGAAGTGTTAAGTAGGAGTTATGGGGACACGGTTGCTTTCGTTGATCTTTTCTTTTGGACAATTTTTGTAATAGTGCACTACCTCACCACAACTATAGCAAACAAGGCTTGCTCCAGTGGTGGAGGTAGTTCTCCAGAAACGAGCAATGTGCCCCATCTTGTTGCAATTATGGCATTGTCAGGCTCAGCAAATTCCCTTGTGGTGGTAGTTGCACTGGTCGCACTTCGGGAGTGTCCCTTTATACGGTTTGCTCGGTACTGGGATGGCATAGGTTTCCACTTGTGGTTGTTGCATGGCAATTCTCTGAAATCGCTTGCATTCTACTTGGGCTTGACGTTTTCGTTTCTTGAACTCTGAGTTGTTGTTTTGAGCGGTGGCGACTGTTACTATGTGTTGATTTCCCGGATCGTTAACACGATCGGGATTGTCAACTCCTTTTTCAGTCTTGGTTGCGTTGACAGTGCTGCGATTTGCAAGGACAGCTGTAACGGCAGCCATCACGGCAGCTATAACAGCGGCTTGAAAAGTAGTGGCGTCCATAGGAAAAGTAGAGGTTTCGTTGCTCGGCTGATTGTTTCCGGATGACAACATGATTCTGTAACACGAAAGATAAGGATTTTGTGAGCGATTCTGGTTGACCCTAGATGTACTTAGATTGTTCAAGTAAAGAGCAATACTATGTTCTCAAAAGTTTGACCTACATCCCTATGATGCAGTCCTATCATGGAATGGAAGTGTGTTCGCGAAGGTTTGACCTACATCCCTATGATGCAGTCCTAGTACTGGGTGGAAGTGAGTTCTTAGAATGCTCTCATGACGTTTGTCGTTCAAGCCGAGGTATCGTTGGTTGGTGAATAACATGATCCAACCACTGAAAGAGACTTGGAAATGTCTGCGAAGCTAAATTACTCTAATGAAAGCACGATAAGAGTACTTGAATAAATAATGGTACAGAAGTTAGCCGACTGTCAATATCTTTGATATTCATGATGTAAAAGTTCGGGAAAATGACCTTGTAAAAAGGTCTTACATCATATCTAGAGGAGATAGTCCTTGACAGCATAAAGACCTAACCAAAAGTACTTACGGTACAAGATAATTTCATAGAAAATGCCACATCGGGAATAAATAGAAAAAAAAATCCTTTTAACAAGGAAAATAAAGTACAAAATCTACTACTGGCGACGGTCATCCCTCTGGTGAACTCTCAGTTCAGCCAGTTGACGTTCCACATCAAGTAGTTGTCTTTCGTACACCCTCTGGCATACTCAGAGCTCTATGACTTCGGCTCGTGATTCAGCTAGTTCTTGCAGCAGGGTTTCATGGTTTCTCTCAGATCTCTCGCGAGCATCTTCTAGACGAATGGTGCGGAGGGTATGCATTCTCGCATCGGCGACAACCTCGGTGATCTGATGTAGGGCTGTCCTGCCTTGAATCTCACTTCGGGCTACTCTGGGGACCAAGATTGGCAAGATTCTGTCTGCTGAGCCCCCATTGCTCAGGTCGTAAAAGCTTCGGTCACCATTAAATGGCATGGGCTTATCTTGTCCTTGGCTCCATGTTTCCAAGCATTCCACCCACTTAGGCGTCAGGCCGTGAAAAGCCGGACGAGGGTTAGGAATTGGGAAGGGAGCTGCTTGGGGGTAGGTTCTCAACCTCGGGTTCAGAGTTAGCATCGTCCGAAAGGTCTTCATCATGGAGATCATTCACAGGGATAGGATGATCATTCTCTAGTTCTTCTTCAAACCATCCAGCAATGACCTCATTCGGAAGGTACTGGTTGCCGTGGGGATGGAGTCCAGCCATGTTATCTACGCGAGAATTGGGGTAAGAAAATAATTATTAGACGAACTATCTAAATAATTATTTAGAAAATCTTCATTAGTTACATCGCTATTTGTGAAGTGCATACCAGTTATATGTAATCGAAACAGGATAGGCCTTCGAATAAGTGACCTTAACTCCAAATTCACACAGAATAGGGGTAAAGTAAAATTTTCACAGATTCTAAGTCTATAACATCCTAATTACATATATCCTTAGTCTCTCCACTTAGCAACTATCAACTTAGTAATGAAGATCCCATTTTAGTTCTCAAGTATATAGTACTTATAGTAACAACAAATACCCCTATAGTATTTTAAGTTTAACGTTATGTTCTACTGTTCTCATTGTGGTAGGGTTGGTAAGATTTCTGACTTGTTGTAACCACACAACTACACTTAGGCACATGCTAGTCAACCCCTGGATAATATAGTTGATCAGGCTATGTCTTCCCAGTTTGGACTATATGTCTCTAAGTCCACCTGTGTTGCCCAACAATCGTAATTCTTTTGTACTGTCCTAGTGACACTGATTTTAGTATGAATGCAGGCACGTATACTTAATTAAATATTTTATTATTTAAAGTATAAACTCTTGGTCAGAGTATTTTTAATCCTATTGTATTTATAGTTAGTATATCTTTTATGGGTTTATACTTAATTCATTATAAACAATGCTCTGATACCAATCAGTCACACCCCAAAACCATGAACGGCGGAAACGTTCTGGGGCGGAGGATGTCATGTACAGTATCACAACAATGAAAAGTAGTAAACAAGCAACAATATCATCCATTGCATTAATAATATAATTTTAATACAAGTGTGTTCTGTCAAATTATAATAGACACTAAAGTGTTAAGTTATTAAATAAACTTGAAGATCGATTAGATCTTTGTAACAGGTAGTATGAAGAACATAAACAATAAACAAGACAAAGTTGAATCACAATATGTCGAATGATTGATTAAAATAATCCTCAGCAGAGCTCGACTAAGAACTTCCACTATAGAGGATTTAGGGTTACAGAACGATAATAAAACTACTCTGATTGATCTATTCTTTTGTTACTATCGTTTCTATCAATCCTTTTTTAATATGCATGCAAGCACCTATATTTATAATAAACCCTATCAAGCTCACGGTTGGATAGACCCAAACCGAAGATACAAAAACTGGACTAACTAGCGAGCCCAATCGACGCAATACATAACAAAACACAACCCAACAATCTCCCCCTTTGCTTCAAATTGGAGCGAGACTACTTCTTCTTCTTGCTTGGGCCAGCAGCGGGAACTTTCTTCGTGGTATCAAACAAACAAGAGATTAGCGCAAGGATCGTCTGTCTGAACCGAATGTACCAATGTATCATGTCGTCGAAGTACTTGATATCATCTGCTGAGTTTTGCTTGCATCTATGGATGATCCCCAACACATGCTCTAGGCAAGCAGTGGTGTACAGATGTTTATTAGCTAAGGCAAAAAGACATTTCTGTCCTTCGTCCCTAGTGAACATGACAGAATTCCTTCTTCAATCAATTCTGCCCATCTGCATTTGGTTCAGATCACTGGCCGAGCCAACAGGAGAGATTTTTGGTTTCTTCTTAAGTACGCTTGCTATCTCCTGATCCATCAGTGCAACTTCCATGATGTAGCACACCAGCATCCTCTTGGGATGGTCAATGATTGGACCATATTTAGCTTCGTTGGTCAGAAGGATGTTGTGCAAGATTATCCAATCATGGGGATTGAGGTTCGGAAGATCTGCTAAAGAAATGGCATGTTCGGTTTTGGCAGACCCCCGAAGCACCTTGAACCGAACGTTGATGAAGTTCCCTTCAGTGTACAGCTTCAAGACCCGAACGTTGATAATCTTCTGAGCGCTCCAAGTCTGATATGGAGGTTGAGCAGCCTTCAGATAGAAATTAATCAAGTCCCGATCAACCTATGGATGAGGATGAGGGAACTCTGCAATGTTGGAGAAGGCGTGAAAGATGAACACCTTTCGGGTTAGTGGCATGTCGAACTGAGAATCGACCGTGTTGGAACAGTCAAGTGAAATAATAGGTTCCAGCCACAAGATGCTCGGAGTATCGACGGTTTCCTTTATCATCCTCTCGAGAGTCCAGACAGGAAAAAGAGTTTTCCTACTCTCAAGAAGGTCGTGGGCTTCCTTCTGTTTTCGTTCAGCTTCTTCAGCTTCTCTAGCCAACCGAGCACTATCATCAGCCACATTGCGTCGACTTCTACGCTTCAACAAGTCGGCAATGGTTTCTTTGTCTTCTTCCTCTTCTTCCTCAGCAACATGTTTACCTTTATCTTTCACACCCGAATCGGAGACTTGGCCTGCTGGAGGAGGTTTAGTGAAAACTAGAGCAAATTAATTGTTCACCGTCAATTCAGATTGGGTATTGAATTTTGGGTTTCACTCAGCTCGTAGTGGCACGAAACTAAGATCATGAACACAGTTATTGTGTAACCATAAACCTCAGTGGTAATTTCTGAGAGTCTCAAGGGTTACGTTGGTGAACTGAGTGGGATGGAGAAATGTAATGTAGATGGTGTAAGAAATCAAAAGTACCTCTGCTGTGAAAGATAGGACTAAGCAGAAAACTCTTATCTCATGTGAGAAGAGAGTTAGGTAGCTCATGATTAGAATAAATAAGAAAGCCTAATTGGGAAGACAAGGTTTGTTTATACCAAGTCAGTAAGGCTTATTATTCAGAATCAAGTGAGGCTTTGGATGCATACAACAACATGCTTCTAGGGACACTTAACTAATTTAACAATTTCCCCATAAACAAACACACAAATAAAATTAAATCCAAAAAGGAAATAAAGAACAAAATATTTTTGGAGTTTTTGAAATTAAATATAAGAAAAATATTTTTGGAATTTTTGATAAATAAAAAAATAAAAAAATAAGACTGAAAAAAAATAAGAAGTTAAAAACTTTGAGAAACCGAACCCGAGCGTTCGGTCTATTTCGGTTGTGAAAAACTTTGGAACCGAACCCGAGCGTTCGGTCTATTTCGGGTGAGAAAAATTGAGGAACCGAACCTGAACGTTCGGTCTATTTCGGTTACCAAAGAAAATAGATTTTCAAAAAGGGAATACTTTTGACAATAAGAAAAATGAATTTGGAACAATTGTACATGAAGTTTACAACCAAGAAAACCACCTTTAATTGATGAGCGAAAAGCAGATTATTCAACCGAACCCGAGCGTTCGGTACATTTCGGTACATGAGTGCAAGACCCAAACCCAAACGTTCGGTTTATTTCGCTTCTTACTTTTGAGTATGAGTGGTGATTTGTGGTACTGACTCCGATTCCATCATACCTAGCCCTTGTAGTATTTTGTTGAACGATGCTTCAGGAAGAGCTTTGGTGAAGATGTCAGCCAGTTGATCAGTGGTTCGAACAAAATGAATTTCGACGTTCCCATCTTCCACATGATCTTTAATGAAGTGATACCTCAGTGCTATGTGCTTAGTCTTTGAGTGTTGCACTTGGTTATGACAGATCCTAATTGCACTTTCTGAGTCGCAATATAGTGGGATCTTTTTCATATTGAGTCTATAATCCCGGAGTTGACTTTGGATCCAAATCACTTGAGAAGTACAAGAGGCAGCTGCAATGTATTCTGCTTCAGCTGTAGATAAAGACACACAGGTTTGTTTCTTTGATTTCCAGCTAACCAACTTTCCGTCTAGGAATTCGCAGCCTCCCGTGGTGCTTTTCCTATCTAGTCCACAACCTCCAAGGTCTGCATCTGAGTAGGCTTGAACGAAGAAACCTGAGTTGGATGGATACCATAGGCCTAAAGAGGTAGTTCACTTGAGATAACGTAGTATGTTCTTCACTGCAAGCATATGAGGTTCACGCGGATTCGCCTGAAATCTAGCACAATAACAAATAGAGAACATAATATCAGGCCTGCTAGCAGTAAGATACATCAGTGAACCGATCATCTGGCGATAAAGCGTAATATCAACTGCTGGCTTCTCCAATGATGGAGTAAGCTTGGTGCCTAACGCCATTGGAACTTTAACCTTTGAATCTCCCATCATGCCAAATTTTGCAAGGAGAGTCTTCGTGTAAGCTTCCCGATTAATAAAGATGCCTTCGGGTCCCTGTCTAATATTTAAACCAAGGAAAAAGTTAATAGGACCCATTGAGCTCATTTCAAATTTAGTCTCCATCAGCTTTCTGAATTCAGCCGTTCAGCTAGGATTCGTTGAGCCAAAGATGAGATCATCGACATAAATTTGAACAATCATAAGGTGGTTACCTTCCTTCTTACGAAAGAAGGTTGGGTCAACCGAACCTTGTTTGAATTTGGACATCTTTAAAAACTTTGTTAGCGTTTCATACCAGGCTCTCGGAGCTTGTTTCAGTCCATATACGGCTTTGTCCAAAATATAACAATGATTAGGGTACCTTTCATTTATGAATCCAGGAGGTTGCTCCACGTATACGGTTTCTTCAAGTTCACCATTTAGAAATGCACACTTGACATCCATTGTAACGTCCAAAATTTCAAAACAATTAAAACTTTTCAAAAACCACTCATTTTAATAACGTTGTTACAAAAGGTTTTCAATACATTATTTAACAGAGTATTTTCCCAGGTTCATATCATAAAACATCAATGCGAGGAACGGTACGATCACGCCTTTGCCTTGCCACAGACTCTTGAGAACCTGAAACATAAAACCACAAATGTAAGCCCGAAAGCTTAGTGAGATACCCCCAAAATACCAACCACATATACGCCCTTCCAGGCCACGACCTTCCGGTCCATGTGTCTCAGGGGACTTCCGTCCCTGCTGGGTAAACCTTCCGGTCCTACCCACGCCGACCTTCCGGTCCACAACACAACATATTGCCTTCCGGCCCATAGCATAAAATGCATACATAACATAACAAATCATAGAACGACTCTACATATCGGGTCACACCCCAGATCTAGCAATCATATCACATAATCATATAGCAGTTCACAGACAACAATCGATCAACAGATCACATATCATAGCATTACTCTAAACAAGATACCGGTCTAGCCGGTCACTAGCATAACATTACCCTACGAATCAGTCAACATACTAATTGCATACATACGCCTTTCCAGGCCATGACCTTCCGGTCCACATAGCAATGCCTTCCGGCCCATAACATGTAATGACAACTACCCGGATTTCCATCCGATCAAAGGGTCGGCCTTGGTGCCATAAACCCTAGCGATATAGTGAGGATAACTCACCTCTAAACTGCCGACTGAACAGATAGCTCAAGCTGCTCCGATCACTGATACGATCTCCACCTCTGGACAGCCACCAATGCACTGAACTCAAACAATAACCAACAATTACCAAAATACCCCTGGAACCACTGGTCAATCCTTGGTCAAAGACAAGGTCAAAGTCAACCCCTAACTGACCCTACTCGCCGAGTCAACCCTATGACTCGCCGAGTCCCCATACTCAGAACTTCACTCAATCCGCGATCTAACTCGCCGAGTCACCCCAAGACTCGCCGAGTTCAACAACTCTGAGTCCACTCGCCCTTGACTCACCGATTCTCTAAGATTCCCTTTCTACACGTCGAGTATCCCCCTTGACTCGACGAGTTCCTCCTGGACGAATCGCGGGGCCACCCCGACTCAACTCGCCGAGTCTGAAGAACAACTCGACGAGTCCCAGTTAATCTTCAAGCTACTCGCCGAGTCTGTTCATCGGACTCGGCGAGTCCATGCCATGCAACCGCTCAAACTGCTTTCTAAGGTCAGAACTGCTCCGACCATTCATAGGTCTGGCCTTCCTAGACTGATTCATCACGTAAGATCCTCATTTCGGTGCTCATAATACACCCCATGACTCATAATTTACATTTTGACCTAAGGCATAAGGATTCCAATCCAAAACCTCCATTGACTCCCGAAATGCTCAGGCATGGGACATTCTGGACTTCCAAAGGTCCCAATACAGGGTTCCAATCTCTTGGGGGACTAAGGTAACACTCAATCTAGCCACAAAAGGGTTCAATAAACCCTAAATCCATATACACATCAACATAGAGAATGCAACTCGAAATATTACCTGAATAACGTGCTCTCTGTGTCCCCAATCCTCAGAATGTGGCTTCTCTTGTTGTTCCCTTAACCAAGCCTCCTCTTCCTTGCAAAACAACACTTCCAAAATCAACAATGGTCTTCTACCTTGCTCCAGATGCTCACAATCGAATTAGGGCTTCACTCCCAGGACTAGGGTGAACAATGACGGCCATAAGGCCCCTTATATATGTCCCCAAACCTGGATGGTTAGGGTTTCGCTAAACAGCGTGGACTCGCCGAGTCCATATCCGGACTCGTCGAGTCCAGTCGCGAACCCGCGACCAGATCTGCGATCCTACTCGGCGAGTCTGAGCTCCGACTCGCCGAGTCCCCTCTTAAAACACCCAAAATCATAATTATAGCAATATCTAGAATTCCGGGCTGTTACAACTCTCCCCCACTAGGACTAGACTTCGCCCTCGAAGTCTCACTCTGAAAATAGCTCCGGATGCTGCTCCCACATCTCACGCTCCAGCCCACAGGTCATTTTTGATCCCCTCCGGTGCTGCCACTGAACTAACACCAGAGGTATCTCCTTATACCTCAGAACCTCGATCTTCCGATTTCTGATTACCACTTGTCTCTCGGCATAATTCAGGCTCGCATCCACCTGAATGTCTTCTAATGGGACCACTGCCGACTCATTGGCTATATACTTTCTCAATTGCGACACATGAAAAATGTCGTGGATTTGTCTGAAATCCGTGGGCAACTCCAAACGGTAGGCCACCCGGCCTACCCCCGCAATCACATAAAAAGGCCCAATATACCGAGGCCCCAACTTGCCCCTCTTCCTGAATCGAATCACTCCTTTCCAAGGAGATACCTTCAGGAGTACGAAGTTGCCGACCTGAAACTCAAGCTCGGACCGGCGTCTGTCTGCATAACTTTCCTGTCGGCTCTGGGCGGTCAATAACCTCTGTCTAATCTACTGAATCTGCTCTGTCGACTGAAGCACGATCTCTGTACTGCTCATCACTCTCTGGAACCGAGAATTACCCAAGATGCAACTCTGCTCTAAATCTCAACGATCACTTGACCCATAAGGGTTAGGAAACCATGAACCACCGGATCCCCGATCCAAAGCCCACTTTGTCCATTCCGGACCGACTGAGAGACCCCTTCTTACTCTCAGAGCAACTCTCACGAGTTCTCCTCTTGCAATCACATACACATGCTGAACTAGCCCCAACACCCGCAGGTTGGAAGACCCGATACACTGATGATATCCTCGAACATCTCCCAGGATGAACCACTAATATCCACCTTATACCCTGATCAGAATCACACTGAGAATTCAAGATTCTCTCTCCCCCTGCATCCCTTCTGAGCCTCAACAGACATCCCAAACCGGATGGGTTCCTACTTCACTGTCGCGCACACGATGCTCAAAACCATACTCGAAATACTCTAACCATAACTCTGCTCTGCAGCTTTCACTTTCGTGAACTTGCACTCCCCTTCAGAGTTACACACCTTTCTCTTTTCCTTTTCCAAGGAACCTTCTTGGCCATAATGCCACTCCAACCAGTGCCATGGTGCTCGCCCCAAGCGACACCACCCTTTTTGCGTAACCGCTATTCACATACTCTGGCTCTCATTGCAGGGGCTCTCAAGCCATGCTCTCTCTCCACTCCACAAAATCACTACCTCAACTAAACAAAATCACTAACCCGGGGCCAGACCTTCCAATGTAATCACACTGCAACATACACAACCCGAAATCTCAAACTGATCCAACAATACCATCAGAGTCCCCAGCATGACTGGACCGACTCTCATAACACACACTAGCCACTCGAGGCTATATCTCTATGGGTCCGTACACCCAAACTCTATGAACCCTCAGGTTCTAACTCTGGGAACCTTCCGGTTCCAACTCTAGAAACATGCACAACATAAATCCCGTGGGATTAATGCAGTACAACCCATCACGTACCTCAAGCATACAAATACTCTGATCACATAACCCCGGTTACTTACTCAAACTTGCTCCCGGCCTGCTCCCAGGCCTCCACAATCAATTGCCCTAGGTCTGTATCCCGCCCCGCATACCCGACACTCGCTCTTGTCAGCCTATACCCTGAGCTGACAGAACACTGCTGAATCCCAACAGCTAAGCACCCTCACATACTCATCGATCTCCTGGAGAATTCTCCAATTCTCCCCCACTTAAAGCACCGACTAACAGCCACCGATCGCCATTAACGACCTTCCAGAACAACCCCGCACAAAGAGAACACTTACACACTGACTGCTTCCCACAAGCATAAGCAACCCTCAGCAAAACACATCTCCTCCCTGATCAATCCGCTCAAAAGAATCCGGTCTTTCAATTATCCACTCCACGACTGCAGATGCTACCCGACATTCAACCCAGTGCCGCATCTCCACTATCAACCCTCACGAATGATAACCAACGGAATTCCCAAACAATAACCCATAACCAAACCCACAACCTGCAAAAGGATGGATACTGCATCGAAAACCGCACAATAATATCGGCACCAAAACACCAGACTATAACCATACCAAACCATCAGGGAACAACGAATGCCAAAGCGAAAACCTGAAACACCAATCCATAACCATGCCAAACCCGCGAAACAACGAATACCGCATCGAAATCCACACAAGATACCAGCACAAATAATACGCCACAATCAACGCAAGATAATCAAGACATCAAGAAAGCATCATACCCGCAGCTGCCTCCGGTACTGCTCCGTCTCCCTCTGCCGCAAGCCGATAAGCACGACTCTGAGCCCTTGGGGCTCCGCTCCATCCTGTCCTCCTCCTGAACTCCTCAAGGTGGCCGGTGCTAGAGCCTGCACCGGTCCTGCAGAAAGCTGTGGACAGTTGACCCTCAAATGTCCAACCTGCCGACAATGATAACAAATCCTCAAATCCCGAATCGGCACTGACTGCCGACAATCCCGCGCATAGTGCCCCTCCTTTCCGCACTTGCGGCATGCACCACCGGACCAGCAAACTCCGGTGTAACCCCTCCCACACATCCCACAAGTGTGGCCGCTCCGATCCCCCATTCTAACATCAACGGTACTGGACCGTTTCGGCGCTGGCTGCGACTGCATCGGAGCCTGCCTCAGCTCACGCAACTGCAACTCAACCTCTAACTCACGCCGCATGGTGGCCTCCTGTAACACCAACAAGGTCTCGTGCCTCTGCGCAGACACGAACTGTCTGATATCCCCCTTGAGCATACTCAGATATCGGGACATCTGAGCCTGCTCCGAAGCGAACTCAGGGCAAAACATCCCCCTCTCAATAAACATCCTGGTGCTCTCGGTCACCGACTCCGAATCCTGCTTCAGCTCAAGGAACTCCCGAGCCAATCTCTCCCTCTCATCTCGCGGAACATAGCGAGTACTGAACATCTCTCTGAACTGATCCCCTGAAACCGCAGCCCTCTGCGCGTCGGAATATGACCCCGTGGTCAATCTCCACCAATAGGTCCAAAGCACACCTCACCCTCTGATCAGCAGGGCATAAACTCGTGGAGAAACACCCCTCCACGTCTGATAACATCTCATGGCAACAATCGGATCCTGAACTCCATCGAATGTGGGAGGCTTCGTATAATAGAAGTCCCGATACTGAAAACTCCGACTAGCTCCTCCCCTTGCCGCTGCTACAGCCGCTGTAGCCACCGCGGCAGCCGTCTCTACGAGAGCCGCATATCACTCATCAAAATACTCAATCATGGCGGTCTTGATCGACCCAAACAATTCTGGCAACTCAGCCCGGAATAATGCAGCAACCCCATCACAAAGGATCTCGCGAATCCTCGCATCCCGCTCGCTCATGCTCGTCTGATCGATAACCTCCGACAGCACCGATCCACCCGGAACTCGCTCTCCAGCTCCCGATCCTGATCCGGATCCACTATCATCATGCCTCGAAATCTCCATACCGAAGACACCATACCAATCTCAGACACTTCCCACAATCCTGGGATCCAACTCTCGCAATCCTACCCTACTGATCATGGTTTCCCTGATACGCGTATGGGTCCTGTGCTTTCAGTAGTACGGGCCCATACTACCTTCCACACCTACCCATATTTGTATGAAGTACTACCACAATACCCTAGAGAACATGCATAACAACTATCAACCCTCACCACTAGAGGAACACTGAGAATATCCCATAAGGGACCCTAGGCTACAGGCATCACAAATCAGGCAACATTATCATGAATTCCTGAAGATCCCTAGCCTAACTTTAGCATGTTGTTCTATCAAGCTCAATAAACAAATATCATGTATGGTATCTTGGGGTTACTTACTGGCTCCGGCTGATCGTACCTCCACGTCCTCCTTTTACTAAATTTGAAAACCATTTTAATTTCTCTTTTTAAAATCCTCCTCGATTTGAGACTGGAGTCACATGAATGTTTCCCCCAATTCACTCAAACCAAGGCTCTGATACCAACTTGTAACGTCCAAAATTTCAAAACAATTAAAACTTTTCAAAAACCACTCATTTTAATAACGTTGTTACAAAAGGTTTTCAATACATTATTTAACAGAGTATTTTCCCAGGTTCATATCATAAAACATCAATGCGAGGAACGGTACGATCACGCCTTTGCCTTGCCACAGACTCTTGAGAACCTGAAACATAAAACCACAACTGTAAGCCCGAAAGCTTAGTGAGATACCCCCAAAATACCAACCACATATACGCCCTTCCAGGCCACGACCTTCCGGTCCATGTGTCTCAGGGGACTTCCGTCCCTGCTGGGTAAACCTTCCGGTCCTACCCACGCCGACCTTCCGGTCCACAACACAACATATTGCCTTCCGGCCCATAACATATTGCCTTCCGGCCCATAGCATAAAATGCATACATAACATAAAAAATCATAGAACGACTCTACATATCGGGTCACACCCCAGATCTAGCAATCATATCACATAATCATATAGCAGTTCACAGACAACAATCGATCAACAGATCACATATCATAGCATTACTCTAAACAAGATACCGGTCTAGCCGGTCACTAGCATAACATTACCCTACGAATCAGTCAACATACTAATTGCATACATACGCCTTTCCAGGCCATGACCTTCCGGTCCACATAGCAATGCCTTCCGGCCCATAACATGTAATGACAACTACCCGGATTTCCATCCGATAAAAGGGTCGGCCTTGGTGCCATAAACCCTAGCGATATAGTGAGGATAACTCACCTCGAAACTGCCGACTGAACAGATAGCTCAAGCTGCTCCGATCACTGATACGATCTCCACCTCTGGACAGCCACCAATGCACTGAACTCAAACAATAAACTACAATTACCAAAATACCCCTAGAACCACTGCTTAATCCTTGGTCAAAGACAAGGTCAAACTCAACCCCTAACTGACCCTACTCGACGAGTCAACCCTATGACTCGCCGAGTCCCCATACTCAGAACTTCACTCAATCCGCGATCTAACTCGCCGAGTCACCCCAAGACTCGCCGAGTTCAACAACTCTGATTCCACTCGCCCTTGACTCACCGATTCTCTAAGATTCCCTTTCTACACGTCGAGTATCCCCTTGACTCGACGAGTTCCTCCTGGACGAATCGCGGGGCCACCCCGACTCAACTCGCCGAGTCTGAAGAACAACTCGACGAGTCCCAGTTAATCTTCAAGCTACTCGACGAGTCCCAGTTAATCTTCAAGCTACTCGCCGAGTCTGTTCATCGGACTCGGCGAGTCCATGCCATGCAACCGCTCAAACTGCTTTCTAAGGTCAGAACTGCTCCGACCATTCATAGGTCTGGCCTTCCTAGACTGATTCATCACGTAAGATCCTCATTTCGGTGCTCATAATACACCCCATGACTCATAATTTACATTTTGACCTAAGGCATAAGGATTCCAATCCAAAACCTCCATTGACTCCCGAAATGCTCAGGCATAGGACATTCTGGACTTCCAAAGGTCCCAATACAGGGTTCCAATCTCTTGGGGGACTAAGGTAACACTCAATCTAGCCACAAAAGGGTTCAATAAACCCTAAATCCATATACACATCATCATAGAGAATGCAACTCGAAATATTACCTGAATAACGTGCTCTCTGTGTCCCCAATCCTCAGAATGTGGCTTCTCTTGTTGTTCCCTTAACCAAGCCTCCTCTTCCTTGCAAAACAACACTTCCAAAATGAACAATGGTCTTCTACCTTGCTCCAGATGCTCACAATCGAATTAGGGCTTCACTCCCAGGACTAGGGTGAACAATGACGGCGATAAGGCCCCTTATATATGTCCCCAAACCTGGACGGTTAGGAGCGAAAGTTTCTTCATAGTCAATTCCTTCCTCCTGACAGTATCCTTTTACTACCAGACGTGCATTGTTTCGTATCACATTCCCTTCCTTGTCCATTTTGTTTCTGAAGACCCATTTGAGACCAACAACTGAGGTATCTTGAGGAGTTCGAATGAGGTGCCAAACTTTGTTCCTTTCGAATTCATTCAGTTCGTCTTGCATAGCTTGAACCTAATCAGAGTGATCAAGAGCAGTTTTAACTGTCTTTGGTTCAACTTTTGAGATGAAGGAGTTAAACATACAGAATTCTACTTTGAAAATAAGGAAGTTTGTTTTGCCTTTAGTTGTGATCGGGTCAGGACCTTTTCAGAGACATTACCAACAACTTGCGAAATAGGAAGATCTCTGGTCCATTTGACAAGAGGAGGGTAATTTGGATCATAAGATGGATCCAATTCAGCGTTTACCATATCTTCCAGTTCAGATTGACTACCATCGTCTTCAAGTATATCAGCATTCTCCCCCTCGACAGATAAGCTTTCTGATGTGTCTTGAGTTTCTGGAGCTACAAGGGTTTCGGGTGGTGTCGAGCTTTCAGGTGTTGATGCACCTTCGGGTGGTGAGGCACTTTCGGTTGTTGAAGTGCATTCGGGAGCAGCTTGAGAGTTGTTCTCCCCCTCAACATGTGAGCTCGGTTGTGATGACGAAGATGAATCCTACCCCTCAACTGAAGCATTGTGTTGTAGAGGTTTGTTGGAACTAAATACTCCTTCATTCATTCGCGTTGTGGCATCTTCGACAAGTTGCTTCAGATGTTCTACCCTGTTGTCAGCTGCGCTGGCTTCCGAGAGAATGGCTTTCTCTGGTTCATCAAATAACTTGACGAACTTCTCAAAGAGGTTTGCGATTGAGGCTCTAACTTGGCCAGTTTGAGGAAAGATTGCTCCAGCTGTGTCTTCGTTGGCCTTTAGCTTTTTGACATAGCTATCATCAAAAGTCACGTAATAAGTTTCTTCTATTTTCCTCGAGCATTTGTTTAAAACCCTGTACGCTTTAGAAGTGAGAGAATAGCCCAGAAAAATTCCTTCATCGGCTTTGACATCAAACTTTTTGCGGTGTTCTTTAGAATTGAAGATGAAGCACCGTGAACCGAACACATGGAAAAATTTGACGTTTGGCTTCCTGTTGTTGATGATCTCATATGGAGTGAGAGTGAATCGCTTATTGAGATATGACCTGTTCTGCGTAAAACGAGCAGCAGCAATAGCATCAGCCCAAAAATATAAAGGTAAAGAAGCGAAACTTAGCATGCTTCGGGCCGCCTTACACAAAGATCGGTTTCGTCTTTCGACAATCTCGTTTTGTTAAGGAGTGTAGGGAGCTAAGAAGTTATGACTGGTTCCTTTGTCGGCTAAGAATTCTTAGAAGTCTTTATTTTTGAACTCCAGACCATTATCGCTCCTGATGTTACGAACGACTTTCTTCAGCTGTACTTCAATCTGCTTGATAAACGTCTTCAGCTTGAGAGTCGCTTCAGATTTGTGCTTCAGAAAGAACACCCATGTAAAACGCGAAAAGTCATCAACAATAACAAGAATGTACTTGCTACCACCGATGCTTTCGATAGATGATGGACCACACAAATCAATATGAAGTAACTCTAGCGGTTCAACAACTTTAGTGTTTATAATTGATGGATGACTTTGACGACTCTGCTTCCCCATTTCACATGTAGCACATAAGTGTTTTCTATCGTACTTGAGCAATGGAAGACCTCGAACATGACCTCCAGTGACAAGTTTGTTGATGTCCTTAAGTTATTAAATAAACTTGAAGATCGATTAGATCTTTGTAACAGGTAGTATGAAGAACATAAATAATAAACAAGACAAATTTGAATCACAATATGTCGAATGATTGATTCAAATAATCCTTAAAGTTGAGATGAGAGAGCCTTCGGTGCCACAGCTAGCTTTCGTCAGATTGTGCTTTGGATTACAGGTAGATAGTTGGATTCCCTTTGAAGGGTTTGAGGTTCAGGGGAAACATTTCCCCTTTGCGCTCCGATTTGAGAATAACTATTTTCGTCTTCTTCTCAATTATTTCTGAACCCTCATCGTCGAATGAAACCTTGAGACCGGTACCTCCAACAAGCTGAGATACATTGATGAGGTTATGTTGTAGTCCTTCTATGTAAGCAACCTTCCTAATCGTGAAATCACCGTTTGTAATCATTCCATATCCTTTTATGGTGCCGAAGGAGTTGTTCCCGAACTTGACATTTCCACCGTTTGAAAGAGACCTAAACTCCCTCAGCTCTTCCTTCCTTCCTGTCATGTGACGCGAGCAGCCACTGTCAATATACCATTCTTCGTCAAACTGCTCGTCACTGATAACCTGCAAAAATTAAGCAGATTTAGGAACCCAAAGTTTCTTGGGTCCACGTGAGCCTTTCATAGGAACAGGAATAGTAAGAGAGATGTCAACAAGATATGTTCTTTTTATTAAAGTTGTTTCATCTTTCTTTTTAATGGTGAAAACCTTAATTTTATTGGGATTTGTTACTTTCGGTTTGGATTCAGGCTTAGGCACTGGAACATTCGAATGCTTTTGATCGGTTTTGACTGAGGAAACCTTCAATTTTCCTTTCAAATCTGTTGAAGATTTTGGATTTTGAGTATTAATAGAATTGGATTTAGAATGAGGTTGAGAGGAATTAGAAGAATTAGAAGAAGAAGAACAAGTGAAGTTATACTGAGATGTGTTCTTGGCTTGAGATTCTAAGTGACCCTTTTGTTTTTGATCATTAGTAGGACCGAACCTAGATCTTTGGTATTTTTTGCTCTCGGAACCGAACCTCTGCTTTCGGTTGATAGTGTTTTCTGAACCGAACCTTTGCTTTCAGTTGTCAAATTTTTCAGAGCCGAACGTATTCTTTCGGTTGTTTTGACCTTCATAACCGAACCTCTCTCTTCGGTTGTTATGACTTTCTTGTGAACTAACAATGTTTTTCTCTGACTTTAAATTTCTGTCATGATAAGAGAAATGGGCATTTTGAGATCGCCAGAACTGTTTTCTTTCAGAGAGATTCTTCTTGTATCTCTGATTCCTTTGCTGTTTCTGATTTCTCACCTGCTTCGGCTGACGATGGACATTCGCTTTTTGTTTTTGCTTTCGGTCAGTAGGTTCACTTTGAACTGACGAAGTTTCGCTTGAAGGGGTGACTTCTTTTGCAGGAATTCCTTTTTCTTCAGGAACATCTTTTGTACCACTAGTACTTGGCACGTCGAAGCTATCAGGCTTGTTCAAAGGCTCTGGCACATATCTGCCTTTGGTTTTCCATGAAGTCCTTTCTGACAAACCAACTGTTTCGTCAGGATTATCGATAGGAGCAGACCAGAAGAACTCATCACAACCATCAGCATTGTCTTCGTTTACAATAGTTGTGAGTTCGGCTGTCTGATGTTCTGTTACACCTGTGACTTTATACACCTGATTTGGAGTTGTTCTCACCTTTTGGTATACAACAGCCTTTTCTTCAAGGATCAGGGACTTTTGTTGGGACAGTCGAGCAAACTCCACAGAATTTTCTGAAATAAGATTTTTGTGGTTTTCGGGTTCGCTCTTGACAAACTCTGAACAATCAACTGTGTCTTCAACATAAATTTCACTCATATCATCGTCCTCATTGAGCTCAGATGCATTTTCAACATCAATTTTATTTTCTGAGCTCAGATTGGCATTCAATGAGTCAAACTTTTGTATGGTTTCGGTTCTTAGTTTTAGTTTATCATTTTCATCCAAAAGATTTTTCAGCATGTCTTTATGGTCCTTGGACTTTATGAAAGATTCGATTTTGTCTAGACCATACATATATGTCGGATTAACATCCTCAGATGAAACAACACTTTCACAGTTATATGCTTCAGCGTCAATTTCAACCTCCTTAAACTCAAGGAAAGGCAAAATCATGCGATGAATTTTCTGCCCTATTTCACAGTCCAAATGAAGGTGAGTGATATTAGTATAAAGACGCTTAGCAATTAAACAAAAGACATTTCTCTGTTTTAAAAGTTTTAAATTGTCTCTTTGCAAATAAATGTTTTCATCCTTGGTTTTGATTAACTCCGACTCCTTCAGTTCGATCCACATCCTCCGTTCCTCACTCTTTGAAGACACCCTGCTTATTTGGTCAGTTAGGTTAGAATTGGTGACACGTGTTTGAGTTAAACTGCTGTCTAGATGAGAGATTCTTGAATTAACATTTTTTAATTCTTTTTCATATGAACTTTGTGGGACTTTGAATGCAATAAAACGGATTGTACCTTCTTGATTAATTCATCAAGTTCGTTGAACTACACGCTGAGCGGTTTTGCTGTGAAGCATAAGTCTTCTCGCTCCTTTGTGTCTTCATTCCCACCATCTGTGTTGTATCCTCTCATCTGAGACACGTCTGACACCATCAAGCATTTTCCACCGCTACCCTCATCTTTCGCAACATAAGCCTTTCCATGAGAAGGCTTCCTTACTTCATCATCCTCAGAGTCGGTTGACCAGACCTCCACGCCACTGAACTCATCATTCGCTACCGAACCCTGCACAATTAAAGCATTCATAGAAGGGTTAGCAGTAGATTTCTTTCTCTTGATCTCTTCCAGCTTTTTCAACAACACTGCCTCTTCATCTTTCTCCTCATCCTCTTCTGCCATTTTCTTAAGAACACAATCTTTGGCATAGTGGTACTTTCCTCCACAATAATAGCAGCTCACTCCCGAATCTCCTTCAGCTTTCGGTTCCTTCTTTGGTTCTTCTGCCTTCGGTTCTTCCCTGACCTTTTCAGAACTATAACTTCCCTGCCAATTTCGGTTCTTATTGGTGGGGAACCTTTTCTTGATGAACCTTTTTGGGTTTGAGACCATCATTGCATAGTCTTCAGAGGTAAGGTCATAATCCTCTAGGTTGAGGTCTTTATCTTCCATCACAGCTTTGCTTTTCCCAAGCTTGAAACCACATTTTTCTCCTGTAACACAATCTTTTCTTGAGATTTCAAAATCCCTACCAGTTTCGCCAAAGAGTAAGATTTGAATTGCTCATGCGCTTTAACAGTGGACACAACCACTCTCCACTCAGATCTGAGACCGTTTAAAAATGTAACCTTTTGTTCAATCAACTTCCTTTCAATGTCATGCTTAATCATCTTACTAAGAAGATGATTGAAGCGATCGAACGTCTGAGTCACAGTTTCTTCAGGACTCTGCTTGAATTCACCAAATTCGGACAACATCAAGGTTTGAATGGAATGCTCGAGATCTTCGTCCGTAGAATATAACTCCCGCAGCCTATCCCATCTTTCTTTGGCAGTGCTACATGAACTCACTAGCCTGAAAGTGTCAGATTGAAGAGCGAATCTGATTAGTCTCAATGCTTTAATATTGCACTGAAATTTATCTTTTTCGTCTTGAGCAATATCTTTAACGTCTTTCAAAAGATCATTATACTCCTTCTGAGTTTTGATAATGATTGAAGTTGCTGAATGAGTGAATGGTCCGGATACGATTGCTTCCCAGATGAGGTATCCATTGTCCTCAGATCCGATGACATAATCTTCAAAGTGATGTGCCCAGACCTCGTAATCTTGGGTGTAAAGGATGGGAATCTTTGTCGTTGATCCAATGCTGTTTGAGATGTTGATGGGATTAGATTGTGATTCGTCCATGCTTGATTGAATAACCTGTTTAAAAGATCAGACTTGTAATATATTAAATTAGGGCAACACAAATAAATGTTGAGTTACGTCAATTATGGGATGACGGCTCAATAAATATCAGTAAATGCGGAATAACCCTAATCGCAACCTTTTTCACAGAAAAGAAGTGTATGAATTACACAACCTCCTACTCTGATACCAATTGTTAAGTTATTAAATAAACTTGAAGATCGATTAGATCTTTGTAACAGGTAGTATGAAGAACATAAACAATAAACAAGACAAAGTTGAATCACAATATGTCGAATGATTGATTCAAATAATCCTCAGCAGAGCTCGACTAAGAACTTCCACTGTAGAGGATTTAGGGTTACAGAACGATAATGAAACTACTCTGATCGATCTATTCTTTTGTTACTATCGTTTCTATCAATCCTTTTTATAATATGCATGCAAGCACCTATATTTATAATAAACCCTATCAAGCTCACGGTTGGACAGGCCCAAACCAGAGATACAAAAACTGGACTAACTAGCGAGCCCCATCGACGCAATACATAACAAAACATGACCCAACATAAAGTATAAATCAAAATGAAAGATGAGTCTTGAATGAGCACCATCTTCTCTGAACCTTGCATCGGTACCTGTCTATGGTTGACCTGAGGATACAAGTTATTTTGAAAGCGAGTATCAGCTTTAAAGCTGGTGAGTTCATAAGTATTTTAGTGTCTTAATTTGTATGTAAGTATTTGTATGTGTATGAACTGTAAGTATTTGTATGTATATGAATGATCCTAGGAAGCCCTATGTTTCCTACTAATCGTATCCTTCTACCAAGGCATCTAGTATCTGCGTGTGTGGCTCTTGTAAGAGTGTGTATTTTCCCAAATCCGACTATCATTAACCAAAAATATAGTTTCTACATTACCGTGCGTCGTTTGAATGTTCACGAAGTGAATGTAATGGGAAAATGAAATGGTACTAAGGTGTACTGTCGAACTACAACCGTACTAATTACCTTAAGTCTAGGGTAATCTCATAATTACTGTAGTATTTTTAATAAGTGACTGCCTCTGTACTCCTATTGCCTCATTTGAGGGATAAGGCCTAATGTGATGGCTAGATGCTAGGCTAAATGCTCCCCTGTCAAAGGGATTTTGGGACCTTTACACGACCCCTGCCTGTATGCAAGCCGTGAACATCCACATTACTATGATCATGTATACCCAATATAACTATCACAATGCGTTGTGATTCATCGGTATAGTTAGATCCTGAACTTGTTCTATGCTATAGCACCTAGTGATGTCTGTCTTATCAAATTATATGTATCCGCACTCATGTAAACGTATATAAGTAAACGTACTCAAGTAAGCGTAATCTTGTAAAACATATCTATGTAATAGTATAGTAATGTACTATAATGTTCTGCGTGTGCTAGTTGTAACGTGTGTTCTCTCTCTATCTAGCATGTATAGTAATGTACTGTGTGTACTAGCTGTAACGTGTGTTCTCTCTCTATCTAGCATGTATAGTAATGTACTATGTGTACTAGCTGTAATGTATGTTCTCTCTATCTAGCAATTATTGACTCATGAATGAACTGACTCATTGTATGATATCACATTCTAGTAATAGTCCTAGTATCTTCCTAAACTACCCATATGGTAGCTTACTAGTAATATAACTGGTAAGTATGAACATGGATGTGTACCCTTGCTACCCAAGGGTATTGAACTGAACTGGAAGAACCTTTATGACTATATATGTACGAGTGGCCCAAAGCGGACAATATTGTGATACGTGCCAGAGGGGGATGTTACATTCGGACGGATACCCGATATCCCACCAGACCACATCTCAAGCGCGAAAAGGAAATAAGGTGAACAGCCTTCCTAAGTTCTTTAAACATTTCTTATATAGCCATACATATATACGCATGCAATTGACAATATAAAAGCATAAAATAAGTTTTGTAAAACCTTTTGAATAGGATTACTATCTAAGAAAAGATCGACTTGATGTCAATCTATAAAACGGGTTGGAAGTATTTATCTAACAAAACAGTTTTAAATACAAAGAAGCATTTGTTTGAAACACAATTGTAAATGAGTTTGAAATGAACATGTAGTGTATAATGAACAATTAAATCAGGAGTTTTAAACATATAAAACGTATATGTAAATCCTTTGAATAACAACTGTTTGGTAAAACAACTAATTTGTAGTAAATCATTTGAATGCTGCTTAGTAATCACGTGTGATTGATATAATAACTAGCATGATTCTACTTGTATCTCCCCCCCCCCTTAAAACATTTAAAAACATTTAAAACATTGATTAAGGGGTATGAACTCACCTGTTGCGAGTGGATCGGATGGAAGTGTCGGATAAGTGCTTGGTGTCAAGTGAAGACTTAGACACGCACAAAGATCCTAATTACATATGAGGAAATATGTATATAAACAATTAGTCTTAAAACAACTAATAAACAAGTCAAGACACTCTAGGACATGACAAACACTTTCTATAAGTGTTATAAGTGCTAAGGAGTGCATCTAAGTGTTGTAGGGAAAGGCTAATGTGATCGGGGTTCAAGGAACACTTCTGAAATGAGTTTACTCCCTAAAAAGCAACACCCCATGAGTTTACGGTCGTAAACTCTTGAGTTTACAGTCGTAAACTCCTAAGCTTTTGACCATTTGTTGTTTTGAAGTCTTCTAAGTTATTCCAAACATTCCTACTTCATGTTTAAGCCTTTGGAAGTGTTGCGTGGCATCAAAACACTCCTAAATGGAGTTTACGGTCTAAGGACCATTTCTCCATGAGTTTACTACCTTAAACTCATGAATTTACTACCTTAGACTCATGAGTTTCCTACCTTAAACTCACAAGTTTGGTATTTGGGGGTTTTCAAGTCCTTAGCTCAATCATGGCACTAGTCTAGAATAGATTCTAGGCATAAGAAACAACCATGGGACATTTATGGGACTTTTACACACCTTTTGGGGTGTTTACGGTTTTGGGAGATCCCCAAACCATAAACACATAAAAATGTAAGATTTTGGTGCTTTTTGTATGATAAACTCATCAAGGATGAATCTAGACAAGTCTCTAAGGCATTGTGAAGCATCTAGGCACCTTAACACACCATTTTGGCCCTAAACTCGGTGTTTATGGTTTTGGGACCTCCTAAAACCGTGAACACCTTTAACTTGGTGTTATTAGGAATTTTCCTTGGTATAAACATGTATAGCTAGCTTTAAATGACTCTAGGATAGAAGTACTTACATTGTGGAAGCTTGAAATGAACTTTAAGTCCAAGAACACTAGTGTGTGTTCTTGGTGTTTTGGAAAAACTAATCAAAACACAAAAATGAATGGATGAATAGATGCACAAACACTAGATTAAGTATTAAACCAAATTGAAATGGTTAGAACACTTACTAGTTTGAAGATCTAGAACAAAATCAAGGATGATACTTGAAAGGATATTTTGGAGTTTACTCTTTTGGGTATTTGGGGAGCTAACACAAATGGCTAGACTTGGGGAGTAAACTCATGGATAAGCATGAGTTTACGGATTTTTGGGATGATTTTTCGACCCAAACAAAACAGTTTGGCCGGGAACTTCTAAGACGTGAGGTGTTTGCGGTTTTTGAAATTCAAAACCCGAGATGACACTTTCTTTCACCCGTTCGTTTAAAAATAATATTAAAATAATCAAACGAACTTTATTTTTCCCAAAAACAAGTAAAAGTGAACTTGACTTATAATATGAAGTGATTGACTTTTAGGGTTTCACCGAATAAAAATTCCGGGTTGTCACAACTTTCCTCAATTTTCAAAAATTAACCAAACAGACTCTACACTTTTAATTAATCTAACTAATCCCAAAATTAATTCCAATTAATTTCTGATGAATGATTAATTAAATAATACTATTTCCAATTAATATACTGTTCTCATAATATATTAACAAATTACTTATTAGATTTCCAATTAAATTATTAACCAATATAATGAATTAATCAATCTCTCTCTCTCTCTCTCTCTCTCTCTCTTTCTCTCTCTCTAAAAGCTATCATATTCAATTGGTAGGTTTGTGGGCAACCCAAAAGGACTGTCCTACTATCAATTCTTGTTTATACGAATTATAGTTATTTGCATAGACACTCAATCCAATATATATATATATATATATATATATATATATATATATATAACATTGTGGGATTAAATCCTTATCTACTCACCAGGTTTCTTAACCTGAATCATTCTGTTTCATTGTATCATAGGTATCAATACAAACGTACTGATATATAATTATTTACTGAGAGATTCAAGGAGATGTAGATTGTTACTATATTGAGACATTGTGAGTATCCATTTTTGCTTATGTTTCTTGTATCAGCTGTAACGCACTGATTCTCAGGTATTGATTTATTGTGTGAATTCTTAGTTTTAGGGCTACTCGACGAGTTGATTGCCCTACTCGCCGAGTAGCAGCGGGTTGGTCCACACATTTTAATGACCTACTCGCCAAGTCCAAGAAGGGACTCGACGAGTAGGAGCTGGTAGATGAAACCTTAAATCTCGGGGGTTTTCACCCTATTTAAAGGATCATTGGCCTCCCCCAGCCTCCACTCTACTGCCCTTTCTCTTTTTAAAATCCTCCTCGATTTGAGACTGGAGTCACATGAATGTTTCCCCCAATTCACTCAAACCAAGGCTCTGATACCAACTTGTAACGTCCAAAATTTCAAAAGAATTAAAACTTTTCAAAAACCACTCATTTTAATAACGTTGTTACAAAAGGTTTTCAATACATTATTTAACAGAGTATTTTCCCAGGTTCATATCATAAAACATCAATGCGAGGAACGGTACGATCACGCCTTTGCCTTGCCACAGACTCTTGAGAACCTGAAACATAAAACCACAACTGTAAGCCCGAAAGCTTAGTGAGATACCCCCAAAATACCAACCACATATACGCCCTTCCAGGCCACGACCTTCCGGTCCATGTGTCTCAGGGGACTTCCGTCCCTGCTGGGTAAACCTTCCGGTCCTACCCACGCCGACCTTCCGGTCAACAACACAACATATTGCCTTCCGGCCCATAACATATTGCCTTCCGGCCCATAGCATAAAATGCATACATAACATAAAAAATCATAGAACGACTCTACATATCGGGTCACACCCCAGATCTAGCAATCATATCACATAATCATATAGCAGTTCACAGACAACAATCGATCAACAGATCACATATCATAGCATTACTCTAAACAAGATACCGGTCTAGCCGGTCACTAGCATAACATTACCCTACGAATCAGTCAACATACTAATTGCATACATACGCCTTTCCAGGCCATGACCTTCCGGTCCACATAGCAATGCCTTCCGGCCCATAACATGTAATGACAACTACCCGGATTTCCATCCGATAAAAGGGTCGGCCTTGGTGCCATAAACCCTAGCGATATAGTGAGGATAACTCACCTCGAAACTGCCGACTGAACAGATAGCTCAAGCTGCTCCGATCACTGATACGATCTCCACCTCTGGACAGCCACCAATGCACTGAACTCAAACAATAAACTACAATTACCAAAATACCCCTAGAACCACTGCTTAATCCTTGGTCAAAGACAAGGTCAAAGTCAACCCCTAACTGACCCTACTCGACGAGTCAACCCTATGACTCGCCGAGTCCCCATACTCAGAACTTCACTCAATCCGCGATCTAACTCGCCGAGTCACCCCAAGACTCGCCGAGTTCAACAACTCTGATTCCACTCGCCCTTGACTCACCGATTCTCTAAGATTCCCTTTCTACACGTCGAGTATCCCCCTTGACTCGACGAGTTCCTCCTGGACGAATCGCGGGGCCACCCCGACTCAACTCGCCGAGTCTGAAGAACAACTCGACGAGTCCCAGTTAATCTTCAAGCTACTCGACGAGTCCCAGTTAATCTTCAAGCTACTCGCCGAGTCTGTTCATCGGACTCGGCGAGTCCATGCCATGCAACCGCTCAAACTGCTTTCTAAGGTCAGAACTGCTCCGACCATTCATAGGTCTGGCCTTCCTAGACTGATTCATCACGTAAGATCCTCATTTCGGTGCTCATAATACACCCCATGACTCATAATTTACATTTTGACCTAAGGCATAAGGATTCCAATCCAAAACCTCCATTGACTCCCGAAATGCTCAGGCATAGGACATTCTGGACTTCCAAAGGTCCCAATACAGGGTTCCAATCTCTTGGGGGACTAAGGTAACACTCAATCTAGCCACAAAAGGGTTCAATAAACCCTAAATCCATATACACATCATCATAGAGAATGCAACTCGAAATATTACCTGAATAACGTGCTCTCTGTGTCCCCAATCCTCAGAATGTGGCTTCTCTTGTTGTTCCCTTAACCAAGCCTCCTCTTCCTTGCAAAACAACACTTCCAAAATGAACAATGGTCTTCTACCTTGCTCCAGATGCTCACAATCGAATTAGGGCTTCACTCCCAGGACTAGGGTGAACAATGACGGCGATAAGGCCCCTTATATATGTCCCCAAACCTGGACGGTTAGGAGCGAAAGTTTCTTCATAGTCAATTCCTTCCTCCTGACAGTATCCTTTTACTACCAGACGTGCATTGTTTCGTATCACATTCCCTTCCTTGTCCATTTTGTTTCTGAAGACCCATTTGAGACCAACAACTGAGGTATCTTGAGGAGTTCGAATGAGGTGCCAAACTTTGTTCCTTTCGAATTCATTCAGTTCGTCTTGCATAGCTTGAACCTAATCAGAGTGATCAAGAGCAGTTTTAACTGTCTTTGGTTCAACTTTTGAGATGAAGGAGTTAAACATACAGAATTCTACTTTGAAAATAAGGAAGTTTGTTTTGCCTTTAGTTGTGATCGGGTCAGGACCTTTTCAGAGACATTACCAACAACCTGCGAAACAGGAAGATCTCTGGTCCATTTGACAAGAGGAGGGTAATTTGGATCATAAGATGGATCCAATTCAGCGTTTACCATATCTTCCAGTTCAGATTGACTACCATCGTCTTCAAGTATATCAGCATTCTCCCCCTCGACAGATAAGCTTTCTGATGTGTCTTGAGTTTCTGGAGCTACAAGGGTTTCGGGTGGTGTCGAGCTTTCAGGTGTTGATGCACCTTCGGGTGGTGAGGCACTTTCGGTTGTTGAAGTGCATTCGGGAGCAGCTTGAGAGTTGTTCTCCCCCTCAACATGTGAGCTCGGTTGTGATGACGAAGATGAATCCTACCCCTCAACTGAAGCATTGTGTTGTAGAGGTTTGTTGGAACTAAATACTCCTTCATTCATTCGCGTTGTGGCATCTTCGACAAGTTGCTTCAGATGTTCTACCCTGTTGTCAGCTGCGCTGGCTTCCGAGAGAATGGCTTTCTCTGGTTCATCAAATAACTTGACGAACTTCTCAAAGAGGTTTGCGATTGAGGCTCTAACTTGGCCAGTTTGAGGAAAGATTGCTCCAGCTGTGTCTTCGTTGGCCTTTAGCTTTTTAACATAGCTATCATCAAAAGTCACGTAATAAGTTTCTTCTATTTTCCTCGAGCATTTGTTTAAAACCCTGTACGCTTTAGAAGTGAGAGAATAGCCCAGAAAAATTCCTTCATCGGCTTTGACATCAAACTTTTTGCGGTGTTCTTTAGAATTGAAGATGAAGCACCGTGAACCGAACACATGGAAAAATTTGACGTTTGGCTTCCTGTTGTTGATGATCTCATATGGAGTGAGAGTGAATCGCTTATTGAGATATGACCTGTTCTGCGTAAAACGAGCAGCAGCAATAGCATCAGCCCAAAAATATAAAGGTAAAGAAGCGAAACTTAGCATGCTTCGGGCCGCCTTACACAAAGATCGGTTTCGTCTTTCGACAATCTCGTTTTGTTAAGGAGTGTAGGGAGCTAAGAAGTTATGACTGGTTCCTTTGTCGGCTAAGAATTCTTAGAATTCTTTATTTTTGAACTCCAGACCATTATCGCTCCTGATGTTACGAACGACTTTCTTCAGCTGTACTTCAATCTGCTTGATAAACGTCTTCAGCTTGAGAGTCGCTTCAGATTTGTGCTTCAGAAAGAACACCCATGTAAAACGCGAAAAGTCATCAACAATAACAAGAATGTACTTGCTACCACCGATGCTTTCGATAGATGATGGACCACACAAATCAATATGAAGTAACTCTAGCGGTTCAACAACTTTAGTGTTTATAATTGATGGATGACTTTGACGACTCTGCTTCCCCATTTCACATGTAGCACATAAGTGTTTTCTATCGTACTTGAGCAATGGAAGACCTCGAACATGACCTCCAGTGACAAGTTTGTTGATGTCCTTAAGTTATTAAATAAACTTGAAGATCGATTAGATCTTTGTAACAGGTAGTATGAAGAACATAAATAATAAACAAGACAAATTTGAATCACAATATGTCGAATGATTGATTCAAATAATCCTTAAAGTTGAGATGAGAGAGCCTTCGGTGCCACAGCTAGCTTTCGTCAGATTGTGCTTTGGATTACAGGTAGATAGTTGGATTCCCTTTGAAGGGTTTGAGGTTCAGGGGAAACATTTCCCCTTTGCGCTCCGATTTGAGAATAACTATTTTCGTCTTCTTCTCAATTATTTCTGAACCCTCATCGTCGAATGAAACCTTGAGACCGGTACCTCCAACAAGCTGAGATACATTGATGAGGTTATGTTGTAGTCCTTCTATGTAAGCAACCTTCCTAATCGTGAAATCACCGTTTGTAATCATTCCATATCCTTTTATGGTGCCGAAGGAGTTGTTCCCGAACTTGACATTTCCACCGTTTGAAAGAGACCTAAACTCCCTCAGCTCTTCCTTCCTTCCTGTCATGTGACGCGAGCAGCCACTGTCAATATACCATTCTTCGTCAAACTGCTCGTCACTGATAACCTGCAAAAATTAAGCAGATTTAGGAACCCAAAGTTTCTTGGGTCCACGTGAGCCTTTCATAGGAACAGGAATAGTAAGAGAGATGTCAACAAGATATGTTCTTTTTATTAAAGTTGTTTCATCTTTCTTTTTAATGGTGAAAACCTTAATTTTATTGGGATTTGTTACTTTCGGTTTGGATTCAGGCTTAGGCACTGGAACATTCGAATGCTTTTGATCGGTTTTGACTGAGGAAACCTTCAATTTTCCTTTCAAATCTGTTGAAGATTTTGGATTTTGAGTATTAATAGAATTGGATTTAGAATGAGGTTGAGAGGAATTAGAAGAATTAGAAGAAGAAGAACAAGTGAAGTTATACTGAGATGTGTTCTTGGCTTGAGATTCTAAGTGACCCTTTTGTTTTTGATCATTAGTAGGACCGAACCTAGATCTTTGGTATTTTTTGCTCTCGGAACCGAACCTCTGCTTTCGGTTGATAGTGTTTTCTGAACCGAACCTTTGCTTTCAGTTGTCAAATTTTTCAGAGCCGAACGTATTCTTTCGGTTGTTTTGACCTTCATAACCGAACCTCTCTCTTCGGTTGTTATGACTTTCTTGTGAACTAACAATGTTTTTCTCTGACTTTAAATTTCTGTCATGATAAGAGAAATGGGCATTTTGAGATCGCCAGAACTGTTTTCTTTCAGAGAGATTCTTCTTGTATCTCTGATTCCTTTGCTGTTTCTGATTTCTCACCTGCTTCGGCTGACGATGGACATTCGCTTTTTGTTTTTGCTTTCGGTCAGTAGGTTCACTTTGAACTGACGAAGTTTCGCTTGAAGGGGTGACTTCTTTTGCAGGAATTCCTTTTTCTTCAGGAACATCTTTTGTACCACTAGTACTTGGCACGTTGAAGCTATCAGGCTTGTTCAAAGGCTCTGGCACATATCTGCCTTTGGTTTTCCATGAAGTCCTTTCTGACAAACCAACTGTTTCGTCAGGATTATCGATAGGAGCAGACCAAAAGAACTCATCACAACCATCAGCATTGTCTTCGTTTACAATAGTTGTGAGTTCGGCTGTCTGATGTTCTGTTACACCTGTGACTTTATACACCTGATTTGGAGTTGTTCTCACCTTTTGGTATACAACAGCCTTTTCTTCAAGGATCAGGGACTTTTGTTGGGACAGTCGAGCAAACTCCACAGAATTTTCTGAAATAAGATGTTTGTGGTTTTCGGGTTCGCTCTTGACAAACTCTGAACAATCAACTGTGTCTTCAACATAAATTTCACTCATATCATCGTCCTCATTGAGCTCAGATGCATTTTCAACATCAATTTTATTTTCTGAGCTCAGATTGGCATTCAATGAGTCAAACTTTTGTATGGTTTCGGTTCTTAGTTTTAGTTTATCATTTTCATCCAAAAGATTTTTCAGCATGTCTTTATGGTCCTTGGACTTTATGAAAGATTCGATTTTGTCTAGACCATACATATATGTCGGATTAACATCCTCAGATGAAACAACACTTTCACAGTTATATGCTTCAGCGTCAATTTCAACCTCCTTAAACTCAAGGAAAGGCAAAATCATGCGATGAATTTTCTGCCCTATTTCACAGTCCAAATGAAGGTGAGTGATATTAGTATAAAGACGCTTAGCAATTAAACAAAAGACATTTCTCTGTTTTAAAAGTTTTAAATTGTCTCTTTGCAAATAAATGTTTTCATCCTTGGTTTTGATTAACTCCGACTCCTTCAGTTCGATCCACATCCTCCGTTCCTCACTCTTTGAAGACACCCTGCTTATTTGGTCAGTTAGGTTAGAATTGGTGACACGTGTTTGAGTTAAACTGCTGTCTAGATGAGAGATTCTTGAATTAACATTTTTTAATTCTTTTTCATATGAACTTTGTGGGACTTTGAATGCAATAAAAACGGATTGTACCTTCTTGATTAATTCATCAAGTTCGTTGAACTACACGCTGAGCGGTTTTGCTGTGAAGCATAAGTCTTCTCGCTCCTTTGTGTCTTCATTCCCACCATCTGTGTTGTATCCTCTCATCTGAGACACGTCTGACACCATCAAGCATTTTCCACCGCTACCCTCATCTTTCGCAACATAAGCCTTTCCATGAGAAGGCTTCCTTACTTCATCATCCTCAGAGTCGGTTGACCAGACCTCCACGCCACTGAACTCATCATTCGCTACCGAACCCTGCACAATTAAAGCATTCATAGAAGGGTTAGCAGTAGATTTCTTTCTCTTGATCTCTTCCAGCTTTTTCAACAACACTGCCTCTTCATCTTTCTCCTCATCCTCTTCTGCCATTTTCTTAAGAACACAATCTTTGGCATAGTGGTACTTTCCTCCACAATAATAGCAGCTCACTCCCGAATCTCCTTCAGCTTTCGGTTCCTTCTTTGGTTCTTCTGCCTTCGGTTCTTCCCTGACCTTTTCAGAACTATAACTTCCCTGCCAATTTCGGTTCTTATTGGTGGGGAACCTTTTCTTGATGAACCTTTTTGGGTTTGAGACCATCATTGCATAGTCTTCAGAGGTAAGGTCATAATCCTCTAGGTTGAGGTCTTTATCTTCCATCACAGCTTTGCTTTTCCCAAGCTTGAAACCACATTTTTCTCCTGTAACACAATCTTTTCTTGAGATTTCAAAATCCCTACCAGTTTCGCCAAAGAGTAAGATTTGAATTGCTCATGCGCTTTAACAGTGGACACAACCACTCTCCACTCAGATCTGAGACCGTTTAAAAATGTAACCTTTTGTTCAATCAACTTCCTTTCAATGTCATGCTTAATCATCTTACTAAGAAGATGATTGAAGCGATCGAACGTCTGAGTCACAGTTTCTTCAGGACTCTGCTTGAATTCACCAAATTCGGACAACATCAAGGTTTGAATGGAATGCTCGAGATCTTCGTCCGTAGAATATAACTCCCGCAGCCTATCCCATCTTTCTTTGGCAGTGCTACATGAACTCACTAGCCTGAAAGTGTCAGATTGAAGAGCGAATCTGATTAGTCTCAATGCTTTAATATTGCACTGAAATTTATCTTTTTCGTCTTGAGCAATATCTTTAACGTCTTTCAAAAGATCATTATACTCCTTCTGAGTTTTGATAATGATTGAAGTTGCTGAATGAGTGAATGGTCCGGATACGATTGCTTCCCAGATGAGGTATCCATTGTCCTCAGATCCGATGACATAATCTTCAAAGTGATGTGCCCAGACCTCGTAATCTTGGGTGTAAAGGATGGGAATCTTTGTCGTTGATCCAATGCTGTTTGAGATGTTGATGGGATTAGATTGTGATTCGTCCATGCTTGATTGAATAACCTGTTTAAAAGATCAGACTTGTAATATATTAAATTAGGGCAACACAAATAAATGTTGAGTTACGTCAATTATGGGATGACGGCTCAATAAATATCAGTAAATGCGGAATAACCCTAATCGCAACCTTTTTCACAGAAAAGAAGTGTATGAATTACACAACCTCCTACTCTGATACCAATTGTTAAGTTATTAAATAAACTTGAAGATCGATTAGATCTTTGTAACAGGTAGTATGAAGAACATAAACAATAAACAAGACAAAGTTGAATCACAATATGTCGAATGATTGATTCAAATAATCCTCAGCAGAGCTCGACTAAGAACTTCCACTGTAGAGGATTTAGGGTTACAGAACGATAATGAAACTACTCTGATCGATCTATTCTTTTGTTACTATCGTTTCTATCAATCCTTTTTATAATATGCATGCAAGCACCTATATTTATAATAAACCCTATCAAGCTCATGGTTGGACAGGCCCAAACCAGAGATACAAAAACTGGACTAACTAGCGAGCCCCATCGACGCAATACATAACAAAACATGACCCAACATAAAGTATAAATCAAAATGAAAGATGAGTCTTGAATGAGCACCATCTTCTCTGAACCTTGCATCGGTACCTGTCTATGGTTGACCTGAGGATACAAGTTATTTTGAAAGCGAGTATCAGCTTTAAAGCTGGTGAGTTCATAAGTATTTTAGTGTCTTAATTTGTATGTAAGTATTTGTATGTGTATGAACTGTAAGTATTTGTATGTATATGAATGATCCTAGGAAGCCCTATGTTTCCTACTAATCGTATCCTTCTACCAAGGCATCTAGTATCTGCGTGTGTGGCTCTTGTAAGAGTGTGTATTTTCCCAAATCCGACTATCATTAACCAAAAATATAGTTTCTACATTACCGTGCGTCGTTTGAATGTTCACGAAGTGAATGTAATGGGAAAATGAAATGGTACTAAGGTGTACTGTCGAACTACAACCGTACTAATTACCTTAAGTCTAGGGTAATCTCATAATTACTGTAGTATTTTTAATAAGTGACTACCTCTGTACTCCTATTGCCTCATTTGAGGGATAAGGCCTAATGTGATGGCTAGATGCTAGGCTAAATGCTCCCCTGTCAAAGGGATTTTGGGACCTTTACACGACCCCTGCCTGTATGCAAGCCGTGAACATCCACATTACTATGATCATGTATACCCAATATAACTATCACAATGCGTTGTGATTCATCGGTATAGTTAGATCCTGAACTTGTTCTATGCTATAGCACCTAGTGATGTCTGTCTTATCAAATTATATGTATCCGCACTCATGTAAACGTATATAAGTAAACGTACTCAAGTAAGCGTAATCTTGTAAAACATATCTATGTAATAGTATAGTAATGTACTATAATGTTCTGCGTGTGCTAGTTGTAACGTGTGTTCTCTCTCTATCTAGCATGTATAGTAATGTACTGTGTGTACTAGCTGTAACGTGTGTTCTCTCTCTATCTAGCATGTATAGTAATGTACTATGTGTACTAGCTGTAATGTATGTTCTCTCTATCTAGCAATTATTGACTCATGAATGAACTGACTCATTGTATGATATCACATTCTAGTAATAGTCCTAGTATCTTCCTAAACTACCCATATGGTAGCTTACTAGTAATATAACTGGTAAGTATGAACATGGATGTGTACCCTTGCTACCCAAGGGTATTGAACTGAACTGGAAGAACCTTTATGACTATATATGTACGAGTGGCCCAAAGCGGACAATATTGTGATACGTGCCAGAGGGGGATGTTACATTCGGACGGATACCCGATATCCCACCAGACCACATCTCAAGCGCGAAAAGGAAATAAGGTGAACAGCCTTCCTAAGTTCTTTAAACATTTCTTATATAGCCATACATATATACGCATGCAATTGACAATATAAAAGCATAAAATAAGTTTTGTAAAACCTTTTGAATAGGATTACTATCTAAGAAAAGATCGACTTGATGTCAATCTATAAAACGGGTTGGAAGTATTTATCTAACAAAACAGTTTTAAATACAAAGAAGCATTTGTTTGAAACACAATTGTAAATGAGTTTGAAATGAACATGTAGTGTATAATGAACAATTAAATCAGGAGTTTTAAACATATAAAACGTATATGTAAATCCTTTGAATAACAACTGTTTGGTAAAACAACTAATTTGTAGTAAATCATTTGAATGCTGCTTAGTAATCACGTGTGATTGATATAATAACTAGCATGATTCTACTTGTATCTCCCCCCCCCCCCTTAAAACATTTAAAAACATTTAAAACATTGATTAAGGGGTATGAACTCACCTGTTGCGAGTGGATCGGATGGAAGTGTCGGATAAGTGCTTGGTGTCAAGTGAAGACTTAGACACGCACAAAGATCCTAATTACATATGAGGAAATATGTATATAAACAATTAGTCTTAAAACAACTAATAAACAAGTCAAGACACTCTAGGACATGACAAACACTTTCTATAAGTGTTATAAGTGCTAAGGAGTGCATCTAAGTGTTGTAGGGAAAGGCTAATGTGATCGGGGTTCAAGGAACACTTCTGAAATGAGTTTACTCCCTAAAAAGCAACACCCCATGAGTTTACGGTCGTAAACTCTTGAGTTTACAGTCGTAAACTCCTAAGCTTTTGACCATTTGTTGTTTTGAAGTCTTCTAAGTTATTCCAAACATTCCTACTTCATGTTTAAGCCTTTGGAAGTGTTGCGTGGCATCAAAACACTCCTAAATGGAGTTTACGGTCTAAGGACCATTTCTCCATGAGTTTACTACCTTAAACTCATGAATTTACTACCTTAGACTCATGAGTTTCCTACCTTAAACTCACAAGTTTGGTATTTGGGGGTTTTCAAGTCCTTAGCTCAATCATGGCACTAGTCTAGAATAGATTCTAGGCATAAGAAACAACCATGGGACATTTATGGGACTTTTACACACCTTTTGGGGTGTTTACGGTTTTGGGAGATCCCCAAACCATAAACACATAAAAATGTAAGATTTTGGTGCTTTTTGTATGATAAACTCATCAAGGATGAATCTAGACAAGTCTCTAAGGCATTGTGAAGCATCTAGGCACCTTAACACACCATTTTGGCCCTAAACTCGGTGTTTATGGTTTTGGGACCTCCTAAAACCGTGAACACCTTTAACTTGGTGTTATTAGGAATTTTCCTTGGTATAAACATGTATAGCTAGCTTTAAATGACTCTAGGATAGAAGTACTTACATTGTGGAAGCTTGAAATGAACTTTAAGTCCAAGAACACTAGTGTGTGTTCTTGGTGTTTTGGAAAAACTAATCAAAACACAAAAATGAATGGATGAATAGATGCACAAACACTAGATTAAGTATTAAACCAAATTGAAATGGTTAGAACACTTACTAGTTTGAAGATCTAGAACAAAATCAAGGATGATACTTGAAAGGATATTTTGGAGTTTACTCTTTTGGGTATTTGGGGAGCTAACACAAATGGCTAGACTTGGGGAGTAAACTCATGGATAAGCATGAGTTTACGGATTTTTGGGATGATTTTTCGACCCAAACAAAACAGTTTGGCCGGGAACTTCTAAGACGTGAGGTGTTTGCGGTTTTTGAAATTCAAAACCCGAGATGACACTTTCTTTCACCCGTTCGTTTAAAAATAATATTAAAATAATCAAACGAACTTTATTTTTCCCAAAAACAAGTAAAAGTGAACTTGACTTATAATATGAAGTGATTGACTTTTAGGGTTTCACCGAATAAAAATTCCGGGTTGTCACAACTTTCCTCAATTTTCAAAAATTAACCAAACAGACTCTACACTTTTAATTAATCTAACTAATCCCAAAATTAATTCCAATTAATTTCTGATGAATGATTAATTAAATAATACTATTTCCAATTAATATACTGTTCTCATAATATATTAACAAATTACTTATTAGATTTCCAATTAAATTATTAACCAATATAATGAATTAATCAATCTCTCTCTCTCTCTCTCTCTCTCTCTCTCTCTCTCTCTCTCTTTCTCTCTCTCTAAAAGCTATCATATTCAATTGGTAGGTTTGTGGGCAACCCAAAAGGACTGTCCTACTATCAATTCTTGTTTATACGAATTATAGTTATTTGCATAGACACTCAATCCAATATATATATATATATATATATATATATATATATATATATATATATATATAACATTGTGGGATTAAATCCTTATCTACTCACCAGGTTTCTTAACCTGAATCATTCTGTTTCATTGTATCATAGGTATCAATACAAACGTACTGATATATAATTATTTACTGAGAGATTCAAGGAGATGTAGATTGTTACTATATTGAGACATTGTGAGTATCCATTTTTGCTTATGTTTCTTGTATCAGCTGTAACGCACTGATTCTCAGGTATTGATTTATTGTGTGAATTCTTAGTTTTAGGGCTACTCGACGAGTTGATTGCCCTACTCGCCGAGTAGCAGCGGGTTGGTCCACGCATTTTAATGACCTACTCGCCAAGTCCAAGAAGGGACTCGACGAGTAGGAGCTGGTAGATGAAACCTTAAATCTCGGGGGTTTTCACCCTATTTAAAGGATCATTGGCCTCCCCTAGCCTCCACTCTACTGCCCTTTGTCCCTCTCAAACCGTAAATCGTGTGTGTGTGTGTGTGTTATTTTGGTGTGTTCAAGCTTGGAGGAGGAACTTTGAAGAAGGAAACACTTCGAGAAGCAAGGAAATCAAGGCTAGGAACTCGTGGGGAGCAAAGAGGTTCATCATTTGTCACTCCCTGGAAGGTATTAAGCTGTTCCTTTAGCTCATCTCTCTTTTGACCTCTTTTGGATGGGTTTTATGAAAGGCTCCCCATGTTTAAGCTAAGATCTGAAGTTGTAACTTCAGATCTAGACTCTCTTTTGACCTCTAGATCCATAAAGTCACCAACCTTTCCTGGTAGGAGCCTTCCCTCAAGTGTGAAACTTCATTGTAAGCTTAGTTTTGCCATTTAAGGGTCTTAAAGCCTTGCATGGACGTAAAGTTTGCGACTTTACGTGATAAACATGCCCTATAAGCTTGGATCTGTAATTTGGAACCTTGCCATGGCTTAAAAAGCATCTGCATGGATGAGGGTCTGCAAGGACTCGGCGAGTTGGATGAACAACTCGGTGAGCTCGTTGAAGATAGCCATGAACTCGACGAGTTGGATGAACAACTCAGCGAGTCCGTTGAAGATTGCCTTGGACTCGGCGATTCGTTCGAAGACTCGGCGAGTCGGCTAGGGTTTCTCCCAATTTTTGGACATATGAACTCGGCGAGTTAAAAGGGAAATCAACGAGCCAATCAAGGATTTCACGACTTCTCGAGTTCAGGAAGGACTCGACGAGTCGGTGAATTGCACTCGAAGAGCTGAAGCTTTCTAGTTTTTTGACGTCAGTTGCGATGTGAGTTATCCTCGCTATACTAAGGGGTCTAAGGCACCAAGGCCGGCCCATTGGATTTGATATCTTAGTGATTATTGATATGTTGAGTTGAGTTAGTAATGTATCCCAGTTGATATGCTAGTCGGGTAGGTCGGTAGGACTGCCTGTGATACTGATTGATTTCTTGTATGTGAATTTATCTGTTACATGTCGACATGTTATGTGGGGTGGGTTGAGGTTGTACTGCTCCGTGCAGTAGCCAACAAAGCCGAGAGTATTCCAGATATGAGCTGAGGGCCCGGTAGGCATTCCGGACTCATACTGAGGACTCGGGAGCATTCCAGATACGAGCTGAGGGCTCGGTAGGCATTCCAGACTCGCACTGAGGGCTCGATGGCATTGCAGATACGAGCTGAGGGCCGGTAGGCATTCCAGACTCGTATTGAGGGCCCAGGGGTAGTCCATCTTGTAAAGTTGTGAGCCCAGTGCATGTTGTTCTGTTTTGATTAATATGATATGTTAATGTAGATATTGCTATAGGGACTGTATGTGTATCGGTATTTTGGGGGTAACTCACTAAGCTTTCGGGCTTACAGTTTCGGTTTATTGTTTCAGGTACATCAGGGGATTGAGGCAAGGCCAAGGCGTGATCGTGCAGCTCCTCCTATAGTGTTTATGTTTCTGGGAAAAACTATGATAATCAATATTTTGAAAACAAAGTTGTAATGTTCGATGAACTTGATATGTTTTAAAAAGTTTAAATTGGTTTGAAATTTTGGGTGTTACATCAGCTATGACATCCCCCACTTTAATAAATCAATGGAAACATTTCTTTAGAAATACTTTTAAGGGACCAAATTTTGCTTTAATAATAAGCTCTTTAATAAATAAGCATAAATAAAAAGTTGTAAAATGACCATGAAATTAGGGATGTCACAGCTTTCCGCATCATAAAAAGTGAATTTTGATAAATTATTGGTTAGCCTAAGTAATCTAAATGAAAGTTGTAGTAGTCATTAAACCAAGAGCATGGGTATAGAGAACACTTGAATCTGACTTCGTATGAGGAAGTTATGATTTTTTGAAGTTTCAGTGTAACTTTGTTGGCACAAAAATTGAATTTTAGATCGTTTGTTTTTTAGCCAAAAAATCTAAACGAGAATTGAATATCTCATTAATAGGATTCCAACGATATAAAGAGAATCGAAAATGGACTCTAGATGAGAGAGTTATGTATTTTATACGGACTTTAACAGTCTAATCTTGTGTAAATAAAATAAATTTATAATTAGTCGGAGGTGTCTAAATGAAAGTTGTAAATGTCGTCGATAGCTATGCATGGATATAAAGAACGTCAAAAACGGAGTTTGTATGAAGAAGTTATGCAATTTTGAAAAATCTGAATATCGGTACGCATGCAGTGTGCGATGCGCATAGTGTTCCAGAAGCCAGCCACGTACCCCACCCAGTTTAGGACATATGTCAGCAGCTCCATAGAGCCATGTCACCAGGCGCGACGTGCTTTTCAAAAAGTGTAATCGAAGCCCCGAGATCCCTGAGTGACTGAAAACTAGTAGCTATCAAATAGGAGCTCTACCAATGTAATTTCTGGACTTTTTCTAGGAAATCTATGTATGTTAAATTACACTCAACCTTATTTTAGTGTAATTTATATTTATATTCATACTAGTTGTTATGAATCTATAAATAAATTTATCTGTAACTCTATGTCATTGTATTGATTGGTCTACTTACGGGAGAAGTGTCGATAATTTTCATGTTGGCTTGGTTGTTGGATTTTTGAAAGGCTATATGCCAAAATGCTCCTACCTCCCTGCTTTCCTGCCTAGTTGATTCGTATTTGATAAAACGCTCAGTATTCATTGAGATTATTGAGTAATTTAGACTATCATTATAGTAAAAAAGAATACGAAATTTGACTAAGACTTAGTACCATTTAAATCTAGCTCTTTCGAAAGAATAAGTGTTAAGGTGAAGTGTTGCCCTTACCTCATGCCACATACTTTTATTAGGTGAGTGTGTAGTTACTATCAAGAACATAATCTTAATTTAAAAGTATTAGTACTTATAAGAGATATTAAATGTTTATATGTATTATCTGTGCTATGTTCTACTTGTATAAATATGATAATACTATTAGATTAGAAATTTTATTGGAAATCGATTGCCTTTAGTTATAAGTCATGCCTTAAGTATAAGAAGAATACTTGTAATGGTTGCTTAATTTAAACTAAGTTTGATATCGATTAAATCTCATAACCAAGGTAGAATGTGAGATTAGAGCGGGGTTTAGTCCTTCTCTTTTTGGATGTCCAGAAATGGTGGGTCCAGATCAGACAACCGACATGTATGGGGTCATCAAACATAGTAAATGACAACACTAGACTGTTCTAGACAGTTTAGTGAATTATGTTTCTAGCGTGGTTTTATAACCCATGGACGTAGATAAAATTGGATACCATATTTATCAAATCTTTGAACCTTGGTTGCCTTATTTATGACTTTCACTGGTCAAAGACTCCTCTAATTGTGTAGTTAAACATATACTCAGGAAATTCATCAGGTAAGGCGATTCTTCTAAATGATTATCGAACTAGGGTCTGTGAGGATCAGTTGGATTGGGTAGTTGTTCTTAGGTCAGATTATATATACACCTATATTATCTGACAACGTTGTTCTACATGAATGATATTATTTATCATCATTAAATTATTATGGTTTTGAAAACCCGACGTATCTCACCAGATTTTCCCTAACCTGACCCACTCATTTTTATGCATCATAGTTAGTAGAACCAAGGTTGTTGTAGTCTAGTTAGGATGTTGAGTGGAATAAAGAGATGTGCATGTAATAAGTAGTTTAAGGTCCTTTTATATTTACGATGTAATGTATGTTTGGATATAAATGCTGAATTGCTCAAAGTTTTAGTAAAATGAAATAACGTTTGTTATCTCAAAAATGTTTTATTTAACCAGGAATTTTCGCATCTCAATTTATTAAAGTGTAAAGAAATATGTTTTAATTGGTTCTAAAAAATGGGGGATGTCACTAACAGTTACTGCGCCTACACCTGCACCAACATCATATCAACTTTTTGTTAATTTTCAAAAAAAAATGTTAGATAATTTTGTGGATTAGATTTCTCTTTGATTTTCTTATTGAAATTTGATGTATATGGCTTAGTTAAAACCAAAGGAAGTTAATGGCTCAGTCCTAATATCATTTTTAGTACATAAGTTTCATGGCACAAAGAGGGATGTAGTGGTTAAGCTCAACAATGGGAAATCTAATCCACAGACTTATCTATAGTAGTTAAGTTCACCCAGTTTCTTGAGCCTCGACTTGATGTAATGATCACTCAACATCATTAATGTAATTTTCACATGTATCCTCTTTGATGATTTGAAAAATCGCGTCATCTAGACTCTTACCTTGAATATCCTAGTTTCAATATCTGAAACTTGGATGGCATGGTTAAGCTTAACATGGGTTGAATATGGTTCGTTTTCCTCCTCTTCTAGAACTGGTTCTGCATGCATCAAATATGAAGTATCATTCCCATCGCTATTACCTATGTATACTTATTCTAATGCGTCTTTTAGAACCAAATATTTCACATTCATGCTTTTGGTAGTCAAAACTTCCATAGTTGCCTCAAGATTGAGATCAAAAAGTTGAATGTGACTTACTTCATCTAAACATTGTTCGTCTCAATGATGGATCGAATGGTAGCGTCTCATCTATGAAATTACCCTCATTGATGTTCCTCTCTTCTGACCCGCTCTCCATATCCTTATTTGGAACATCCATAAGTTCAACATCTAAAATATACAAGATTATGGGAGGTGGTAAATCCTTCATTTCGCTATTAGTAGTATTTTTATGTATTTTCTATGATTAATGGAAAAACATGTTTAATGGAACCTCAGTCTGAAACTGTCAAGAAATCCATGCAAGTCTCCCCTTCCATTATGGTTATCCAGAAATAGCGGTCAAGGATTAATATTTAGCACAATTTGAAAGAATAAAACGCAATAAAAAGAACTCCCAAAATAAACCCTAAAAGGCATCTTGTGATGGAGATGGTGAAAGTGAGAAAGAAAGAGGCACCTTAGAAGAAAATAAAAGATGAACTGGTTAGACCTCTGTTCCATGACTGATAATTTCATTGCTAGAATATAGGTAAATGGAAGTAAAATTGTAGGCCGTAGGTGAAAGAGGGATATGGGATGGGAAAAACATGATATTTTTCTGTGGGGTCACTATTATCATGAATTTAGATAGGGTATGTCGGTTTCAATGGTTATCACCAAGTTGTAGAACGTGGGAGGTTAAAGACGGAGTCGTGAGCTTTAGGGCAAGTTCAACCATGGAGGATGAATTGAATGACAATGATAGGAAGCAGATCAACCTTGGGGAAACAGAACTGAAAAAGGAAACTTACTTTTTGACCCGAGGAAGCTTACAAGTGGTTAGGGTAGGAAGAGACCACGTTATATTGATGTTGGTAAATTAACAGTTTATTAATGGTGCTTGGTTTGAAGGAGATGAAGAGACGCGATGGGAGGATTTATGGGGTATTTTGTTTCTTGTATGTTGTATGATCAAACATGCATATATATACATGGGGCTTAAGCATACGAGTGTGTTCATGGTGGCTTAAGGCGTTATATTAATGTTAAAATGATGGTTGTGTGAGAAGATCCAAATCGTTGGAATAAGTTGGTACCTCTTAATTAATATTTTGAGTTGGTGACTTTATTTGGATCGGTTTCCTAGAAGAGTCAATTTTGATAACAGAGATGTGGATATTACTTCCATGCTTTGTCTGATTTGTAAAACAACTATCAATTGTGATATGTTTGATCATTTATTTACATCGTGTGAGACTTTTTCTATTTGGATTTTGGAGCCAAATTGAATGTTGGTGGGAAGTTTGCATTTGTTCATTTGTTATGGTCAAAGAATGCCTTTGTAGGGCTAAAATTTTGATGCCTTACTTCGATACAACAAAAGTGTTTGGATATAATAGTTCTTATAGTGTTTTTTTGTGTGATTTGGAATTTACAAAATATGTCATCTTTGAGAAGATTGTGTAGCACATTCTTAGCTTTGATTATTAAAACTATTTCTTTTTAGTAATTTTGTGTAACTTCTTCAATGTAATTAATAAAACTAGGTGTGAAACCCATATATAAAAGAAGAATAATTAATTTCTAATTGTAAGACTTTTATACTATACGAATTGATTAAAAAAGTTAATCAATTTATGCTACTAAGGATTTATGTTATTAAATATAAAATTGATAATCAATTTTGGAAAAGATTATCTGTATGAATGTGATTTCCATATAAAATAATGATTCCTTTGATTTCCATTGATTTAGTAGTATGGTTGATAAATTGAAAAGTCTCTAAGATTGATGAGCATAAAACACAAATATTAGAATTCAAAAATAAAATATTACTATCGATATTAAGTAAAGTTAATATATTTATAGTATTAATTATTATAAGGTGATATTTGAATAAAAAACAAGAGAAAAAACACAAAAATAACAAGTTGGTATTAAATAATTTTAAAAAATTAAAAAATGACAAGTATCTAATTACAAAAGACTATGACATGTCACAAAATTGATCATGATTTATTAGAATAAATAAAACCATCAAAATAATACAAATAATAAAATCCACTTAATTATGTTTTCTTGCGAAAATATATTTTCTGTCCACCTTTTAATTTGAAGTTACTGATTTTGTTTATTATGTATATTGTAATGTAATTTGTTCACTTTCATTCGACAAATTTATGAACCCAAATTAAGCGCACTTGAAAATTGTATTCAGCAAATTGTATAAATTTGATGGCTATTTCCTAATTTATATAACTAAATCATACATATCTAATTATCCTTTCTAATAAATAAAAATAATTTTGTCACATGTCAATCCTCATGGATTATGTCACATGTCATTTTGTCATAATTTTAAAATATTTATTTTCCACTTGTCATTTATTTCATTAATTTAGTTTCTATAAATTAAACATACCATAATGATTATATTAATTTCAAATTTCAAACTTTAATTTCAATTTTAAATAAATTTATAATTTAAACATTCGTATTTAATATTTTATTATAATTAACACATTTAATATACGGGTCTGACAACTAAACACAATTTTAATTTTTTTGTATGTTTTTTTTTTCATAAATTTTACTTATTTCAAATTTTAAATTCCAAGAAACTTTCTGTTTAATCATTCGTATTTAACATTTTGTTTTAATCAACTCGTATAATATGCGTGTGTCACAACTATTTCATTTAATAAAACATACATTTTACTAATTAATTGGTATGTTTGGTTTCCTTGTGCCAAATGCGGTGGAACTTCTTAGTAGACTACAACGGATCATGTATAGCAATGTTATATTCCCTAGATTTATGGATGTAGTCTTCAAAAGAATTGACTTTACTATATAAAAGGACTTAGCGGCGCAACTTGTTGCCCGTTTGTCTTCTCATTCGTAGCATGATGATAACTAAAATTTATCAAAGTTAAAAAGATTCATTATCGTTCAATGAAATTAATTGGTATGTTAATGATTAAGTTTATTTACACATGTGAGTGTGATTGTATGAACCTTTTGATGGGTTTTGAGCATTCTAACACTTCCTAAGTGTACATGCAACCCTAATAACCTTGGATCTATGTTTGTCTAATTATCATGCAAAGTTGAATTCCAAGGTTATATTCCTATCTAGCATACATGGGGAACAATTTTAACTTGAATCATAGATAGAATAACTTACCTTGTTGTTGCTTGTGTTCCTTGAAACCTTGTGAGCCTAGCACCCCAAGTGTGATGCGTCAAATGCTTCACACAACACCAAATACTCTTGGAAAGACTCTTGAGATAACACACACTTCTCAAAATCGGCCAAGCCCTCTAGTTTCTTATGTCTAACCGATTTTGGTGGAGAATGGGACTCTTATATAGTGTTGACACATCTAGGGTTACACCATGTAAACCCTAATGTGTCATGACTCTTCATTTCCATGACCCATGGGTTTGTAACTCCCATGGAGCATCCATGGAGCATCCTATGGGTAGAACCCAACTTGATAATCCATGGAGCCTCTTAGCCCACTATACAAGATATGAATGATTTACATAATCAACTCATATATTTAATTAGTTATCCTTTGATCACTTAATTAATTCCAAATTAATTCTTTGATCAAACTAATCAAATAATATTATTAATATATTAGAACTTATAATATATTAATAATCTCCAAGTGTTATTTCTCTCATTTAGTCTATCCAATTGCATGGTGCCATGCAACCCAAATGGACCATGCCGGGTAGGGTCAAGTACAAGCCCGAAATAGTTATGGACTTAGACACCTTATCCAACAGTCTCCCACTTGGATAAGTCTAATAACTATATCTCTAGTACTTCAGGAACCGACCGGCAATCGTAGCTCTTTCAAGATCTCTCGGAACTGAGAAGATACGCCATTTAAGATAAGTGATCATATAATCCTCCGTTCTAGATATCAGCCGGACAAATACATGGAACAATGTCTTACTTATTGTCCAGCAGTTTGTTTCCCGATTTCCGATTTGTTTGACATAGAACTTAATTGAACACATCAACTTAGTTCTGACCGGGCCCGGTACATGGGTCAAAACAAAATCATCGAGGGGCCCAGATATCAGCTTCTAATCCAAGAAGGAACAGATAAACTTCGACTCATATGTTTGTTCTACCACTCATTGAATTACACACAAAAGTACGTTTTATAACATCGAGTTACCAATGCGGTTTCGTACAGTCAATGCATAACCAACTTGTAAGTAACAAATCATATCTCTAGGTTTGAAGACTTATATGATATTACCGTCTCACGATCACTCGAGATAGAATTCCATGAAGTGATTCCAGTGAGTGTGGGTTGAGTCCAATGCTCAGAACTTATGAGCACTCATGATTGTTGTAGCCTTGTCCAAGACCTCTACAACCAAACATGACAGTCTTGATTCATATCTACTTCCAACATATGACCGACTGTGGAGGTTTGAATAATATGTTATACCAAACAAAATTATTCTGGAAGTCAAAACATGCAAAAGAAATATAGTAAACGATCGACAAGAGATAGCAACACTTTACTCATAAATAAAACACTTTTATTCATCATCAATTGTCAATTACACTTTACAAATTATGAGATTATCTAACTACTAAATCTAATATCATCCTCCAGCCCTATGCTCCAAGCATGCTGAAGATGCTTAATCCGAGTCAGTCCCTTTGTGAGGGGATCTGCCGGATTCTCATCTGATGATACCCTCTTTGCCACGAGGTGTCCTTCTTCGATCCGATGTCTAATGAAATGGTATTTTCTTTCGATGTGTCTGGATCTCCCATGATCCCTTGGTTCCTTGGCTAAGGCAACAGCACTTTCACTATCACAGAAAATTTCCATTGGCTCTTTAATAGCTGGTACAACTCCAAGGTCTCCAATGAAGTTCTTCAGCCATATAGCCTCCTTTGCCGCTTCGCTAGCTGCAATATACTCTGATTCACAAGTAGAATCTGCCACTGTCTCTTGCTTGGAACTCTTCCAAGAAATTGCTCCTCCGTTTAGGGTAAAGACCCAGCCCGACTGAGAGCGGAAGTTATCCCTATCAGTCTGGAAGCTAGCATCACTATACCCTACAACTCTCAAGTCATCACTCCCACCGAGGGTAAGAACCCAGTCCTTAGTCCTCCGTAGGTACTTGAGGATATTCTTTACCGCAGTCCAGTGTGCCTTACCAGGGTTCGCCTGATACCTGCTAACCATGCTCAAGGCAAAAACTACATCGGGTCGAGTACACGTCATAGCATACATGATCGATCCTACAGCCGAAGCGTAAGGTGTTCGACTCATTTCTGCTATCTCAGCCTCAGTGCTAGGGCTTTGTGTCTTACTCAATCTGGTGTTACTCTGGATGGGTAACTCTCCTTTCTTGGAATCCTGCATGCTGAATCTCTTCAGCACCTTATCCAAGTAGGTACTCTGACTAAGTCCAATTAGTCTTTTACTCCGATCTCTCAAGATTCTTATCCCTAGAATATAGGCAGCTTCACCAAGGTCCTTCATAGCGAAACACTTCCCAAGCCAGGACTTTACTTCCTGCAGGGTTGGAATGTCGTTTCCTATGAGTAGTATGTCATCCACATACAATACCAAAAAGCTAACTATACTCCCACTAGTCTTAACATACACACAAGATTCATCTTCACTCCTAGAAAAGCCAAATTCCTTGACCTTTTCATCAAAGCAAAGATTCCATCTGCGAGGTGCTTGCTTCAATCCATAAATGGATTTCTCAAGCTTACACACTCTATTAGGGTACTCGTTGCTGACAAAACCCTCTGGCTGACTCATGTAAACTTCTTCAGCCAACTTTCCATTAAGGAAAGCGGTTTTGACATCCATCTGCCATATTTCATAATCATGAAATGCAGCTATGGCTAACAGAACCCGAATAGACTTAATCTTGGCTACTGGAGAAAAGGTCTCATCATAATCCACTCCAGGAATTTGAGAGAAGCCCTTTGCAACCAGTCTAGCCTTATAAGTGTGTACTTTACCATCCATGTCGGTCTTCTTCTTGAAGACCCATTTGCACCCTACTGTCTTACGACCTGGTACATTTTCAACCAAGTTCCAAACTTGATTGTCATACATGGATTGTATCTCGCTATCCATAGCCTCTTTCCATTTAGCAGACTCGGGGCCTGCCATGGCTTCCTCGTAGCTGTTAGGGTCATCTTGACTTACTAGTGTCTCATCACTAATAAGTGTCTCACCTTCTGCAGTAATATGGAATCCATAGTAATGCTCAGGTGCACTCCTAACTCTCGTGGAACGTCTCAGAGGTACAGATTTGTCAATTGGCTCAACAGGAGTTTCCTCCTCAAGTTGAGGGCTAGAGTTTGAAGTTCCTTCACCGCTTGATTCTTGAATTTTTTTCAAGATCAATTTGCCTCCCACTGTCTCCTTGGCTTATAAACTCTCTTTCTCGAAAGACTCCTCTTCTTGCTACAAAGACCACATTGTCACTAGGTCTGTAGAAGAGGTAACCAAAGGATCGTTGTGGGTAACCGATGAAAATACACCTCTCGCTTCGAGGTTCGAGCTTATCATGAGTCTCGCGTCTCACGAAAGCCTCGCAACCCCAAATCTTGATGTGGTCTAGTTTAGGTACTTTACCAGTCCACATCTCGTGAGGAGTTTTGGCAACTTTCTTTGTAGGGACTAGATTAAGAATATGGGCGGCAGTCTCTAAGGCATACCCCCAGAATGAGATTGGTAGCGAAGCTCGACTCATCATGGAACGAACCATATCTAACAAGGTTCGATTACGCCTCTCAGCCACACCATTCAACTGTGGTGTCCTGGGAGGTGTCAATTGTGAGACTATCCCACATTCCCTTAGATAGTCGAGGAACTCTGAACTAAGATACTCACCACCACGATCGGATCGAAGCATCTTAATGTTCCTGCCCAATTGATTCTCGACTTCCTGTTTAAATTCCTTAAACCTCTCGAAAGTCTCTGACTTATGCTTGATCAAGTAGACATATCCATATCTACTATAATCATCAGTAAAAGTCAAATAATAACGATTAGCATCCCTTGTGGCATGTTTGAATGGTCCACACACATCCGTGTGTATAAGGTCCAACAAACCTTCACCCCTCTCACACGAACCTGTGAAGGGTGACTTTGTCATTTTTCCAAGTAAGCATGATTCGCAACTATCATCTGAATTTAGGTCAAACGACTCCAAGACTCCATCCTTTTGGAGTTGGCCTATGCGTTTCTTGCTTATATGTCCAAGACGAAAATGCCATAAAGATGCTTTATCCAAGTTATTATTAGTAGAATCAATACACAAAACATTATTTCCTAAGTTATCTACAACAGATATAGCTTCATACACACCATCACAAGGTAATGCTTTAAAATAAAGAACATTATTAAAGAAAGCATCAATTGAACCAACTTCATTATTAAATGAAAAGGTAAACCCTTGTTTGTACAAAGCATGAAAAGAAATAATATTTCTTGCCATTCCTGGCGAATAACAACACTTATTCAAATCTAAACTAAACCCACTACTTAGCGATAAAGTATAAACTCCAATCTTGGTAACAGGTATAGCTTTCCTATTCCCCATGATCAAGTTTATCCTTCCTTGCTCCACATTCTCACTTCTTCTTAGTCCCTGCAAGTCACAACAAATATGAATACCACAACCGGTATCAAGGACCCAAGATTTCGAATGGGGTGAGTTATTAGAAATGATAGTGTAAATACCTGCATGGTTGGGTTTAACTTTCCCATCCTTCACATCTTGCTGGTATTTTGGGCAGTTTCGCTTCCAATGAGCCTTTTCATGGCAATAGAAGCATTCAGCCTCTTTTGGGTCAGAAAAAGGAGTAATGAAACCTTTCTTGGTTCCACTTCAAGAAGAGCCATCAAGGGTCCGAACCTTGGTACCCTTAGAAGAGCTCTTTCTCTTCCTCCCTCGACTTTTCCCGATTGCCAAAACCGGAGTAGAGTTTTGAGTAGGAGTGATAGCAACCGACTTCCCCTTAAGACCTGATTCTGCGGTCTTGAGAAGTCCCTGAAGTTTGCTGAGGGTGACTTCTTCCTTGTTCATGTGATATGTCATGCGGAATTGATCATAGCACGATGGTAAGGAATGAAAAATAATATCTATTGCAAGATCCTCCGGGAAGTTCACATTAAGCTTCAGCAAACGATCCACATACCTTTGCATTTTCTGCATGTGGCTCGTGACGGATTCCCCGTCCTTCATCATGGTTGTTATCATGGAGTAGATGATTTCATACCTCTCTTGTCTTGCACTTTGATGGTATCTTTCCATCAAATCTTGGTGCATGTCATAAGGGTAGAAATCCTCATAAGACTTTTGGAGTTCCGCTGTCATCGTGGCCATCATGATGCACGCCACTTTCGTAGCATCCCTTTCATGTGCCCGAAATTCAGCGATCTCCTGAGGAGTTGCAGTGGACTCATCAATCTCCTTAAGCTCCTTGTCAAGGACATATTCTTTGTCCTCGTAGCGGGTAATCATCCTGATGTTTCTGATCCACTCATTGAAGTTGGATCCATCAAAGGTGACTTTCCCACATAAGTTCATAAGGGAAAAGGAGCCATTAGGATTAGAGCCAGAAGCATTGTTGAAAGACATCTAAAGAAAGGAGGACAAGATTAGTTTAGATAAGAGAGTCCTTAATAAAACACCCAAATGTAATATTAAGGCTAGGATCCAATCACAATATAATATAACTTAGAAGAGGTATGCCGTAATCTAAGCTATATCATATTTGAAAGGTAGGTGAATGACGATTCACCAATTTCCACCACGAAAACTGCAATATTTTAGTATTAGGTTTTTGAATGGTTCTTAGAAATTCCTAGATTCTTTGAGATTCAATGAACTTTTCAAAGGCATGTTTCAATCTCGAGTGTGCCCTCCAAGTTTTGTGACTGGGATACCGAGGATCACAAAACGAGGTGTGAAGTAACCATGCAAATCACTTGGTACCCTTAAAGTTTATCACTCAATCGATGTGCCGGTTAACCACACATGCTCCATCGATACTATAATAAACCCTAAGTCACCCTTTACCTACCTTGTTAAGTCCAAGTTAGTGTGTCGGTTAACCACACACGCTCCACCAACGACTTAATCAAAGTGTAAAGTGTAATTTCATGGAATAGCACCTTATTCACATTTTTCCTAAAGTAACTAAGATTGGGAATTTAATAAAACATTTAGTTACTTTATAATATTCATCATACTTTGAATGAGAATTAATAAGTCCTTGTCTTACCCGTTCGGCTAACGACCCTCCACCGATCAAGCAAGCGGTGGGTGAGAGTGGACACCCATTAAGTCACCATTTTATAGGCAACAACCTTATACCCACCTTATAGACCGGCTTCGTGAATGAGGCGTACTAGCGGTAAGATGACTTTGTTCTTATACATATATATATATATATATATATATATATATATATATATATAATTATTAAATCATAATAATAATATAAGTATAAGGGTTGAATTTTAACTTTTAAAATTCTAGGGATTGGAACTAAAGTTTTAACTTAACTTTACTTGTTCCAAAACTTGAGGGCAAGTTTTGTAAACTTTCCAAACTTTTCATATCTTGTAACTTATGAGTTTAATAGAGTAATAAAATGAGGACTTTTCATTTTTCTAACTCTTGTGTTCTTTTAATGGTTTTTTAATCCAAGAGACTTTTGGTTTTCCATAACTTGAGGACAAGTTATGGACTCCATTAAAACACATTATGATCATGAATTAATCTACCACATAGGTTACAAATAATTCCTATGATCATTTAAACATCATAAGAACAAGAACATGAATATGAACACTTTCAAGAATCAAAATCACATTAAACTTTGTAATTTTGATAACTAGTTGTTGTAAACGAGTTAGAAAAGTCATTACACCTTCTAAAATAAGTTTTCAAGTACCAAAACATTTTAGGGTAATGATTCTAATCCATTTCCAGCAACTCAAGTCGAAATTCTGCACTCTGTCGACCCTACTCGCCGAGTGCATAAACCTACTCGCCGAGTAGGTTGAAGATACACATGAACTCGACGAGTCCTCACCATGGACTCGCCGAGTCCATCAGTCAGATAGCAGAATTTTCGACTTTCTTCAACTTTTAAGCACAAATAACAAACAAACAAGCCTAGGCTCTGATATCACTGATGGGTTTTGAGCATTCTAACACTTCCTAAGTGTACATGCAACCCTAATAACCTTGGATCTATGTTTGTCTAATTATCATGCAAAGTTGAATTCCAAGGTTATATTCCTATCTAGCATACATGGGGAACAATTTTAACTTGAATCATAGATAGAATAACTTACCTTATTGTTGCTTGTGTTCCTTGAAACCTTGTGAGCCTAGCACCCCAAGTATGATGCCTCAAATGCTTCACACAACACCAAATACTCTTGGAAAGACTCTTGAGATAACACACACTTCTCAAAATCGGCCAAGCCCTCTAGTTTCTTATGTCTAACCGATTTTGGTGGAGAATGGGACTCTTATATAGTGTTGACACATCTAGGGTTACACCATGTAAACCCTAATGTGTCATGACTCTTCATTTCCATGACCCATGGGTTTGTAACTCCCATGGAGCATCCATGGAGCATCCTATGGGTAGAACCCAACTTGATAATCCATGGAGCCTCTTAGCCCACTATACAAGATATGAATGATTTACATAATCAACCCATATATTTAATTAGTTATCCTTTGATCACTTAATTAATTCCAAATTAATTCTTTGATCAAACTAATCAAATAATATTATTAATATATTAGAACTTATAATATATTAATAATCTCCAAGTGTTATTTCTCTCATTTAGTCTATCCAATTGCATGGTGCCATGCAACCCAAATGGACCATGCCGGGTCGGGTCAAGTACAAGCCCGAAATAGTTATGGACTTAGACACCTTATCCAACACCTTTTACATTCAATTGTAATGACAAATAATTCTTAGAATAATTGATAAAAAAACGCAAAACTTAAGTAGTACTGTTTTCTAATTATGAACATGAACAAGACCATATAAGGTTTCAATTTTAGAGAAAAAAGAATTTTTTAATACGATAAAATCTTTTTTTTTGTTTGTTAAAAAGAATATAAATAACAATTTTACATTTTTACTAAATTGATTTTACTAATAATAAGATAATAATCAAAGAGAGTATAAACAAAGAAAGAGTGTGGCTTGTCTATTTATCGTGGCATGTCCCTATCAAAAAGGACCATTAATAACAAAGGAAATGGAAGGACCATATGAGGGATATCAACTTTGATGATCTTTTTGCTGCTTTGGTTGATTTTTATAAGAAAAATTAAATACCTTTATATATATATATATATATATATATATATATATATATATATATATATATATATATATATATATATATATATAGGGTTAGATTATTTTGTTTTCACTATCTATTGTGTGCATGTATGACTGATTCTGGACCAATCATTTTAGTTATTTTAAGAAAGTAATTAATACATATTACATGTTGAAGATATAATGAATATTAATTACATCTTCAGCATTTAATATTCATTAATTACTTTCTTAAAATAACTAAAATGATTGGTCCAGAATCAGTCAGACATGCACATAATAGATAGTGAAAACATTTGAACCTAACTATATATATATATATATATATATATATATATATATATATATATATATATATATATATATTTCTATCCATCTTAAAGGATATATAGGAAGAAATATAAGAAAATATTTAATTTCTATTTTTAAAAACATTGCTTTGTTAGTTCTATATATAAGACTAGTTGTGAGACTTATGTATTACTTGAGTTAATTTAAAAAAAATGTTAAATATAAATGTCAAAATATTTGAGAACTTTGAATTTATAGGAAAATAAAAAAAATAATGATTTATTATAATGGAAATGTTTTTTTTCTTTTAATTTTAAACAAATAATTTAAACAAAAAAAAAACTAATGAGCTTTAATTTTGAAAATTTTGAAATTAAAATGTAAGTTTATTAGTGAAATTAATATACGTTTATTACTACATTTGTTGTAATTGTTACATTAAAATATTATTTGGAATTTAATAAAATAAAAAAAAACTCATAAAATGACATGTGGAAAAAAATTAATTCATAATAACCGTAAAATGACATTTGACAAATTGAATGATAGTGTGACAAATGACAAAAAGACATTCTTTTATTAGAGAGAACGAGTCTTTTATGAATTTATTTTCTATAACTAGTTGCTAGCTAAAAACTACAAAATAGTTTTAGGACAACTTTTATATTTAAACATTTTACGTTTTAATATGTATAAGCTTTTTAGAAAGATTTATTTTTCATAATAAAAAAAATTGAAAAAATAGTCCAACGTGGCTGCCAAAAAATTATGGTTTTAGTCCAAAAAAATTTGGTGGATCTGTAATATAATTTTGGTCTATATACATTTAAAATGAATTTTATGCCCTTATAATTTATTTATTTTTTGAATTTTTGTATTGTTATAATACTTAAACTATTAATAAAAAGTGGGGTCACACCTCTCACCCTTTTATCTTTTATCCCTTCAGCCCTAGATCTCGTTCATCCGCTCTCCCTCGGCAAAATGTTCTGACCCACCAACAAAAATCACTTCATTAGAACCACCCACCTCTGCAGTCTTCTTTGGTCATTATTGCCTTATCAGAACCTCTAATGAAAAGCTTTAGTGTACCAACGAAAAGCCCTTATCAGAATTACTGGCAGCCACAACATTCTCTGTCACCGATGCTTTATCCTACAATGTGAATTAGAATCGTCCCTGGTTTCACCGACCACTAATCTAGTTTCCTATTTTGGTTTTACCGGATCTGAAGCATAAGGCGATCAGTGTTTCCTTCCACTATTTGTTTTATCAATCTTTTCATTTAGTGTTTGCTTCATATTTGCTTTAAATTTGATTATGGTGTTTTCTGTATTTAATTTTTCCTGTAATGGTAAGCTTGCATCAGTTTTCTTTTTCATGGTCATCAATTTTTTTAGGTTGTAGAATGGTATTTCTATATCTATTTCCTGTTCGGTTGTTGGTGGTGATTGGTGGTGACCGTCGGTTCTTTTACCAGGGAAAGTGGTGGTAGTTGTTAGGTCATAATTATGTGGTTTCGGCTAGGCAATTATCTTGTATAGGTCTTGATTAGGGTTTGGTCATGTGTTTGGTGTTTGCGATCAGTCAGTTTACGGTTCTTTGGTGTTCATGGCCGTGAACCTGTGTGCGGTTGGTCATGTTCATATAAATAGGGTCTGTCATGTCAGTGAACAGTAGTAGTTGAGTTTACAGTCTTTGTGTGTGTTTCTCAAGGTGTACCTGACGTTTGATCTATAAAACGTGTGCATTGCTTGATTAATTCCTTTCTTCTACTCCATTCTTGTTCTTAATTGATTGATCTAAGCTTGATTCCTTTCTTCTACTCCATTCTTCAGAAATGCTTTGATAAATTCTTTATCATATTTTTGGGAGCAAATTCTGCAAAATATTTCTTAAAAAGTATACTCTGATTTTCAAATAAAGAATAAATAAATCGGTCTTTTCTGGCCGTGAAATTGGAGGTGTCACAATTGGTATAAGAGGATTAGTTTAAGCCAACTAGGAATTTGCAGGATTTCTAGACTTAAACTTAGAATGCTAAGCGATGATTGTGAGATGAGTGCTTACTATATTTCAGACACGAGCACTAGCTTATTTTAGGAAAGATGCCTAAATTTCTATTATGTGCTAAATGGTTTATGTTATAGCTATAATGAGGCCTTGTATGCTATTATTTGATCGGATCTATGGTCTGTTGCCGGCCAAATCTAGAAACATTATATGTCCAGAATTTTAAGCATATAAATTACGGTATTGGAATTAGTGTGTAACTTTTCGGAGTAACAAGTAGTATTAAACGTCAATCATAAACAAAGATCTAAATTCACCTAGTTTGGTATATAGATCAACATGGCAAGAACACGAAGCGGATTCGGAAACACTTTTAGAGATGCTAATCAGTGGCATGTGATTGAGCGTGCACCAAAAGTAGCAGCTGCACCTGAACCAATCACAATGGTAGGAGTCCAAGCGATGATTATGGATATGATGGCCGGACAAAGAGAGGAGATTAGGCAGATGTTGCATGATAGGGATGAACCTACTATACCAATCGTACAACTTGAACTACTAGACGAAGGAAACTATAGTCAGAATGTCAGTCAAGCTAACCCACGAGTGGGTAGAAGAAACCACCCCAATGTAGGAAATGATGGACGTGGGTGCAAATAAACGGATTTCATGGCATCTAAGCCACCGAGTCTTTCTGGAAGCCCAAAACCAGTGGAAGTCATGGATTGGATCTTCGAGATGGAGATGATGTTTGAAAGTTGCGACTGCAGCAACAAACAACAAATTGCCCTCGCAGTTACACTATTAAAGTTGGGAGTACTGAGCTGGTGGAAGCTACTAGCTGATACCATGCCCAAAGGAGAAGCTAGCAAGATGTTTTGAGAAGAATTTTTTGTGCAACTGAAAATGCAATACTGCTCTGAGCAGGATTTGTTTGAGATCTACAACGAATTTCAGAACCTACAGAAGAGAAGAATGAGCGTCACCGAATATGCTACAAGTTTTATAGAGAAGATGAAGCTTGTTCCATACCTAGTTCCGAATGAAATTTCCAAGATCAACAAATTTGCTAATGGATTGCCAGCGGACTTTGGTCGAATGGTCAAGCAAGCAACCACTTTGAAAGCCGCCATCTGGGCAGTTAAGAATGTTGAGACCAAGATAAGAGAAAATGGTCTGGAAAAAGCAGAGGTTGGAGAGAAAAGGAAGTTTGATGGATCTACAATGTCCAACAAGAAAAGAAAATTCTTGAAGTCTAGTTCTAAGTATTTTGGAGGAGGAGGAGGTGAAGCAAGATGGTTCGAGAAGTGTAAGAAGAAGCACTCCGGAAGATATAGCGAGGAGATGACTTGTTACAAGTGTAGGAAGACTGGTCATTATAGCAATGAGTGCACATCCAATAAAAGGGTGTGTTATGGGTGTGAGAAGGAATGGCATATTGCAAAGGACTTCCCGAAGAAGAAAGATGTGACAACCCAAAACTTTACATTCTGTTCAACCATCCACTTCAATATGAGTGAAAACTATTTTCGCTAATTTTAAAACTTTTTGGAATAAGTTTGAGTGTTTTAAAGGTAGTGCTTCAGAAGATATCAGGAGAGTGGATACCCTAGGGTTTATTATGTTGCAATAAGTGCCCAAAACTTCAAAAGTTTTGACTTTACGGTCCAAAATGGTATTGGGACCATAAACCCAAAAGACTATATAAGTGAGACTTAGTTATTTTATTCACTTTTTCACATTTCCAAATCCTAGGGCCATTTCTCTCTCAAGTATCGTCCCGTTTTTTTTCTTCAAGATCTTCAACTAGTAAGTGTTTCTAGCCCTTTTATGATTAGATCAAGTGTTAAACATCAAGAAATCATCAAAATCCCCTAAGAACAAGGTGTTCACGGCCCAAGATCTTCTTGGACCGTGAACACTAAAAGTGTGGCTAAAATGTGCCCTTTATCCGTCTAGACCCTTGAAACAAGCATAGAAACAACCCTTAACATGTTTAAACCTTAAGAGCATCAAGAAAACACCCAAATATCACAAGGAACTAGTGTTTATAGTCCAAGAATCTCCTTGGACTGTAAACCCTAAAAAGGGTGCTAAAGGTTGCCAAAGTGCCCCTAAACTCTTGCGAAACCTTAGAAGCAAACATAGAACCTTCTGTTGATGTGTTAAGCACATGAAAACCACAAATATGTCCCATATATATGTGTTTACGGTTTGGGGAGCTCCCAAAACCGTAAACACCTCTTAAGCATGTTTTGATGCCCCAAACTCATTCCTTAAGCTTAGAAACTAGCCTAGACCTTTACCTAGAAGTGTTTAGGAATTGAAAACATCATTTGACCATAAACTCATGCGTTTACTACCGTAAACCCAAAGTCAAAAGGTCCAAAATCTGTAAACCCTATAAAGGGGTGATATGTTGCCCTAATCACTTCCTAAGGCTAAGACTTGAAGTTAGGATGCTTCAAAAGGACTTCTAGGACTTCAAACCACCAAATGGTCAAAGTACCATGAGTTTACGACCATAAACTCATGGGTTTACCACCATAAACTCAAGAGGAGTTGGTTCCAAAACCGTAAACACCAATTAGTGCCATTTCACTTCCCTTTGTTGAATCACATGTGATTCCAACACCTAGCCAAGGTGTTTACTAGTCCCGGAAGGTGTTTCCTTTCATATAGTTGTTTATAAACACTATATTCATGTCAATATGTGTCCTTATATATCATTTAGGACTTATTGTGTCTCGGGACTTCATTCGTTGAACTTCTCATCCGTACGCGCATACCCGTTTGAATCACCCACATCAGGTGAGTTCATACCCCGTAATGAATCTTTTAAACTATTTTAATTGTTTTAATTGGGGGAATACAAGTTGAACACAATAATAATTGTGTAAATGTTTTTTATAAACATCTTTCAAAATGTTACTTATGTCATTTATAAGTTGTCAATACATTTCAAAACACTTTTAAAGGTTGTGTTACTTTATAGTTGTACAAAACTCCGTTTTTAAAGTATAAGCATAACTTGGTAGATAAATGAGTCTTTTCAGTAACAGTACAGTTAGGACATTAGTAAACTATTATAGGTATAGTTTAGGATAATGCCATTCATTACTTCTAGTACAATGAAGCACACAAAGAGTCAGTTCAGTTCACAAGTCTATACAAATACACTACGCTTACATGAAATACATTTACATAAATACTTTTACATGGATACGCTTACATGGAATACATTTACATAAATACGATATCAACACACGATGACAGAACATAACATTATAAGGTGCTATAGCATGGAACACTTTCAAGATCTAACTATACCAATGAATCACTTCTACATTTGAGATAGTTATATTGGGTATACATGATCATAGTAATGTGGATGTTCGCGGCTTGCACTCATGCAGGGGTCGCGTGTAGTTCCTAGAATCTCTTGACAAGGAAGTGTCTAGCATAGGATCTAGCCATCACATTATGCCTTAACCGTCAAATAAGGCACAATAGTACATAAAGTAGTCACTTATTACAAATACTACAGTACTTACACTGTCACTACGACAATTGCAGAAGGATATAAAATTCCAGTGTCAATGTTATTAATTGTCGTACAGTCGAGTCTTGGTAGAAGGATACTTTCAAAACAGTCGAGTCTTGGTAGAAGGCTACCTCCAAAACAGTCGAGTCTTGGTAGAAGGCTACTTAGAAATCAGTCGAGTCTTGGCTGAAGGCTACTTTTAAAGGTTAGGATCATAATGCTAACGTTATGATTCCTTAATGTGTACGCTATAGGATACATATATGCTAAGTAGGTTCCGACAGCTAATAGGATGTGTGCTCTTCGCTGTAATTCCTATTCCCGTTGGATGTGGGCTTACACCGAGGTCACCCAATCTATTATCTACCCGAATCTATATATATCTATGCTTAGTATACATTAAGTCATCGTAAGGGTACCAGGTATGGATCAGGTCATAGGACATAGTGTCAACGCACAGTTATTCTAGTACAAAACTTACTTTTCAAAGTCAGTACTTTTGGTATACAAAACCAGCGATTTCCCAGTTAAGGGCTTAATCCATTTTATTGAGCCAGTACAGTTTTAAAGACTTTAAGTGAGTTAACTCTATAACACCTTAGTTTATACACCATGTTTATATATAAAACTAATATCTGATAGATAGCTAAATGTGTGTTTTCCCCCGACGTCCTGTTCCCGTTGGATGTGGGCTTAGAGCAGATTCCTCCAATTAACTATCTACCCGATATCAAATTATATATAGCAGTATAAACAAAGCTGTTATAAAAGTAATCACTGTTGTCAATGTTTTACTATAAGAGATATAGGTTTTCTAAAAAGAACTCTCCATTAGATATAAAGGAACCATTACAAATAACTCAATGAGTAACAAGTGAATACACCAAGGTTATATATGACGACGATCTAACAACCAATGGAATGTGTGTTATCCGCCTTACTTATTGTTCCCCGTTGGGTTGTGAGTTTAGGGCAGATGCGCACAATCGATTGTTTATTTACTCCAAGTATATCTAACTTGTATCCACTTAGTACGTATAGAAAGGCTTGTAGTGTAATTTTACTTAACTTCCATTAAAGTAGGAAATATAGGATTTTCTAGAGGAACATGCGATCTTTTCAAAACAGAACTTTCAGCTCACATCACTAAAATCTTATGAACTCACCAGCTTAGTTGCTGATCAACTCTTTCAAATAACTTGTATTCTCAGGAGACTATTAGACAGGTGCTCGTGCTGGGAATTTAGAAGATGGAGCTTTACAGCTTCAAGTCTTGTTTTGTTATTTGTTTATGACTTCCATGTTTTGTGAACACACACATTGTAAACACTTTCTTTCTAAATGAAATGGTTGTTCATTACTTGCTTACCATATACATATATCATGATACTTGACATGACGTCCTCCACCCCCGAACGTTTCCGCTGTTCCGGTTTTGGGGTGTGACAGATTGGTATTAGAGCATTGTTTATAGTGAACTGAGTATATCAACCGATAAAAGATATACGTCTATAAATATAATGGGGCTTAAGTGCTCTGGATAATGATATATTTTAGAGTATAACTGCAAGTTATAAAAATATACCTAGTTGCTCATACATGTACATAATAGAACTAGGATCACGAGGAGAACAGAACTAAAAGTATTTAAAGGTTGGGCACTGTCGTCAACCCGAACAGTTATGTAATCATAGCTAGGATCAATATAGCCTGATCAACTATATTCATTCGAGATGTGACCAACATGTGTTTGGGAATGATGTGGTGTTGCAACAGGGTTAAAACTTACCAGAACACCAGTCAAGAGAACGCCAAAACAAGTACAGTTAGAGTTAGAGTACTATGGGAGTATTCTATGATACGATAGCGTGATAACAAGTTTAGAACATACCAAGAACATTATGTTAGGATACTATAGGAGTATTTTAGTCCAGATAATAACTTATTTGATAACTTAAAAGACCCTTGCGGATAGGTCTATAATCTTACAAGGTGTATTCATAAAGTTTTATATATAATCAAGATCTTATAGACATAGAATTTGTGACCGACGCTTTGCTATCCATTCCTTTTAAGGAAGTAGTGTTGAGGTGGGATCAATTATTCGAAAGTTTATTTGATCTTCAATTATATACAATGAAAACTGGTGTAGCTGGTACAATTATAGGAGAATTTTGTAAGGATCACCCCATAAAGTTACCTTAAAGCTCATAGGTTCTTTAGTCACTTTCATTCTCGCACGACAAGCCCAGATAAACGTAACCACTTCATCATAGAAGACAACAGAAGAGTTCAGGAGGAACAAGGACAAATTCAAGGAAAGATCAGCCGAAGTAACAAGAATGACTTACGCATCACACTAATAAATATCAAATAGGTTAATTTATCGAGCGAGTGGAAACACTGCTCACATTACATGTGTTAGAATTATTTTCTTACATGCAGCTGGTAACAGTTATTCAGGAAACAGATATTCATTCGAGGATAGTTATTTCAAATTCATAGAGTTTATTTGGTATAGACTCATTTATGAATTGTTCCTAGAACCCTGTGGAAGTCAGGACCCATACATCCAGAACTAGGATAACCTTGTCTTTTCAGCTTTCGGCTTGTGTCCATTGCTATAGACTTATACATCTCATCTTTGTTTTCTTTTAGCAAAGATGCCTCCTCGCAGATCACCCAGACACGCTACTCCGATAACTCCCATACCTTCTCCACAGATCGATGCAGCAACGCTGAACGCTGCAGTGGCCGCGGCTGTAGCGACAACCATGGCACAATATCACCCCATCAGTACAGGTGAAGGTGGAACGCCTACTTATTCAACTCAAGGTGAGGTCCCTGTGCGCCAGGGAGAGTTCTCCTACAAGGACTTCACCAGATGCCAACCGTTGTCCTTTAAATGGACTGAAGGAGTCATTGCCCTCCTGCAATGGTTTGAGAAAACAGAGTCGGTTTTCCAAATCTGTTAATGCCCAGAAGGAAGCAAAGTGAAGTTTGCTGCCTGCACCATCGATGGCAAGGCCCTAACATGGTGGAACAGCCATGTTAAGTCACTGACCCTATCAGTGGCAAACTCAATAGGTTGAGAAAACCTAAAAGAGTTAATGCGGGAAGAATATTGCCCGTTAGGCGAGATTCAAAAACTGGAACAAGAATTGTGGGATCTCACTATGGTCGGCTCAGACATAGTGACCTACACGGACCGGTTCAGGGAACAAGCAGCTCTATTCCCTGAGATGATTACCTCGGAGAGCAAGAAGATAGAAATATACATTTGGGGTCTGACTGCTCCGACCCAAGGAAATGTGTTGTCTTCTAACTTAGCCACGTTCGATAGTGCTAAACGCTTGGCTCAGCGACTCATTGATCATGGAGTCCGCCATAGCGTAAAAGTCCCTATTCCCGAGTCATCTAGGGGAGAGGACTATAATCAGAAGTCGGGGAACAAGAGGAAGAAGAAACAAACAACACAAGACACCCCACAAGAGCAACAAGCGAGTACTATGTACGCCACAACGACGCCTACTGCTTCAGCATCTGCCAGTCGTTATGCTAGAAACCTTCCAAAGTGTGGAAAGTGCAACTTTCACCACACCGGAGTATGCCAAGAAATGCAGTGTCAAAACTACCACAGGAAGGGACACACAGTCCGTTACTGCAGGGCATCGGCACAACCGATCTCCCAAGTCCTCGGAGCTGACGAAAACCAAGTCTGTTATGGTTGTGGTGAGAATGGACACAATCAGAGGGACTGCCCAATAATGAAGAAGTTGGGAGCAGATGGACGTATTCTGATGATCACCGCAGAAGAATCTACCCTGGAGTCGTCGTCGAGTAGTGGTATGTTTTCAAAATAGTAAGTACATTTAAAATTGATTTATACTCATATAAGATCAAAATTTGGGGATGACACTTAAAAGTAACTATAACAACTCACATGTTGAAATAAGTCGTAATATTCAAGAGAATTAAAAGATTCCTTAGAGAAGCTATTATGACTCACCATATACATTAGGGTTGTGCGCAACTGAGATGTTGCAGACTTAGAGTGAGTGACTTCGCTTAGGTCCCCTTTCCTTAATTGGTTGAGGATTTGAGGCAGAGATACTCACTCGACTGCCATGTTAAGTCACTGACCCTATCAGTGGCAAGGCCCTAACATGGTGGAACAGCCATGTTAAGTCATTGACCCTATCAGTGGCAAACTCAATAGGTTGGGAAAACCTAAAAGAGTTAATGCGGGAAGAATATTGCCCGTTAGGCGAGATTCAAAAACTGGAACAAGAATTGTGGGATCTCACTATGGTCGGCTCAAACATAGTGACCTACACGGACCGGTTCAGGGAACAAGCAGCTCTATTCCCTGAGATGATTACCTCGGAGAGCAAGAAGACAGAAATATACATTTGGGGTCTGACTGCTCCGACCCAAGGAAATGTGTTGTCTTCTAACTTAGCCACGTTCGACAGTGCTAAACGCTTGGCTCAGCGACTCATTGATCATGGAGTCCGCCATAGCGTAAAAGTCCCTATTCCCGAGTCATCTAGGGGAGAGGACTATAATCAGAAGTCGGGGAACAAGAGGAAGAAGAAACAAACAACACAAGACACCCCACAAGAGCAACAAGCGAGTACTATGTACGCCACAACGACGCCTACTGCTTCAGCATCTGCCAGTCGTTATGCTAGAAACCTTCCAAAGTGTGGAAAGTGCAACTTTCACCACACCGGAGTATGCCAAGAAATGCAGTGTCAAAACTACCACAGGAAGGGACACACAGTCCGTTACTGCAGGGCATCGGCTCAACCGATCTCCCAAGTCCTCGGAGCTGACGAAAACCAAGTCTGTTATGGTTGTGGTGAGAATGGACACAATCAGAGGGACTGCCCAATAATGAAGAAGTTGGGAGCAGATGGACGTATTCTGATGATCACCGCAGAAGAATCTACCCTGGAGTCGTCGTCGAGTAGTGGTATGTTTTCAAAATAGTAAGTACATTTAAAATTGATTTATACTCATATAAGATCAAAATTTGGGGATGACACTTAAAAGTAACTATAACAACTCACATGTTGAAATAAGTCGTAATATTCAAGAGAATTAAAAGATTCCTTAGAGAAGCTATTATGACTCACCATATACATTAGGGTTGTGCGCAACTGAGATGTTGCAGACTTAGAGTGAGTGACTTCGCTTAGGTCCCCTTTCCTTAATTGGTTGAGGATTTGAGGCAGAGATACTCACTCAACTGCCATGTTAAGTCACTGACCCTATCAGTGGCAAGGCCCTAACATGGTGGAACAGCCATGTTAAGTCACTGACCCTATCAGTGGCAAACTCAATAGGTTGGGAAAACCTAAAAGAGTTAATGCGGGAAGAATATTGCCCGTTAGGCGAGAATCAAAAACTGGAACAAGAATTGTGGGATCTCACTATGGTCGGCTCAGACATAGTGACCTACACGGACCGGTTCAGGGAACAAGCAGCTCTATTCCCTGAGATGATTACCTCGGAGAGCAAGAAGATAGAAATATACATTTGGGGTCTGACTGCTCCGACCCAAGGAAATGTGTTGTCTTCTAACTTAGCCACGTTCGATAGTGCTAAACGCTTGGCTCAGCGACTCATTGATCATGGAGTCCGCCATAGCGTAAAAGTCCCTATTCCCGAGTCATCTAGGGGAGAGGACTATAATCAGAAGTCGGGGAACAAGAGGAAGAAGAAACAAACAACACAAGACACCCCACAAGAGCAACAAGCGAGTACTATGTACGCCACAACGACGCCTACTGCTTCAGCATCTACCAGTCGTTATGCTGGAAACCTTCCAAAGTGTGGAAAGTACAACTTTCACCACACCGGAGTATGCCAAGAAATGCAGTGTCAAAACTACCACAGGAAGGGACACACAGTCCGTTACTGCAGGGCACCGGCTCAACCGATCTCCCAAGTTGTGACAACCCGATATTTCGAGGCATTATGATGGAACGCAAGTCAAATTTAGGTCAAATTTTAACTTTCCTAAAATCTTATTTGGGTTAAATAAAGTAGTAGGAATCGTGTCAAGGTTTTCATACATATAAAGATCCCTAAAATCCGAGTTATAACGAAGAAGTTATGACCAACCGAAGATTCTCAGCAAAAACCGGCAATACTGATAAACGTAAAACGCAAAGTTTCAATACAATAGTTTTTGGCCTTAGGTATCTAAATGAAAGTTTTAGATATCATCAAACCGTAAACGTACATAAAAAGAACGTCCTAATCTGACTTCGTATGAGGAAGTTGTGATTTTTCTAAGTTACAGATATAACAGTAGACAGCTAAAAACTCGAAATAGAGATCGAGAGACTTTTGGCCGTCACAATCTAAATGAGAATCGAAGGGCTCAACAATACTAGCGCAACGGTAAAAAGTCTGACGAAAACGGACGTCGGATGAAGAAGTTATGGAACTTTAACGGACTTTTCCTGTCCCGACCTATTAAAAATAAATTTAAAACTAGCCGATGGAGTCTAAACGAAAGTTGTAGATCGTAGTCTCACCTTCGCGTGGATATAAAGAACGTCGAAAACGGAGTTCGTATGAGAAAGATATGAATTTTTGAAGTTTGTTAATTAATTTAAATATAAATTAAATTAAATTCCCGGTATTATCCGAAGAAGGAGTCACCGGTCCGATCCCTCGTACGCCCAGCGTACCGTCGTACGCCCAGCGTACTCGGATGCTAGGCTCCGGTTTGTCCACGTCGCTCCAATGCTTCGACCGAGGATGCGCTCATGCATGACGCATGAGTACGCAGCGCGTACTCTAGTACGCCCCGCGTAACGCAACCTCTCAGACCCCTATAAAAAGGATGCGAGGGTGCCGGCCAAAATTGCTAATTTCCTTCCTTTCTCGCGCCGAAGCTCTGCGTTTCAACCCTCGGAATCATCCCAAAGGCTCGGTTTTCATATCCAAGGTGGAAAGAAAGTTTTACACTTCCGAGACTCCCGAGATTTCCCGAGAATCTCGAGAGATCCGCTTTCTCGAGTAGAAGTTCTGCTCGGTTCTCGTCACGCTTTCTTCAATCAAACAAGTGAGTTCATACCCCTATAAACTACACTTTTAAATGTTTTATAAATACTTTAATATGCTTTTAAGGGGGGGAATACAAGTTAAATACTCGATTATTGTCGTGTGTTATATAATAAAGTTCATTATACACTTTTTATCAACGAAATCATATGTGATATTATAAACTTTGTAGCAAACTTTTGTATACAAAATGTATCACGATAACATCATAGCTTTTGAAATGAAAAGTGTTGTTATATATATATATATATATATATATATATATATATATATATATATATATATATATATATATATATATATATATATATATATATATATATATATATATATATATATATATATATATATAAATCAAACACTCTGTTTATATTGTATGTATATGTGTCCATCTTTGGTACTACAAACATACGATTATTTTGGCACGAAAAACATTAATATTTTGAGATACTTGTTGTTAATAAATCAATCATATGGGATTTATAACTAGTATACAAATGGATTTACTACAAGTTTAACAGTTTTACTAAACATATTACTTCAAATGACTTTCTTAAACATATTTACATGATTAAAGGTCTTTATCACACTGTCTTACATACTGTAAGCTTCCTTTCAAAATCGGTTACAAGGGTGTTTTCAAACAATGGTTTTACGTGTACTTAAACTGTCTTATCAAACAAAATACTTTCAATCATTTTATAAACTGACATCAAGTCACAAATTCTTTATTAGACTTTTCAACGGTTTTACAAAACTTCTTTATGCTCTTATATTATAAATTGCATGCCTCTATATGTATAGTTACATAAGAAATGTTTAAAAGACTTAGAAAGGCTATCCACCCTGTTTCCTTTTCCTCGATTTGGATGTGGTCTGGTGGGATATCGGGTACTCCTCCGAAGGTCGTTTAAATATTAGTTATATATCATGTATACATATATGGTCATAAATGTTCCACCAGTTAATTTAGTTTCGATACTCCTGGATAGCAAAGGTGTATAAACCTACTTGGACACTCATCAATTACATTTTAGTAAACTGTTCTAGGAATAGTTTAGAGTAAACAAAACATTATCACTACTACAAGAAATTACACCGGAGTCAGTTCATTCATGAGTCTAGACTACATGCTATATGAAGGAATACTCTTACATGAATACTTATACATGAATACTTTTACATAGACATTATATGGCAAATTACTACTACATGTTATATGAAGGAATACTCTTACATGAATACTTATACATGAATACTTTTACATAGACATTATATGGAAAATTACTATTACATGTTATATGTCTAGATACGGTTATATTGTTCGCCTTTCTATCTTTGCCTTGTGATTCAATCACATCATCGACGAGATAGACTGGGACTTTATCTCCTAGTACCACATCATACTTTGAGGGACTAACCATTCCGAAAACCACTGCTAGCTACAGAGGTAAAAGAACAATCTACGGATGTTTTAGGTTGATACCATCGTGGGTATACATAAGGGACTAACTATTCCTAAACCCGGCTGTTAGCAACAGAGGTAAATGAACAGTCTACGGATGTTCTAGGTTGATATCATTTCAGGTATACTTAAGAGACTACTAATAAGAGTTAAACAAGGAAAAACCATCACATTTTCAAGAGATGCGTACTTTCAAAACAGTCAGGTCTAGGTAAAAGACTACTTTCAAAACATTCGAGTCTTGGTAGAAGACTACTTTTATACTAGTAGGAAATATGGGATTTTCTAGAGCTTTTCATACTTATACTAAATGTTTCATCATTCATTTACCAGTCTTTCATATAAACTAATCAAAGCAATGGCATTAAATACTTATGAACTCACCAGCTTAAATGCTGATCTACTCTTTCAAAATAACTTGTATTCTCAGGTTACAAATAGACAGGTGTCGATACAAGGTTCAGAGAAGACGGAGCAGTCAAGACTCGTCTTTTATTTTGATAAATTATCATCATGTCTTGTACTATGAAAGAAAACACTTGTAACTAAAATTATACTATTAATGCAATGGATGATGTTGTTGCTTGTTTACTACTTTACATTTGTTGTGATGCATACATGACGTCCTCCGCCCCAGAACGTTTCCGGCGTTCGTGGTTTTGGGGTGTGACACAAGTCCTCGGAGCTGAAGAAAACCAAGCCTGTTATGGTTGTGGTGAGAATGGACACAATCAGAGGGACTGCCCAATAATGAAGAAGTTGGGAGCGGATGGACGTATTCTGATGATCACCGCAGAAGAATCTACCCTGGAGTCGTCGTCGAGTAGTGGTATGTTTTCAAAATAGTAAGTACATTTAAAATTGATTTATATTCATATAAGATCAAAATTTGGGGATGACACTTAAAAGTAACTATAACAACTCACATGTTGAAATAAGTCGTAATATTCAAGAGAATTAAAAGATTCCTTAGAGAAGCTATTATGACTCACCATATACATTAGGGTTGTGCGCAACTGAGATGTTGCAGACTTAGAGTGAGTGACTTCGCTTAGGTCCCCTTTCCTTAATTTGTTGAGGATTTGAGGCAGAGATACTCACTCGACTGCCTGGCTCATCTTAAGTATTCACAACTTGTATATGACGGGCGATGGTACTGGTACCATGGGGGATCATGGTATAAAAGTATCCCTTCAGTAAGTAAAGCACTTTTATTTGTATGTATGTGCACGTAGCGGTACGATACATATGAGTCTTAATTTCAAAATAGAAAGCAGGAAACCCGAGAACAGTTACAAGGAGTACATTGTTGAACATACTAGGAGTACAGTACCAATCATACCAGGGATACATCGTCGTTTATCAGACGTTTCTTTCATTTGACCAAAACTTTGTTTGGTATAGAGTCCGTTGTTTTCTTTCACCATGAGTTGGCGTGGTCCTCACCATTCTGAGTTTATATGTTTCTATCGCCTCGATCGGAAAGTTCTCGAAACTTTCGTCATTCGTATCGAAGGTCCGACCTAAACCTAAACTTTATCTTTCACATTCTAAACCCCCGAAGTACTCGTACGAAGAGTACTTTGTCCTTCGAAGCCTTATCATCAGATGTCCGTAGACCGTTACGAAATACTACTCGACCATCAGACCAATGTTCGAGTACAGAGGCTATGGACGAATACAGCCCGCCTATTATTTTTGAATGTATACGCAAGGGTGGTATATGAAAGTGATTACGCAGATCTAGAATGTGTGTTTCCGCCCTATCTCCTGTTTCCCCGTGGGTTGTGGACTTGGGGCAAAGTCGCACATCCGACAGTCCTACTAATCTTAATCATATACGGCTTGTGTATGCGAGGTAATGATAGATGGACCAAGTATGAATCCTATCAAGAAGACCAGGGCAAGGTTGCCAAGTCTACGAGTGAGTATTCTACAAAGCAGAAGAGCTCAACCCCAGTAGTAATGTTAAGAGAGCTAATTTCGGGACGAAATTCATTCTAACGGGGGATGATGTGACAACCCAAAACTTTCCATCATGTTCAACCATCCACTTCAATATGAGTCAAAAGTATTTCTGCTAACTTTCAAACTTTTTGGAACAAGTTTGAGTGTTTTAAAGTTAGTGCTTTAGAAGATAGCAGGAAAGTGGATACCCTAGGGCTTATTATGTAGCAATAAGTGCCCAAAACTTCAAGAGTTTTGAGTTTACGGTCCAAAATGGTATTGGGACCATAAACCCAAAAGACTATATAGGTAGACTTAGTTATTTTATTCACTTTTTCACATTTCCAAAGACTAGGGCCATTTCTCTCTTAAGTATCGTCCCGTTTGTTTTCTTCAAGATCTTCAACTAGTAAGTGTTTCTAGCCCTTTTATGATTAGATAAAGTGTTAAACATCAAGAAATCATCAAAATCCCCCAAGAACAAGCTGTTCACGGCCCAAGATCTTCTTGGACCGTGAACACTAAAAGTATGGCTAAAATGTGCCCTTTGTCCGTCTAGACCCTTGAAACAAGCATAGAAACAACCCTTAACATGTTTAAACCTTAAGAGCATCAATAAAACACCTAAATATCACAAGGAACTAGTGTTTACGGTCCAAGAATCTCCTAGGACCGTAAACCCTAAAAAGGGTCCTAAAGGTTGCCAAAGTGCCCCTAAACTCTTACGAAACCTTAGAAGCAAAAATACAACCTTCCCTTGATGTGTTAAGCACATGAAAAAACACAAATATGTCCCATAGATATATATATATATATATATATATATATATATATATATATATATATGTTTACGGTTTGGGGAGCTCCCAAAACCGTAAACACCTCTTAAGCGTGTTTTGATGCCCCAAACTCATTCCTTAAGCTTAGAACCTAGCCTAGACCTTTACTTAGAAGTGTTTAGGACTTGAAAACATCATTTGACGACAAACTCATGGGTTTACTACCGTAAACCCAAAGTCAAAAGGTCCAAAAACCATAAACCCTATAAAGGGGTGATATGTTGCCCTAATCACTTCCTAAGGCTAAGACTTGAAGTTAGGATGCTTCAAAAGGACTTATAGGACTTCAAACCACCAAATGGTCAAAGTACCATGAGTTTACGACCGTAAACTCATGGTTTTACCACCATAAACTCAAGAGGAGTTGGTTCCAAAACCATAAACACCAATTAGTGCCATTTCACTTCCCTTTGTTGAATCACATGTGATTCCAACCCCTAGCCAAGGTGTTTCCTAGTCCCAGAAGGTGTTTCCTTTCATATAGTTGTTTATAAACACTATATTCATGTCAATATGTGTCCTTATATATCATTTAGGACTTATTGCGTCTCGGGAATTCATTCGTGGAACTTCTCATCCGTACGCGCATACCCGTTTGAATCACCCACATCAGGTGAGTTCATACCCCGTAATGAATCTTTTAAACTATTTTAACTGTTTTAAGGGGGGGGGGGGAATACAAGTTGAACACAATAATAATTGTGTAAATGTTTGTTATAAACATCTTTCAAAATGTTACTTATGTCATTTATAAGTTGTCAATACATTTCAAAACTCTTTTAAAGGTTGTGTTACTTTATAGTTGTACAAAACTCAGTTTTTAAAGTATAAGGATAACTTGGTTGATAAATGAGTCTTTTCAGTAACAATACAGTTAGGACATTAGTAAACTATTATAGGTATAGTTTAGGAGAATGCCATTCATTACTTCTAGTACAATGAAGCACACAAAGAGTCAATTCAGTTCACAAGTCTATACAAATACAATACGCTTACATGAAATACATTTACATAAATACTTTTACATGGATACGCTTACATGGAATACATTTACATAAATACGATATCCACACACGATGATAGTTAATAAGGTTCTATAGCATGGAACGTTTTCAGGATCTAACTATACCAATGAATCACTTCTACATTTGTGATAGTTATATTGGGTATACATGATCATAGTAATGTGGATGTTCACGGCTTGCACTAATGCAGGGGTCGCGTGTAGTTCCTAGAATCTCTTGACAAGGGAGCGTCTAGCATAGGATCTAGCCATCACATTATGCCTTAACCGTAAAATAAGGCACAATAGTACTTAAAGTAGTCACTTATTACATATACTACAGTACTTACACTGTCACTACGACAATTGCAGAAGGATATAAAATTCCAGTGTCAATGTTATTAATAGTCGTACAGTCGAGTCTTGGTAGAAGGCTACTTTCAAAACAGTCCAGTCTTGGTAGAAGGCTACTTTGAAAGCAGTCGAGTCTTGGTAGAAGGCTACTTAGAAATCAGTCGAGTCTTGGCTGAAGGCTACTTTTAAAGGTTAGGATCATAAAGCTAACGTTATGATTCCTTAATGTGTACACAATAGGATACATATATGCTAAGTAGATTACGACAGCTAATAGGATGTGTGCTCTTCGCTGTAATTCCTGTTCCTGTTGGATGTGGGCTTACACTGAGGTCACCCAATCTATTATCTACCCGAATCTATATATATATATATATATATATATATATATATATATATATATATATATATATATATATATATATATATATATATATATATATATATATATATATCTATGCTTAGTATACATTAAGTCATCATAAGGGTACCAGGTATGGATCAGGTCATAGGACACAGTGTCAATGCATAGTTATTCTAGTATAAAACTTACTTTTCAAAGTGAGTACTTTTGGTATACAAAACCAGCGATTTCCCAGTTAAGGGCTTAATCCATTTTATTAAGCCAGTACAGTTTTAAAGACTTTAAGTGAGTTAACTCTATAACACCTTATTTTATACACCATGTTTATATATAAAACTAATATCCGATAGATAACTAAATGTGTGTTTTCCCTCGACATCCTGTTCTCGTTGGATGTGGGCTTAGAGCAGATTCCCCTAATTAACTATCTACCCGATATCAGATTATATATAGCAGTATAAACAAAGCTATTATAAAAGTAATCACCGTAGTCAATATTTTACTATAAGAAATATAGGTTTTCTTAAAAGAACTCTCCATTAGATATAAAGGAACCATTACAAATAACTCAATGAGTAACAAGTGAATACACCAAGGTTATATATGACGGCGATCTAACAACCAATGGAATGTGTGCTATCCGCCTTACTTGTTGTTCCCCGTTGGGTTGTGAGTTTAGGGCAGATGTGTACAATCGATTGTTTATTTACTCCAAGTATATATCAATTGTACCCACTTAGTACGTATAGAAAGGCTTGTAGTGTCATTTTACTTAACTTCCATTAAAGTAGGAAATATAGGATTTTCTAGAGGAACAGGTGATCTTTTCAAAACAGAACTTTCAGCTCACATCACTAAAATCTTATGAACTCTACATCTTAATTGCTGATCAACTCTTTCAAATAACTTGTATTCTCAGGAGACTATTAGACAGGTGCTCGTGCTGGGAATTTAGAAGATGGAGCTTTACAGCTTCAAGTCTTGTTTCGTTATTTGTTTATGACTTCCATGTTTTGTGAACACACACATTGTAAACACTTTCTTTCTAACTAAAATGGTTGTTCATTACTTTCTTACCATATAAATATCTCATGATACTTGACATGAAGTCCTCCACCCCCGAACGTTTCCGCCGTTCCGGTTTTGGGGTGTGACAAAAGAGGCAGCAAGGCCTAATGTTCCCTCGAGGCCAAAGGAAAGAGCATTGCAGATGACCCTGGAAGCAGCAAAGGATGCAACAGATGTTGCTTCAGGTACCTTTCTTGTAAATGGATTGCCCGCCAATGTATTTGCTGATTCGCGAGCGAATTACTCCTTTATATCGCACTAATTTGGTAGAAGACTAGCATTGCCTATAGATAAACTTGATAATGCTCTAGTTGTAGAAGTTGCCAGTGGTAAATCATAATCGTTAGCGATTTCATTAAGAACATCCTCACCGACTTGAACATGAATAAATTCCACGAGGAGTTATTGCCCATTGAGTTGAATGGTTTCGACATCGTGCTGGGAATGGATTGGCTTAGAGAAAACGATGCCAAGATACTATACAGGAAGAAGTTGGTGAGAGTAAACCCACTTAGAAAAGAATCATTTCTGGTGTACACAGACAAACATAGAGTGAATTTTGGAAATATTTCCCTGATAAAAGCCAGAAAATGTTTGTCTAAAATATGCACATCATACTTGGAATTTGTAATTGATGCAAAGAAGGAGAAAAAGGAGATACAAAGAATACCAGTGGTGTGTGACTATCCGGAAGTCTTTCTGTAACATCTCAAATTTTCAAATAAATTTTTCATTTAAAGCAAAACATCATTATTCGACAAAAGGGTTTATTCCAAGTTTATTTCAAAAATTATAAATAGTAAATCTCCAGGATCTTCAACAGTGGCAGTGTGTACGCGTCACGCCGGCGCCTTCCCACGGTCATCACTAGTACCTGAAAAACATAAACACAACTAGTAAGCATAAATGCTTAGTGAGTTCCCCAGTATACGACTTACCCACGTACGCCTTCCGGCCCGGACCTTCCGGTCCACATAACATTGCCTTCCGACCCATAATATAATCGCCTTCCGGCCCATAACATATCGCCTTCCGGCCCGTATAGATTGCCTTCCGGCCCATAGTATCTTGCCTTCCGGCCCATAATAGTAATAAGCATAACACATATAACATAACACACATCACATAAGTCATTCATCATACCGTTCTTCCTGTCACGTAAAGTCTCGTTTTCCGGCCCGTATAAGCATACATCACATATAAGCATACCTCATATATATAAACATACATCACATATAAACATACATCACATATAAAGCATCTACCTCTCTAGACATAGCGTAATATAACACATACGACCTTCCGGTCTCACAGTCAAACCCTTCCGGGTGAAGTATAGTGAGGAGACTCACCTCGTAGTATGCAAGCTATAAACCCTTCGAGCTACTCGCACTCGATCCGCTAATCCGCAGATTCCCTATAATACCACATACCTTTATTAATGATCTTATCAAACAAGACAACTGACCCTACTAAGTTATATACAGGTCAACGGTCAACCTTGACCGGACTCGTCGAGTCTAAAGGGTAACTCGACGAGTATAGACACCCTGACACTACTCGCCGAGTCTGAAGAACGACTCGACGAGTTCCTGTAGATCTTCAAGCTACTCGCCGAGTCTGAAGAACAACTCGACGAGTTTCAATAGGTCTTCAAGCTACTCGCCGAGTCTGATCATTGGACTCGGCGAGTCCTCGCCATGCAGCCAATCCGCTGCCTCCTGTATTTCGCATGATTTCGAAATATATAGATATGGGGCTTCCTGGACTTTCACATATACTAATACCGGGGTTTTTAAACACTTATAACATCACTACAATCCAACAATCCCTTAAATGGGTTTCCTAAACCCTAAATTCGCATACAACATAAGAGCTACAGATTTCAATCCGAAAATTACCTGGGAACGTGATCCTTGTGTCTCCAAACCTCCAGAGCTCAACCCCTTGATCCTCCTTTGATCACCACCTTGCCTAACAACCACTTTAAGCTTCCACTAGCCTTCACCCTTGCTCCAAATGCCCACAGCCGTTTAGGTTACCTTCAATCAGCCAAAAGACGAGACATGACGGCCCTAAAGCCATTATATACGATCCAGAATCAAAACGGCTAGGGTTCAGCTGAAACAGCGTCGACTCGCCGAGTCCCTTATTGGACTCGTCGAGTCCAGTCGCGCGTCTGCGACCCAGACCATGCCCCTACTCGGCGAGTCATGCACCAACTCGCCGAGTCCCCTCCTAAATGTGCCCCAAAAATAATTTAGAGAAATACCTAAAATTTCGGGCTGTTACAACTCTCCCCCACTAGAACTAGACTTCGCCCTCGAAGTCTCATTCTGCGAATAATTCCGGATGTTGCTCCCGCATTTCTCTTTCCGGCTCCCAAGTCATCTCTGATCCTTTCCGATGTTGCCACTGAACCAACACCAGAGGTATCTCCTTGTTCCGCAGAACCTTGATCTTCCGATCCCTGATAGCTACTGGTCTCTCGGCGTAATTCAGGCTCGCATCTACCTGAATATCTTCCAACGGAACCACAGCTGCCTCATCGGCTATACACTTCCTCAGCTGCGACACGTGGAAGGTATTGTGAATCTGATTCAGCTCCGCTGGCAATTCCAACCGATAAGCTACCCGACCTACCCTTGCAATTACCCGAAATGGACCTATAAACCGGGGCCCCAATTTACCCCTCTTCCTGAACCGGATCACCCCTTTCCAAGGAGAAACCTTTAGAAGAACGAAATCGCCGACCTGGAATTCGAGCTCGGACCGGCGTCTGTCCGCATAACTCTTTTGCCGGCTCTGGGCGGTCAATAACCTCTGCCTCACTCACTGAATCTGTTCGGTCGTCTGAAGTACAATCTCTGTACTACCCATCACTCTCTGCCCCACTTCTCCCCAGCAAATGGGAGTCCGACACCTCCTACCATACAACAACTCAAAAGGTGGCATACCAATGCTCGTATGATGGCTGTTGTTGTAGGAAAACTCAGCCAACGGCAGATGCGCATCCCAGCTACCCCCAAAGTCCAACACACACGCTCTAAGCATGTCTTCCAATGTCTGAATTGTCCGCTCGCTCTGACCGTCGGTCTGGGGATGGTACGCGGTACTAAAATGCAGCTTAGTACCCAACTCCTCATGAAATTTCTTCCAGAACCTGGAAGTGAAGCGTACATCGCGATCCGAAACAATCGAGGTCGGCACCCCATGCCGAGATACTATCTCTCTTACGTACAACTCTGCCAACTTCTCTGCTGATGAACTTTCACTAATGGCAAGGAAGTGTGCACTCTTTGTTAGCCTATCCACAATCACCCAAATCGCATCGACTCCCCTGGCAGTTTTCGGCAATTTGGTGATGAAATCCATCGTGATCTGATCCCACTTCCACTCAGGAATCTCCAAAGGTTGCAACTTACCGTGCGGTCTCTGGTGCTCGGCCTTAACTTTACGGCAGGTCAAACACCTCTCAACGAACCAGGCAACGTCTCTCTTCATGCAAGGCCACCAGTACTCCTTTTTCAAATCCAGATACATTTTCGTGGCACCGGGATGGATTGAGAATTTCGATCTATGTGCCTCCTCCATCAAAGTAGCACGCGTACCTCCCACAAATGGCACCCAGATCCGACCCCGAAATGTCAGAAGTTCCCGCCCATCCGTAACAAACTCTGAAATCAACCCGACGACCCGCTCCTGTTTCTGCATCCCAGACTTCACAACCTCGGCCTGTGCCCCACGAATAGCATCTAACACCGGAGTCATCACCGTCAATCTCAAACATACGCCCCGCAATGGCGTACCCTCCGCCCTACGACTCAATGCATCGGCTACCACATTAGCCTTGCCTGGGTGGTATAGGATCTCACAGTCATAATCCTTAACCACGTCTAACCATCTCCTCTGACGCATGTTTAGGTTGGGTTGATCCATCAAATACTTCAAACTCTTATGGTCCGTGTATATGGTGCAACGAACCCCGTACAGGTAGTGACGCCAAATTTTGAGGGCGAACACTACTGCCCCCAACTCTAAGTCATGCGTGGGGTATCTGGCTTCGTGAGGCTTCAGCTGCCTCGATGCATAGGCTATCACGTGGCCCCTCTGCATCAACACCGCACCCAGTCCCGAAATCGATGCGTCGCAATATACGACAAAGTCCTCCATCCCTTCCGGAAGAGCCAGTACTGGTGCTTCGCACAGTCTCTGACGAAGTGTCTCGAAGGAAGTCTGCTGCTCGGGTCCCCATGAAAATGTAACACCCTTTCGGGTCAATTTGGTAAGTGGCACCGCGATCTTGGAGAAGTCCCTAATGAACCTTCGATAGTACCCTGCCAACCCAAGGAAACTCCTGATTTCCGAAGGTGACTTCGGTGCCTCCCATCTCATTACCGCTTCCACCTTGGCCGGATCGACCAATATCCCTGTCTTATTTACAACGTGCCCCAGAAATTGAACTTCCCGTAACCAGAAGTCACATTTGGAGAATTTTGCATATAGCTTCTCCGACCTCAGTACCTCAAGGACCTCCCTCAAATGTCCCTCATGCTGCTCCCTAGACCGCGAATACACCAGAATGTCGTCGATGAACACAATCACAGACCGATCCAGCATCGGCCTACATACCCTGTTCATGAGATCCATGAACACTGCTGGGGCATTGGTGAGCCCAAATGGCATCACCACGAACTCGTAATGCCCATACCGCGTCCTAAAGGCTGTCTTCTGGACGTCCTCATCCCGCACCCTCACCTGATGGTACCCTGATCTCAAATCAATCTTGGAAAACCAAGATGCCCCTTGCAACTGATCAAATAAATCATCGATCCTCGGTAACGGATAGCGGTTCTTAACTGTCACCTTGTTCAGCTCCCGGTAATCGATACACATCCGGTGTGAACCATCCTTCTTTTTGACGAACAGAATAGGTGCTCCCCACGGCGAGCTACTCGGCCGAATAAACCCCTTCCCCAACAACTCTTGAAGTTGCGAGGACAATTCTTGCATCTCTGGAGGTGCAAGACGATAAGGCACCTTCGCAATAGGCGCAGCCCCTGGAACTAGATCGATACCGAACTCCACTTGTCTCGCAGGAGGTATTCCCGGCAAATTCTCGGGAAAAACATCTGGAAACTCGCGCACCACTGGAACCTCCTCCAATGTCTTCGGTCTCTCGGAACTCTCCCGCGTATCCATCGCATATGCCACAAAGCCGTTACATCCCCGCTGTAGGCATTGCCTCGCCCTAGCGGCCGAACAAAAAGCTGATCTCGAACGGGTACCCTCGCCGTACACCGTAAGAACTCCCCCACTAGGGTCTCGTATAGTCACCAACTGACGCTCGCAGTCGATGACAGCGCTGAATCGGCTCAACCAGTCCATGCCTACGATGACACAGACATCACCCATCGCAATAGGAATTAGGTCAATCGGAAACGCGACCCCGAAGATCTCTAGCACACATCCCCGAAGAACCTCCGTAGCACAAATCACCCTCTCAGCCGCAATGGAAACACTCAAAGGCCGACTTAACGGCTCACGACTAATGCCGATGTGCTGACTAAAAGCTAACGATACAAACGATCTACTCGCACCCGAATCAAATAATACTAGAGCAGGCATAGAGTTCACAAGGAAAGTACCTACACATACATTAACATAAGCATAACATTTCGACCTTTAATTAAATACATGAAAGATAACATACCTGCCACAACATCGGGCGCAGCGCGGACCTCCTCCGCAGTCAGCTGAAAGGCTCTCCCGCGAGCCCTCGGGGCCTCGACCTTCACCGGTCGGGTCTCAGTAGTCCGGGTAGTAGATGCAGCTCCCTGACGAAGTTGCGGGCACTCGGCCTTCCGATGGCCTGTCTGGTTGCAGTGAAAGCAAACCATGAACCCCTTAGGGCAATCCCTGGCAATATGTCCCTCTTTGCCACACTTGTAGCAACCACCAGCTCGACACGCCCCCTCGTGACTCTTGCCGCACTTCGCGCAAGTGCGACCCTTCGAACCTCCCCTCCTCGAATCAGCGAACTTAGTCCGCTTGGCTGCCGGCTGAGACTGGGCCGGACGTCGATCCACCTGCCGAGACTCAGCCTCCTCCCTCACTTGAGTCTCTAACTCGATCTAACGCTTCCTGGCGTTCGCCTGAAGCTCAGTGAAAGTACGATAGGTGGAGTTTGACACAAACTCCCGGATCTCCCTCTTCAAAACACCCAAATAGCGGCTCATCCGCGACTGCTCCGTAGATACCAGCTCGGGGCAGAACATCGCCCTCTCATGAAACTTCCGTGTGATCACTGCCACGGAATCAGTACCCTGCTTAAGGGTCAAGAACTCCTGAATCAATCGCTCCCTCTCTACCGGGGGAACGTACTCATCCCTGAACATCTCCGTAAACCTCTCCCAGGTCACCGCCGTAATCTCTGCCTGAGTGAAGTTCGCCGTCACGAACTTCCACCAATCCTTCGCTCCCAGACGGAGCTAGTTCAAGGCGAACCGTACCCTCAGGTGCTCCGGGCATGAGCAAGTATAGAAGCACCCCTCGATGTCGGCGATCCACCTCATAGCTGCAATCGGATCCTGCGTCCCATCAAATTCAGGGGGTTTCGTGTTGCTGAATTCCCTGAATAGTGATGAATCACCCCCTTGCGGCCTGGCAGCAGCCACCGCTGCGGTAGCGGCAGCAACTGCAGCTTCAGAAATTGCGGCGCACCGCTCCTCAAACTCCTCCATCAACGTGGTCTTAATAGACCCAAACATCTCCGGGATCTCAGCCCGGACCGCCGCAGCTACCTCTTCCTGAATAATCTGACGAATCTCCTCATCACTCGCACCGCTCGAACTCGCCCCATTGCGTGTGATAACCATGATGTCTCTGAAATACAACATAAAATCATCAGAGACTCCACCAAGTACAATTGTACTCGATACGCGCCCTACCCAGTCTCCGATTTCCAGGGATTCTTATTTGAGTCTTCTACTGATCCGGTGCCTTCGATAGTACGGGCCCAATACTACCGACCACACCGTATCAGTATTCGTCCCAAATCTTCCTCCCCAAATCCCGAATAACGAGTACTCTACTTCTAGTATGCACTAATTACTTGCACGCTACCAAATATCTCATATAAGCAATCTTCCTAGACTAAGGCATCACAAAACAGGCAATTCTATTCCTATCATGAATGCCTAGTCTTCTAGCATGCATAACAATTCATAATTCAGTGCATAACATAACATTGTAAGGTATTCTGGGGATCTTTACCGTTCAGACGCTGGCTGCACGTACACACCGTTCCATCCTTGTTTTACCGCTTTATCATTTATAAAATGTTGTGTCCTTATTATTTAAAAAAAAGATTTTCCTCAAATCCCCGGTCTGAGTTCAGTTGCACCCAAAAGTACACCCGAATCCCTCAAACCAAGGCTCTGATACCAATTGTAACATCTCAAATTTTCAAATAAATTTTTCATTTAAAGCAAAACATCATTATTCGACAAAAGGGTTTATTCCAAGTTTATTTCAAAAATTATAAATAGTAAATCTCCAGGATCTTCAACAGTGGCAGTGTGTACGCGTCACGCCGGCGCCTTCCCACGGTCATCACTAGTACCTGAAAAACATAAACACAACTAGTAAGCATAAATGCTTAGTGAGTTCCCCAGTATACGACTTACCCACGTACGCCTTCCGGCCCGGACCTTCCGGTCCACATAACATTGCCTTCCGGCCCATAATATAATCGCCTTCCGGCCCATAACATATCGCCTTCCGGCCCGTATAGATTGCCTTTCGGCCCATAGTATCTTGCCTTCCGGCCCATAATAGTAATAAGCATAACACATATAACATAACACACATCACATAAGTCATTCATCATACCGTTCTTCCTGTCACGTAAAGTCTCGTTTTCCGGCCCGTATAAGCATACATCACATATAAGCATACCTCATATATATAAACATACATCACATATAAACATACATCACATATAAAGCATCTACCTCTCTAGACATAGCGTAATATAACACATACGACCTTCCGGTCTCACAGTCAAACCCTTCCGGGTGAAGTATAGTGAGGAGACTCACCTCGTAGTATGCAAGCTATAAACCCTTCGAGCTACTCGCACTCGATCCGCTAATCCGCAGATTCCCTATAATACCACATACCTTTATTAATGATCTTATCAAACAAGACAACTGACCCTACTAAGTTATATACAGGTCAACGGTCAACCTTGACCGGACTCGTCGAGTCTAAAGGGTAACTCGACGAGTATAGACACCCTGACACTACTCGCCGAGTCTGAAGAACGACTCGACGAGTTCCTGTAGATCTTCAAGCTACTCGCCGAGTCTGAAGAACAACTCGACGAGTTTCAATAGGTCTTCAAGCTACTCGCCGAGTCTGATCATTGGACTCGGCGAGTCCTTGCCATGCAGCCAATCCGCTGCCTCCTGTATTTCGCATGATTTCGAAATATATAGATATGGGGCTTCCTGGACTTTCACATATACTAATACCGGGGTTTTTAAACACTTATAACATCACTACAATCCAACAATCCCTTAAATGGGTTTCCTAAACCCTAAATTCGCATACAACATAAGAGCTACAGATTTCAATCCGAAAATTACCTGGGAACGTGATCCTTGTGTCTCCAAACCTCCAGAGCTCAACCCCTTGATCCTCCTTTGATCACCACCTTGCCTAACAACCACTTTAAGCTTCCACTAGCCTTCACCCTTGCTCCAAATGCCCACAGCCGTTTAGGTTACCTTCAATCAGCCAAAAGACGAGACATGACGGCCCTAAAGCCATTATATACGATCCAGAATCAAAACGGCTAGGGTTCAGCTGAAACAGCGTCGACTCGCCGAGTCCCTTATTGGACTCGTCGAGTCCAGTCGCGCGTCTGCGACCCAGACCATGCCCCTACTCGGCGAGTCATGCACCAACTCGCCGAGTCCCCTCCTAAATGTGCCCCAAAAATAATTTAGAGAAATACCTGAAATTCCGGGCTGTTACAACTGAAAGTGGGTTAGATCTGATCCCACATCGACTGGGAAGGAGAACTAAGCATTCCTTATAAGGGGTGTGGATACCTTCCATATCACAACGCGTTTTAAAGCCGTGAGGGCAGCAGATCCCATAAGAACTCTGCAGTTAAGCATGATCGGGCGGGAGTAGTACCAGGATGGGTGACCCCCTGGGAAGTCCTCGTGCCGAGTGGCCCAAAGCGGACAATATTGTGATACGTGCCAGAGGGGGATGTTACACTTTCTTGAAGATCTTCCTGGATTGACCCCTGATAGACAAGTAGAGTTTCAAATAGACTTGTTTCCAGGACAAACACTAATATCGAAAGCACCATATCGGTTAGTACTGACAGAGATGAAGGAGCTTATGATGCAACTTTAGGATTTGTTGGACAACGGTTTCATTAGACCTTGTTCATCAGCCTGGTGAGCTCCAGTGTTATTCGTAAAGAATAAGCATGGATGCATAAGGATGTGCATAGATTATAGAGAGATGAACAAAGAAACAGCGAAGAAAAAGTACCCATTGCCATGGATTTACGACCTGTTCCATCAGCTGCAAGGTTTGAGCTATTTCTCAAAAATCGATCTTAGGTTGGATATTATTAGCTGAAGGTGAGAGAGCAAGATATTGAGAAGACCGCATTCAGAACAAGATACGGAGACTATGAACTCTTGGTTATGTCATTTAGACTAACCAATTCTCTAGTAGTCATTACGGATTTGATGAATAGGGTTTGTAAACCATTCCTCGATAAATCTGTAATAGTGTTCATAGATGACATTCTGATTTACTCAAAGAACCAGCAAGAGCATGGCAAGCACCTACGAGAAGTATTTGAAGTTCGAAAGAAGGATAAGCTGTATGCAAAGTTCTCCAAATGTGATTTCTGGATTCGAGAAGACCAATTCTTGGGTCATGTGGTTAACCTAGAAGGGATAATGGTTGATCCAGAAAAGATTGAAGCCGTAATGAAATGGGAACGACCAAAAAGTCCCACTGAGATTCGAAGCTTTTTGGGATTAGCTGGATATTACCGAAGGTTTATCCTAGGCTTTTCTTCGATAGTTGCTCCATTGACAGCTTTGACCTATACATGGAGCGAGAAACATGAAGACGCGTTCGAGAAATTAAAGAAGAAGTTGTGTGCAACACCAATTCTTTCTTTACCTAATGGAGTTGAACACTTTGCAGTCTATAGCGATGCATCTAGAGTTGGGTTAGGTTCTATTTTGACCCAGAGAAATAAGGTGATAGCATATGCATCTCGACAATTGAAAGAGCACGAGAAGAACTACCCCACTCATGATTTGGAGTTGGCAGCGGTAGTATTTGCATTAAATATATGGAGTGATTGTATTTATGGCACAAAGAAATTGCGACACAAGATGGTCGAATTAGTGCTTGTGCGATGGAAACATACGAATGGGTCGAACTTCACCTTGGAGACAGAGAGTGACATGATGAGTCACTATCCATATCTATATGCGGATGCATGATTCTGGGATAGAAGCATCCTAAGGAGGAGAGAACTGTAACACTCGCGTTTCTAGCTAAGCATTAAAATTATGATGTAATAGTTAGGGTTGACAATTGTAACCTATTTCATGTAATAAAGAAGAATTATGTGAATATCATGTATTTCATGATTATTATAATATAATAAAATAGGGAAAATTAGTCGAATCGTTCGTAAATCATAAAAATAAGTGCGCCAAAACATATATATATATATATATATATATATATATATATATATATATATATATATATATATATAATATTTAAAAAGTGCACGTCATCTCGATCCCTAAAATATATATTTCGTCGATATCCAAATGAATATGAATTAGATATGATTTTTATAAAATATAAAAGTCATTCGCGCACAAAAAATGTGTGACGTAAAAAGCTATGAAGAGAATGGTTGAGTTTTAGCTAATGTCACCAAAAAGAGAATCGTAGTACTCGTTAAAATAGGAACATTGAGAAAAAGAATGCCAAAAACGGAGTCTGTATGAGAGAGTTATGATTTTATCAAAATCGTTTAATTTTATAAAAATATGGACAAAAAAATAAAGCCAAAATTAGACTCGAAGGGTTTCTTCTCTTCTGAATTTCTCTATCCTCTTCGAGCCTTATGAACCTTAATCCCGACACCTGATCTCATCAAATATCTTGCATGGGGTCATCACAAGGTCTTCATGGAAGGGTGAATCCTTCTTAAGTCCCATTTTGAAGGCTTCCACGGCGGTAGCCATGTCGATGTTGGGGATGCTCAAAGCTTCCCTTCCAAACCTGTTAACGAACTCCCTAAGTTTCTCATTAGGAACCTGAACCACTTGGTAGAGATCATTGGTGATCTTTTTGAAGGTTCTGCTGCAAGAAACTGGTTATTAAAATATTGAATAAGTGTGCGAATGAAGTAATAGAGTAAGAAGGAATGTTTAGCAGCCATTTGAAGGCTGATCCTGTAAGGGTCGAACCAAAGCCTTTGCATAGGAAAGCTTCCTTCAAGTGTCACAGGATGGAAATGATCTCCATCCTTTCTCTGTATTGGGCTATATGCTCTTCAGGATCTGTAGTTCCACCATATAGCTTCATGTTGGGGGTTTGGAAGCGCTTAGGAACTTCGGTATCGACTATCGCTGGAAAAAATATGGAGATCCTATGACTTGTAGGAGATGCTTGTAGTATGGGTTGGAACACTTCGGGTACACTTGAGATCATCTTCCTTATATGTTGAAGTTCCCTGGCCATGTTTGGATTTATTCCTGCATCAACATTAGTATAGTTAGTATTGTTGTTTAAGAAGTTACTAGAATCAAGGTTTCTAGGAGTATTGAAAGGCTCATGGAGATCATTAATCATGGATGCTCGGTAGTCCATAGTTGTCCCCAGGGTGACGCCACAGTGGTAGCAATTTTGTTCTTCTAGCGATTTTCTGAGGATCCTGCATTATCGAAGTCCAGGATCCTTGGTTGCACAACTGTGGGCGTTGTTTCCTGGGATTTCTGAAATTCCGCCTTCATCCTCTCCACTTGTTTGAGTAGTGCTTTATTCTCCTCCTGTTGTTGGGTCACCTGTTACATTATTTTCCTCATCATAGCGAAAAGCTCTACGGTAGTGACTGAGGCAGTTGGATCTTGGAGCCCTGAGTATCCCAAACTTCCTGGATTAGCGATTAAGGGGGTGTTTTTCTTGGAAGTGTCAGGAATTTTCCTCTGAGCACGGGGCCTACTCGGAGGAGGTGGTAGGTTTTTGGTTGTAATGGAAGGAGCAAAGGAGTAAGAGAGGATCGGTTGTGTAGACATGATTTTTTTGAGGATTTTGAATACCATGACCCCACGGTGGGCCCTAAACTTTTTTGGTCAAAAATTACACAAGTACTAATCAACCAAATTGAATGAGACATTGTGATGTTCAGATTGTGTAATAGCAAAGGGTAAAAGAAAGTGACACAATGGTTTACAAGGAAAACCCTTGATACTTGCTAGGATCTCCGGCATAAAACCTTAGGAAGAGATAATTATCACATGCCTTGATGATTTTATTGATATAAAATGACGATTACAGTGAATTCTTAGTAAGAACGAGTAAAGAATTTCATAGAGTAAGCTTAGACTAAAGAACAGTGTGTTGTGTGCAGAATCAAATGTCAATTTATAGTCTAAACTAGCCAAAAAGATGTCCCTTATTTCTGGGATCCTCTATGACCATCTTCGTGAACGTTATTTGACCAAGTATTCCGAGTCTTTAGCATTGTTGAGATGATTCTTCGTTGAGAATTTGTCCTCCCTTGACTACTTCTGCACACGTGTTAGTTATAGAAAAAATATGACCATTATAAATATTAATAAAAATAATAACATTAATTAGTCGTGATCTTGAGGTAGCTGAGGATCCTGGATATTTGAGGATCCTGGATATTGTAAGGATCCTGGCCCTAACAGTTGGTTGGTGTGAGGCATTAGCCCAGATGGCTGGAAAGCCTACTCCTATCGCTATGGATCTTGCATCGCAGCCGTTGGAGGGAGGAGAGAAAGATGGGCCAATGATCATCAGACTAAGGTCTAGGCCTGCAAGAAGATAAATTAAGTAGTTTTAGCTTTATGTAAGACATTTAGTTTTCGCCTTAGTTGGTTGGTGTGCAACTTATTGAATGACATGGTAGTATTACCCTTTTATTTTGACTTTATTTCCTTGTCCTGTTTAATCTGTTTGTCAAATATAGTACTGGGATTTTTAACTAGTTAGGATCCAGAAAATAGTGAATAATTTTCAAGATAAATTTCTTTTGGCAAATAATAGATAAAATGATTTGATAAGGATTGAATTAGTTAAACAACTAAAATTAATATCTTAAAATAATAAGAACTGACTTTGTTAAGCAATTTAAAATGTTAAAGTTTCTTTAAAAGTTTGATAACTGACTTGTAATCCTTAAGAGGTTCAAATAATTTTTATAATAAAACTAGTAAAAAAGAATTTGTTAAGAACTAATTTTCATTAATCTAAGTGCTTTAAAACTTCTTTAAAGATATCAATTTAAAATAGTAAATAACTTTGAAGTGATGAAAGTTTATAAATCAACAATTGGTTTAGGATCCTGTAAAGTTCAAGATCCTTGATTTTACTTAAAAAGTTTCAAACTTAAGAACAAGCTAAGATGGAACCTGATTGCCTTCAAGCTTTTCGTTAAGCTTCATAAATTTTTCAATCTTAGAATTTACTGAGGATAAATCTCAACTTAGGAAAGAACTTAGGATCGCAGTTCACTTCTGATAATAAGACTCTTACTGATGAGGATCCTTACCAATGAAGATCCTTAATGATGAGATTATACTGGGGAATTCCTTTCTTAGGATAACATTTTTAGGTTATAAAGCTTGAAAAAATTCATGGGTAACACCATAAGTTCAATTGATAACATGTTAATGTTATATACTGGGGAGGTTCCCAACTTTTGACATATTTCATGGGAAAGATCCCTACTTATGATAACTGAAACTGTTATGATTTGTGTGATAACATGACGATGTTATAAAACTTATGTAATTTGTGGGGTAAGATCCCAATTTTAGATAACATGAAAATGTTATAAACCTTAAGGATCTTAACTTATGTTCAAAGATATGAGGGTTGCCAAGCCACTGCATCATGAAATGATCCCCTTATTTGTATCCCATAGTTAGATTTCGTTTGTTCAAGCGAGGTGTATAAACCTTTGTTCGTGTGAAAGAGGTAATTAGCTCTTTTAACCTTATAGGGGATTAAGTAACCTTAGGTGTAGGAGAGATGACTAGTCTCTAGCTCGTGTATATGATAGTTTAAAGATCATATTGTTGATATAATGGAATTGTCCAAGTGTTAAGATGTCGAGATCTTCGTGTGTCAAGATCCTTACGTTTCAGGATCTTCAACCTTGAGGATCCTTATGTTTCAGGTTCATCGACTATGGATATCCTTAGTTGTATCTTGTTTTTTATAGCGAACGTTAGCTAGGGGTGGGTGTTAGTCTAGCTAACGCCCCTTCGATGCTAAAGTTCGTAATGTATTCGAGGAGAACATAACTAATGATGAAAACTTTAAGGTAAAGAACATGTTCACCTCGGTTTTCTTGAAGATCAATTGATGTTATTTACATATAGTATGCTTTGAGATGCATAGCATTCCAGGATCTTGGAAAAATGTCTCATTCGAGTGTTGCTAGCTAATATGCTCCTTTTCCTGCTTCAGCATCTATGAGATATGGTCCTTCCCACTTAGGAGCTAATTTACCTGCACTAGGATCGTTGGTGTTTTGGAATGTTTTCCTTAATACCATGTCTCCTATTTGGAATCTTTTGACTTTTATGTTCTTGTTGTAAGCCTTGGTGATCCTTTGTTGATGAGCAGCAATGCGTATCTTGGCAAGATCTTTGAATTCGTCGACAATGTCATGATCCTGGGCTAGGATACTGTTATTGTTTTCTTGATTTTGGAGAAAGTATCTTGCTTTCGGGATCACTACTTCGGCAGGGATCATTGCTTCTTTCCCAAACACCAAATAGTAGGGGGTCTGACCTGTGGCTACTTTGGAAGTAGTCTTATCTACCTATAGGACGAAAGGAAGCTCTTTTGCCCGTCTTCCTTTCTTTTCATCTAGACTTTTCTTCAAGTTTTTTTACTATGATCTTGTTAATAGATTTTGCTTGACCATTAGTGTTAGGGCCAAGATCCTCAATCATATCAAGGATCCCGGACCTCTAAAATATCTAAGGATCCTTAAACCTATCCAGGATCTCGGATCATAAAGGAGTCTCAGGATCCCGAACATGCATCAGGATCCTGAAAATAACCATTATTATGTCCTAACAAGTTTAATGACTATATTGCTTATTTATCACATGTGAAAATCATCTTGTCCTCTTGCTTATAAATTGGGATCCATTGTCGCATATGATTTCAGCATGGATCCCGAACCTAGTGAAGATATTATGTTTAATAAATGAGACTACCTCTTTTTCTCTAACCTGAACGAAGGCTTCAGCTTCGATCCACTTCGAGAAGTAATCAGTCATCACCAACATGAAGACTTTTCCTCTTGGAGCTATAGGTAATTTTCCTACTATATCCATTCCCCATTTCATGATTGGCCATGGTGTGATAAAAGGATGTAGAGGTTCTGCCGGTTGATGTAAGATGTCGCTCTGTATTTGGCAAGCATCACAATTTTTAGCATGTAGAAAAGAATCTCTCTTCATGTTTGGCCAGTAATATCCTATTCTCAATACCTTGGAGCATAAGGATCTGCCCCTAGTGTGATTGCCACAGTCTCCTTCATGTATGCCCTTCAAGACTTCTGCAGCTTCAGGATCTTCCAAGCATCTGAGGTATGGACATGCCATAGACTTTTTATAGTGTTTACCTTGGATTATTACGAATCTTGAGACAGATCTGAGGGTCAGGACAGATCTGAGGGTCAGGATCTCCGATGGCTACTACAATTATTGGTTGTTCAGGATCATCGAGTTTGTCAGAATGGGTTTGTTGGGCTGAAGATTATTTTGATGTTGCGTCTTTTGGGCTCGTTAGTTTAGCCATGTACACTCCGGTTTGGGCCTGTCCAACCGAGAGCCTTTTATGTATTGTATATAAGTTAATGCTTGCATGCATATTAGGTCAACGATTTTTAGAGATTTACGATATAGCGATTCATCTAGAGCACAACAGGTTTCTTTAATCGTTCTTGTAACCTACCAATCCTCTACAGTTGATGTTCTTAATCGAGCTCTTCTGAGGATTTTGTTTTAATCATTCGACTCGTTTGATTCAATCTTCTCTTGTTCTTATTATTGTGTTCTTACTGTTTTATATTCATATACTTGTTCAAGATCTAATCGATCTTCATAGATTAAAGGTTGTTTTTTAATCCCATCAATTAGTATCAGAGCAGGAGGCTGTGTAATCAATACACATCTTTTCTGTGAAAAAGATTTCCATTAGGGTTTTTCCGCAACTATCGATATTTATTGAGCCGTCATCTCTTTATTGACGTATCTTGATATTTATTGTTTTGCCCTAATCTGCTTTATTACAAGTCTGATCTTTGAGCAGGTTTTTACAATCATAATGGACGCGACACAATCAAACCCTATTAATATTTCCAACAGCATCGGTTCGACGACAAAGATTCCAATCTTATACACCCATGACTATGAAGTATGGGCGCATCACTTTGAAGACTACGTGATTGGATCGGAGGATAATGGGTACCTCATATGGGAAGCCATCATCAATGGACCGTTTTCTCATTCTGCAACGTCCAGAATCGTTAAGACTTAAAAGGAGTACAATGATCTGCTAAAGGACGTGAAGGATATTGCACAAGATGAAAAAGACAAATTCCAGTGCAATATTAAGGCGTTAAGGTTGATCAGATTCGCCCTTCAGTCCGACACATTCAGATTGGTCAGCTCATGCACAACGGCGAAGGAAGTATGGGATAGACTTCGCGAACTGTATTCCACAGACGAAGATCTTGAACATTCTATCCAAACCTTGCTTCTATCTGAGTTTGGAGAATTCAGGCAAAGGGCCGAAGAAACGGTGACCCAGACGTTTGATCGCTTCAATCATCTTCTCAGCAAGATGATCAAACACGATATTGAAAGGAAGCTTATCGAACAGAAGGTTACTTTCTTGAACGGACTGAGGTCTGACTGGAGAGCAGTGGTTTCCACAGTCAAAGCCCATGAGCAGTTTAAATCATACTCTTTGGCGAAACTGGTGGGCATTCTCAAGTCCCAGGAGAAGATTGTGGTGCAAGAGAAGAACGTCGTTTCTAGTCTTGGTTCGTTGGCCCTCCTATCTAAAAGTAAAGCTGTGATGGAGGATGAAGAGCTCAATTTGGAGGAATATGACCTCACGTCTGAGGATTATGCCATGATGGTGTCCAATCCCAAGAGGTTTATAAAGAAGAGATTCCCCAGCAACAAAAACCGAAACTGGCAGGGGAGTTACAGCTCTGAAAAGGTGAACAATGAACCGAAGGCTGAGGAGCCCAAGAAGGAACCGAAGGTGGATGGCGATTCTGGAGTCAGCTGTTTCTACTATGGTGGGAAAAACCACTATGCTAAGGACTGTGTTCTTAAGAAGATGGCTGAGAAGGACGATGGAAATGATGAGGAAGCTGTGTTGCAGAAGAGACTGGATGAGTTGAGAAAGAAGAAGTCTACCGCTAACCCTTCTATTAATGCTCTTATTGTGCAGGGTTCGGTTAATGATGATGAGTTCGGCAGCACGGAAGTTTGGTCTACCGACTCAGAAGATGAAGAAGTGAGGAAGCCTACCCATGGAAAGGCTTATGTGGCTAAGGAGGAAAGCAGTGGAGGAAGATGCTTCATGGTGACTGACGTATCACAAATGAGGGGATACAACACCGATGGAGGAAGCAATGGACCGAAGGTACAGGAGGATATGTGCTTTACGGCCAAACCACTCAGCCAACAGTTCAATGAGCTCGATGAACTGATAAAGAAGGTACAATCTGTTTTTATTTCATCTAAAGTACCACTATCCTCATATGAGAAAGAACTAAAAAATGTTAATACAAGAATTTCTCATCTAGATAGTAGCTTAACTCAAACTCGAGTCACCAATTCTAATCTAACTGATCAATTAAGCAGGGTGGCGTCGAAGAGTGAGGAGCGGAGAATGTGGATCGAGTTAAAGGAGTCGGAATTAGTTAAAGTTAAAGACGAAAACATTTATTTGCAGAGAGACAATTTAAAATTGTTAAAACAGCGAAATGTTTTTGGTTTAATTGCTAAACGTTTATATTCTAATATTACTCAACTTCACTTGGATTGTGAGATAGGCCAAAAGATCAATCGCATGATTTTGCCCTTCCTAGAGTTTAAGGAGGATGAAATCGATGTCGAAGCCTACAACTGTGAGAGTGTGATATCGTCTGATGATGTAAATCCGACCTATATGTATGGACTGGACAAAATTGAGTCCTTCATTAAATCCAAGCACCACAAGGACATGCTCAAAAATCTTTTGGATGAAAATGACAGACTCAAACTGAGAACCGAAACCATGCAAAAATTTGACTCTCTAAACGCCAACGTAAGCTCAGAAAACAAAATCGATGTTGAAAATTCATCTGAGCTTAACGAGGACGACAACATGAGTGAAATTTCTGTAGAGGATACAATTGACTGCTCAGAGTTTGTTAAAAGCGAAACTGAAAACCACAAAAACCTAATTTCTGAAAACTCTGTGGAGTTCGCTCGATTGTCCCAACAAAAGTCCCCGACATTAATAGAAAAAGCAGTTGTGTATCAAAAGGTCAGGACCACTCCGAATCAAGTATACAAAGTGACTGGAGTAACCGAACATCAAACAGCTGAGCTCACAGATATTGTAAACGAAGACAATGCAGATGGCTGTGATGAGTACTTCTGGGAAGCTCCAATAGATAATGCAAACGAAACTGTTGGCTTATCTGAAAGAACCTCCTGGATGAGTAAAGGAAGATACATACCTGAACCCTTGAATAAGCCGGATAACTTCAATGAGCCAAGCACCTGTGGTACGAAAGATGTTCCTCAGGAGGATGATCGTTCGGCAAAAGAAGACACTTCTTCTACTCCCTCAGTGCAAATTGGATCTTCTTCAGATATTCCCTCTGCTCCTACGGCTCAAAGTAAAACTCCTGAAGTTCAAAAGGAACCAGCCAAGGAGACAACGAAAACGAAAGCGAATGTTCATCATCAACCTAAGCATATGAGGAATAGGAAGATAGAAAGGAACCAAAGATACAGGAAAAACCTTTCTGAAAGGAAACAATTCTGGCACTCCCAGAATGCATACTACTCACACCAAGACAAGAATCTGAAGTATGAAAACAATCCTGTAAGAAAACCTGAATGTCACAACAACCGAAAGCCAAGGTTCGGTTCACAAGAAAATACCAACCGAAGGCAAAGGTTCGGTTCTGAAAAAGACTTCAACCGAAACCAAAGGTTCGGTTCCAAGAACAACTCCAACCGAACGCAAAGGTTTGGTCCAGAAGTCAAAAGAGAACAAGACTCTAACGTCAGTCCCTCCAATGATCAAAAGCAAAAGGGTCACCTAGAGTCACCAGCCAGGAAGTCCTCTCAATCCAAACCCTCTCATTCTAATTCTTCTCGTTCTTCTAATTCTTCTACTTCCTCTGACTCATCTCCATCTTGCTCTACAGCGAATTCTGCTTGTTCTCAAAAATCCCATTCATCAGCTGATCAAAAGGGAAAGCAGAAGGTCAATGAATCCAAACCAGAGTCCAAACCAAACACACCCAATCCTAACAAAATAAAAGTTTTTACCATTAAAAAGAAAGATGAAACAACTCTTATAAAACGAACATATCTAGTTGACATCTCTCTTACTGTTCCCATTCCCATGAAAAGCTCACGTGGACCCAACAAACTTTGGGTTCCTAAATCTGCCTAATTTTTGCAGGTTATAAGTGACGAGCAGTTCGACGAACAATGGTACATCGATAGTGGCTGCTCGCGTCACATGACACGGAGGAAAGAGGAGCTCAGGGAATACAGATCTCTTGCAAATGGTGGCAACGTCAAGTTTGGAAATAACTCTTTCGGCACCATAAAGGGATACGGGATGATAACAAATGGGGACTTTACTATAAGGAAGGTGGCTTATGTGGAAGGACTCCAACACAACCTCATCAGTGTATCTCAGCTTGTTGGAGGTACAGGTCTCAAAGTCTCATTCGATGATGAAGGTTCTGAAATCATAGAGAAAAAGACAAAGAAAGTGATTCTCAAGTCAGAGTGAAAGGGTGAAATGTTTCCTCTAAACATGAAACCCATCAAAGGAAACCCAGCCATATGCCTGTTATCAAAAGCTCAATCCGACGAAAGCTGGTTGTGGCACCGAAGACTCTCTCATCTCAATTTCAAAGACATCAACCGACTTGTCACTGGAGGTCATGTTAGGGTCCTCCATTGCTCAAGTTCGACAGAGAGCATTTGTGTGATGCATGCGAAATGGGGAAGCAGAGTCGTCAAAGTCACCCATCTATAATCAACACAAAAGTTGTTGAACCACTCGAATTACTTCATATCGATTTGTGTGGTCCTTCATCTATCGAAAGCATCGGTGGTAGCAAGTATATTCTTGTTATCGTTGATGACTTTTCACGATTTACATGGGTGTTCTTTCTAAAGCTCAAATCTGAAGCGACTCAAAAGCTGAAAGTGTTTATCAAGCAAATTGAAGTCCAGCTCAAGAAGGTCGTTCGCAACATCAAGAGCGACAATGGTCTTGAATTCAAGAACAGGGAGTTTGGAAGAGTTTCTTGCAGAAAAGGGAATTAGTCACAATTTCTCAGCTCCTTACACACCACAACAGAACGGTATAGTCGAAAGACGAAACCGATCTTTGTGTGAAGCTGCCCGAACTATGCTAAGTTTCGCTTCCTTACCTCTTTATTTTTGGGCTGACGCTATTTCTGCTGCTTGTTTTACACAGAACAGGTCCTATCTCAACAGGCGATTCACGCTCACACCATATGAGATATTAAACAACAGAAAGCCCAATGTGAAATTTTTCCATGTGTTTGGCTCAAGGTGTTTCATCTTTAACTCTAAAGAACACCGCAACAAGTTTGATGTCAAAGCCGACGAGGGAATTTTTCTGGGTTACTCGCTCACATCCAAGGTGTACAGGGTCCTAAACAAGCGTTCAAGAAGTATTGAAGAGACATACTACGTGACCTTTGACGATAGCTATGTCAAGAAGCTACAGGCCAAAGAAGACACTGCCGGGGAAATTTTTCCTCAAACTGGCCAAGTCACAGTCTCGATCGCCAACTTATACGAAAAATTTCTGGAGCTCTTTGGCGAACCAGAAAAAGCTTCTCTCTCAGAAGCAGGTGCAGCTGACAACAAAGTTGATCATATGAAGCAGATTGTTGAAGATGCTGCAAGAAGAATGCATGAAGGAGAATCGCCCAATGATGACTCTCCATCCAACAGTGCTTCAGTCGAGGGGGAGCCAAGTTGTCATGTCGAGGGGGAGCCAAGCTCACAAGTCCAGGGGGAGCCTAGTTCAACAACTTCAACCGAAGGTCCTTCACCAACCGAAGGTGCTTCTCCAACCGAAGATACCCCTCCAACCGAAGGTGCTTCAACGCCTGGATGCTCAGCACCACAAGAAACCCCTGAACCTCACGATTCTCAAAGCTCATCAATTGAGGGGGAGCATGATGATATGACTCTTGATTACGATAGCCAATCTGAGCCAGAAGAAATGATCAATGCTGAACTAGTCCCAACCTTTGATCCGAATTACCCGCCTCTTACCAAATGGACCAGAGATCATCCTATCTCTCAAGTAGTTGGTGATGTATCTGAAAAGGTTCTGACCCGATCACAACTGAAGGCAAAACAGACATCCTTGTTTTCAAAGGTTGAGTTTTGTATGTTTAACTCATTCGTATCAAAAGTTGAACCGAAGACAGTTAACACTGCCCTCGATCACTCTGACTGGGTTCAAGCAATGCAAGACGAACTGAACGAATTTGAAAGGAACAAAGTCTGGCGCCTCATTCCAACTCCACCAGATGCATCGGTTGTTGGTCTCAAGTGGGTCTTCAGGAACAAAATGGACAAGGAAGGTAATGTAATAAGGAACAAGGCTCGTCTGGTTGTAAAGGGATACTGTCAGGAGGAAGGGATAGACTATGAAGAGACTTTCGCTCCAGTAGCTAGGCTAGAATCTGTTAGAATATTTCTGGCTTATGCTGCTCACAAAAATTTTGAAGTTTTCCAAATGGACGTCAAGTGTGCATTTCTCAATGGAGAACTCGAAGAAACTGTGTATGTGGAGCAACCTCCTGGGTTCGTGAACGAAAAGTATCCAAATCATTGCTATATTCTGGATAAAGCTGTGTACGGCCTCAAACAAGCTCCGAGAGCCTGGTATGAAACGCTTACAAAATTTTTAAAGATGTCTAAATTTAAACAAGGTTCGGTTGACCCAACCTTCTTTCGCAAAAAGGAAGGTAACCACCTTATGATAGTTCAAATTTATGTCGATGACATCATCTTTGGCTCCACGAATCCCAGCTTAACAGCTGAATTCAAAAAGCTGATGGAGACTAAGTTTGAAATGAGCTCAATGGGTCCTATTAACTTTTTCCTTGGTTTAAACATAAGACAGGGACCCGAAGGCATCTTTATAAATCAGGAAGCTTACACGAAGGCTCTCCTAGCGAAGTTTGGCATGATGGGAGACTCAAAAGTCAAAGTCCCAATGGAATTCGGCACCAAGCTTACCCCATCTCTAGACAAACCGGCTGTCGATATCACGCTCTATCGTCAAATGATAGGCTCACTGATGTATCTAACTGCTAGCAGGCCTGATATCATGTTTTCTGTGTGTTATTGTGCTCGATTTCAGGCAAACCCACGCGAACCTCACATGCTTGCAGTGAAGAACATCTTACGCTACCTCAAGCGAACCACCTCCTTAGGTCTATGGTATCCATCCAACTCAGGCTTCTTCGTTCAAGCCTATTCCGATGCTGACCTTGGAGGATGTGGACTCGACCATAAAAGCACAACTGGTGGCTGTCAATTCCTTGATGGGAAGTTGGTCAGCTGGCAATCAAAGAAACAAACGTGTGTGTCGTTGTCTACTGTCGAAGCGGAATACATTGCCGCTGCATCCTGCACATCACAAGTGATTTGGATCCAGAGTCAACTTCGAGACTATGGACTCAATATGAAGAAAATCCCACTATATTGTGACTCTGAAAGTGCAATTAGGATTTGTCATAACCCAGTGCAACACTCTAAAACCAAACACATAGCACTGAGGTATCACTTCATCAAAGATCATGTGGAAGATGGAAATGTCGAAGTTCACTTCGTAAGAACCACTGATCAACTGGCTGACGTCTTTACCAAAGCTCTTCCTGAAGCATCATTCAATAAAATATTGCAAGGGCTAGGTATGATGGAATCAGAGTCAGTACCTAACACTACCTCATAACCTCAAACGTAAGAAGCGAAATCAACCGAACGTTCGGGTTCGGTTCAACCATCTGACTCGCTCATTGCTTCAAAGGTAGTTTTTCTCTGTTTTATATTTCTTGTACAAAAGTGTTTTTCTTTGTGTAAAAAGTTTTTCCATATTGCATGTCTAACCTCCTTGGTTTCTTAAAATCTTCGTTGAACCGAAACCAACCGAAGGTTCGGGTTCGGTTTTTCAAAATTTTCCTGAACCGAAACCAACCGAACGCTCGGGTTCGGTTTTTCAAAATTCTCTGGAACCGAGACCAACCGAACGCTCGGGTTCGGTTTTTCAACTTTTTCCCAACCGAAATCAACCGAACGTTCGGGTTCGGTTTTTCATATTTTTTCCAAAGTTTTTTTAGTTTTATTTTTTTTTTCTAACTTTTCTATTTTTTTTATTTTACTTATTTTTTTTATTTTTCTATTTCTTTTCTTTTATTTTTTTTATTTCAAAAACTCCAAAATTTTTTTTTTTTTTTTTTGTATGTTCATTCGTTTATGGGGATATATTTGATGAATTACTTAAGTGTCCCTAGAAGCATGCTGCTGTATGTGTCCCAAGCCTCATACGATTTTGAATAATAGCCTTCATGACCTGGTATACACCAACCTTGTCTTCCAAATAAGGCTAACCCATTTATTCTAATCGTGAGCTACCTCACTCTTTTCTCACATGAGTTAAGAGTTTCCTGCTTGGTCCTTATTTTCGCAGCAGAGGTACTATGTTTTCTTACACCATCCCCATTACACTTCTCCACTACATTCGGTTCATTATCGTAACCCTTGACACTCTCAGAAACTACCACTGAGGTTTATGGTTACACAACGTCTGTGTTTATGATCTTAGTTTCGTGCCACTACCAGCTGAGTGAAACCCAAAATTCAACACCAAAGAATTGACGGTGAACAATTAATTTGCTCAAGCTTTCACCAAAGAATTAACGAATGTACCCTCATAATATCTCAAATTTTCTTTTGCGTGATTCCCATGAAAATGTTACACCCATAACATTTCTTCCCAAGGGATCCAGTTTTAAACTTTATCTGAGATTTTATATTAATCCAAGCCAATACAAAATATATTCCTACCTACTTGTTCAACAGACTACACCGGTCTCACAAGTACTTTGTTCACTTTCTTTCTTATATCAAGAATAGAATTGATGAATCAAAGCGAAACCACCCTTATTTAGCCTTATTAAAAGAAGCCTTTCAACATTTATTAATAAATGTTTGATCGTAATTCAACGGGATTCCACAATAACACTTTGAGGTCTCTCTTGACCTTCAAGGAAGAGATTCGTGCCCGGGATCATCAGTTTCGTGTCATTATTGACATCACAGAATATCCTTAAAAAAGTTGCTTTATTTCTTTTTCTTTTACACTCTTTGCACGAAAATCCTTGATTTTCCAAAATTCCGTTACTAATTATTTACAGGCTGGGTTATTACTCGATGGTTAATTATGAAGTTGTGGTCAAAAACTATCCACGTGGGTCATTGATTCAAAACTGCCGTTTAAAAGGGATAAGACAAAAAGTTGCTGACTCGGCGGGAGTTAAAGGGATAGAAATTCAAACGACGGTAAAAAGGAGGCGCGTGTGAATTTGAAACGGCCGCGCTTTTCCTGACACTTATGGACGCGTGTGCGCAATCCAAGCGTCATCACTCTGGCACAAAAGGCGCGTGTGGAAATGGAAACGATTTTCTCTCTGAAACGGCGCTTATTGGGCGGCGTAATCCCAGGAAACTGACACTCTCTCTCCTACGTGATCATCGCACGCCCCAACTGTCACCAATCAGTAACTCAAGAACCCGTTTCGTATTTCCATAAGAGATTTGAAACGATTTTTTCTCTCTCCTATCACCCACTATAAAAAGCCGTCTACACCACCTTTTACCTCTTTACTGCCTCCAAAATTTCCAAACAGCAAAAACTCCCAAACCATCTCCTGTTCATCTTCTTCTCCAAACCTGCAACAATGGCTGAATCTTCTTCTGTTCATGCTACTTCACAGATACTCCCCATCCGCCCCCAACAATTTCTAGTCATTGATCTTAACCCACTGGCGTACGATTCCTGCATGTCGCCGGTCATAGAATGCCTGAAGTACTCCCAGCTTGCTCCTGCACTCTCACGCATTGAAACTGTGCCAATAGTGGCCCTGTCGCAAGTTTATGCAACTGCTTATTATGACAAAGCCGTAGACCGGGTGTTCTTCGAAGTTGCAGAACACAAGACTTCCATATCTCGCCCCCGTTTCTGCACTATGCTAGGGTTTGCTGCTGACCCATCGAGAGTTAACCCGGAGACGATTCTGGTTGGCCATTTGTATAACATGTTTTACAACATGGGATACACAGAGGTTCTCACCTCTGTTGCTAAGTTTAAGAATTCGTGCCTGCCGCCGCAATGGAATGGCCTATTTACAGTCCTTTTCAAGGGCTTGTCGGAGAGGAGCTCAGGATCTGACGGTGCAAGTCGTCTTTTCCTGTCGATAATGTACGGGGTCTACAACGGGATTAACCTGGATTATGGGTTGGTCCTATGGCAACAGCTCATCCAGAGCCTTTCTTCTTCATCCCGACACTCTGAGGTGTCGTTGGCCCGGTTCTGGATCTTGATTACAAGATGGGCCATGGACAAGTTTAACATTCCTACTGCTGACGGTGCATCGATGTCTTCTATTGGTACGTTCCATACCAAGAAGATCATCGTCTCAGATGCATCGAAATTTTCCTTCATTGGCTCCATCCCGGAGACAATGTATGCAGATGTGCCCTCCGACAGCAGACTGATCCGGACGATCAAGGAGTTCAGGCCAACTGGTCCCAGGGAACTGACGCCGGATATGCTCAGATCGATCCATGATGCTGACAAACCGATCAACAGGGGCAAAAAGGGTGAAAAGGGGAAGCAAGCGGCCAAGGCACCAAAGGGCCCTTCTCCCAAAAAGAGGAAACAACAGAAGGCTGCACAGTCCCCACAGCCAAAGAGGAGGAAGACTCAACAAAAACGAAAGCTTGTAATTCCCTCTTCTTCAAGCGAATCTGAGGGAGAAAGTTCGGACTCTGAAGGATCTCAAGGAGACGAATCTCCTCAACGAGGCAACACACCACCTCGGTCCCCAACCCCAGAGATGGAACTTCATCAATCCCCAGTTCCTTCACCTCCACCAACTATTCCTATTTCCATTCCCACCATAAACCCCACTATTCCCCCAACCTCTTTCCCTATACCACCACCCATCTTTACCACATCAACCGAAACACCACCAGTTACCGAAACCCCTCCTGTAACCGAAACCCCACACACTCAAACCCATACAACCGAACCTACCCATACTCAACCACCACCCAAATTTAACCCCACACCTACTCAACCTGAACCCACCAAACCCACAACACCCCCAGCTTCACCACCCCCTCCATCTCCAGAAGACGCCTCCGATGGCGACAACCAATACCTTGGTGGTGATCACATGAACTTCGATTCGGTCTACTATAGTCCGTTTCAAGTTCAGAGTGATGAGGAGGATGATGCTCCTGTAACGAAAAAGCATCTCAAAGAGCTTAATGAGAAGGTTGATCTACTTCTCGCCTCCTCATCCAACCAGCAGTCCTCTCTTTCTGAAGCCGCCCTTCAGAAAATTGTTGACGCCTTCTCTAGGGCGCAACATGATTCGGTGGCCTCAGCAACTGCTGCGATCGATGCCTCTACCAGAGCCTGTGAGGCTGCGACCGAAAAACTCGATAAACTATTCTCCAACGCTACCATCCTGCTGAAGTCCTTGCAGGAGAGCGCCGATGCCACCAAGACAACTCTGGAACCAATTGTTCAGCAATTGGCCAAGCTCGTCTCGACGGAGCTGTCTTCGTTCGCTACACTCCGACAACATCTAAGCGACGACAACTCGGCACTTCGTGCCTCCATCGATGCCCGCCTAGCTAAGCTACAAGAGGATCTTGCAGCTGAGAATTCTCTGATGGACGTCTTGGCGAGTAAAACAACCGCCCTTAAGGTCAAGAGCACGCAACTTTCCAACTCCCAACAACAATTGGAAGCTCTTCGATCCGAAAGGGAGGTGATAAAAACGTGTGTTTCGGATGTCCACGCAGCATTATCAAACATCCTGGAAGCACACGACCCCATCCTAAACCATTCGGTGAGGCGTACCCTCGCTGAAAAACTCTCTCCGGCCATGGACCTTCTCAACAAAATCGAAGGCCTACCGAGTTTCGTGTCCATTCCGAAACAAGGGGAGATGAGAAGAAGGGATCGAAACCACCTCCTTCCTCCAAAGCTACTCACACAACCGAACCACCTCCATCTGGTCATGCTTCGGGTTCGGGTGTGAAGAACAAGGGCAAAAACATAGCTGAGGAAGATGAAGATGAAGATGAAGACAAGGAGACCATTGCTGACATGTTGAAACGAAAGAACAGTCGCAATGCTGAAGATGATGCCAGTCGTGTGGCGCGAGAGGCTGAAGAAGCCGAACGCAAGCAAAAGGAAGCCCACGATCTCCTTGAGAGCCGAAAGATGCTCTTCCCTGCCTGGACCAGGGAACGTATGATAAAAGAGACCATAGAAACTCCAAGCATATTATGGCTCGAGCCGGTTATATCATTCGACTGCAACAACACTGTTGACTCGCAGTTTGATATGCCGCTGACTCGAAAGGCGTTCATCTTCCACGCCTTCTCTAACATATTTGAAGTCCCGCATCCGAACGATGAGCTTGACAGGGAGCTCATTGACTTCTACCTGGAGGCTGCTCGTCCTCAATATCTTACCTGGAGCGCCCAGAAGATTGTAAACGTTCGGGTGCTGAAGCCTTATGCCGTGGGGAGATTCACAAACGTTAAGTTCAAGCTCATTCGAGGATCTGCAAGAACTGCTCACATTATCTCCCTGGCGGATCTGCCGAATCTAAATCCTCATGGTTGGATTGTCCTGTACAATATCCTTCTGACTGATGAAACCGAATATGGTCCCATCATAGACCATGTCAAAAGGATGTTGGCCTGCTACATCATGGAGGTTGCCCTAATGGATCAGGAGGTCGCCACAGTTTTCAAAAGGAAACCGAAGATAGCACCTGTGGGATCGGCCAGTGATCTAAACCAAATGATAATGGGCAAGATTGATCAGAGGCGTAACTCAGTAATGTTCACTAGAGCCGAAGGACAGAAATGTCTCTTCGCTTTAGCTGACAAACACCTTTACACCACAGCTTGCTTGGAGCACGTCTTATCAATTATCAAGCGGTGTAAAGAGAATTCGGCTGATGACATCAAGTACTTCAATGATATGATCAATTGGTACATCCGGTTTAGACAGACCATCCTCTCCATAACCAAGTGTCTGTTTAGCACCGTGAAGAAGAAGGTACCAGCTTCAGCTGCCGGCCCAAGTAAAAAGTGAAGGTCTCGCTCCAAATTGACGCAAAGGGGGAGATTGTTGGGCTGAAGATTATTTTGATGTTGCGTCTTTTGGGCTCGTTAGTTTAGCCATGTACACTCCGGTTTGGGCCTGTCCAACCGAGTGCCTTTTATGTATTGTATATAAGTTAATGCTTGCATGCATATTAGGTCAACGATTTTTAGAGATTTACGATATAGCGATTCATCTAGAGCACAGCAGGCTTCTTTAATCGTTCTTGTAACCTACCAATCCTCTACAGTTGATGTTCTTAATCGAGCTCTTCTGAGGATTTTGTTTTAATCATTCGACTCGTTTGATTCAATCTTGTCTTGTTCTTATTATTGTGTTCTTACTGTTTTATATTCATATACTTGTTCAAGATCTAATCGATCTTCATAGATTAAAGGTTGTTTTTAATCCCATCAGGGTTTTTATAGCTGGAGTTATTATGTGGGTTATAGGGATCTTCATTTCTGGTGGGATCCTTAGGGAGGATCCTAAGTTCGCTAATGTGTCTGCTTCTGTGTTTTCTTCTCTAGGAACTTGGGTTAAGCTAACTTTTTCAAAATCAGAGACTAATTTTTTGTATATCTCAAGGTATAATGCTAATATTTCACCTTTCACTGCATAAGATCCACTAAAGTGATTAGTTAATCATAAAGAATCAACAAATACCTGAAAATCCTTAGCCAATTGTAGTCCCATGATGAGTGCTTCATATTCCACTTCGTTGTTGGTTGCGTTGAGTTAGCAACTAACTGCCTGGGGTAGGATGTCCCCCTATGGCGATTTTAGTATGATCTCTAGCCCAGTTCCTTTTTGGTTTGAAGCTCCATCCGTGAATAGTGTCCATTTTCCCAAGTGTTCATCTTCTAGGAGTTGTTTAGCTTCAATATCCACCTCATTTTGTAGATCATCACTAAAGTCAGCCACAAAGTCTGCTAATGCTTGTGACTTTATGGCGGAGCTTGGCTCATATCTGATGTCAAACGTGCTTAACTTCACTGACTATTTTGCCATCCTTCCTGACATCTATGGTTTTCTCATCACATTCTTAATAGGATAATTAGTTTTCATATGTATAGTATGTGTCTCGAAATAATGTCTTAACTTAGTAAAAGCAGTTACTAATGCAAGAATTAATTTTTCAAGATGAGAATACATGGTCTCAGGATCTAAAAGACTTTTACTTACATAGTAGATAGGATGTTGGTCTCCGTGAAGATCCTTGGCTAGGACAACATTTACCGCACTTGAGGATACCGAGAGGTAGAGGATAAATGGATCTCCATCTGTAGGCTTCACCAGCAGTGGCACGGAACTGAAGTATCTTTTGAGTTCCTGAAAAGCTTCTTTGTGCTCTTCGGTCCATTCAAACTTCTTGTTATTATTCAAGATATCATAGAAGGTCTTATACCTTTCTGAGGATCTCGAAATGAACCTGTTGAGTGTTGCTACTCTTCCGGTTAGCCTTTGGATGTCTTTTGTTGAAGATGGAGATTTCAGATCAATGATTTCTTTGATCTACTCTGGGAGTGCTTCTATTCCTCTCATGGTTACCATATACCCAAAGAACTAGCCCGACTTCATCCCAAAGTGGCATTTAGACGGATTCGACTTCATGTTGTATTCGTCTAGAATGTCGAAGGCTTATTTGAGATCCCTAAGATGATCTTCAGCTTTCATGGACTTCACCACCCTATCGTCAATGTAGACCTCCATGGTGTCCCCTAGCTTGTCTTTAAACATTCAGTTCACCAGTCTTTGATATGTTGCACCTGCATTTTTAAGACCAAAACTCATTGCAGTGTAACAATATATACTTGTTGGTGTGATAAATATTGTATCTTGTTGATCAGATGATTCCATCTGGATTTGTTGGAATCCTGCTGAAGCATCCATGAAGGTTAAAAGTTTGTGGCCAGGCGTTGCATCTATCATGGAGTCAATGTGTGGTAGAGGAAAAGGATCCTTAGGATAAGCCTTGTTAAGATCTGTGTAGTCTACACATACTCGCCACTTATTGTACTTCTTCTATACATCAACTACATTAGCTAGCCATCTCGGGAACTTCACTTCCTTGATCATCCCTGTCTTGAGGAGCTTTTCTACTTCTTCTTGGATGATTTGATTCATTTCGGGTGAGAACTTCCTTTTCTTTTGATGTATCGGTCTGAAAGAAGGATCAATATTAAGTTTGTGAGTGATAGTACTCTTGTCTATACCTGTCATATCTTCGTGTTTCCATGCGAACATCTTGCTTCTGGTTCGAAGGAAGCTTAACAGATCTTGCTCAATTTGCTTGGGTATTGAGGATCCTCTTAGGACTTTGGCTTCAGGATCCTCTCTGCTCAATGGCACTTCCTTCATGTTTTACTCCTACGTTTCTAGAACATGTCATACCCCCTGCCTTAATTGCTATGTGTGTTGGGGTTTCATCGAAGGCTTCAAAGAGGTTTTATAACATTCCGTTGACTCTTTTTGATCTCCCATGATCTTCAGTCTTCCCCACGGAGTAGGCATCTTTGCACACTTATGATATGTTGAAGGAACCATTTTCATCTCGTGGATCCACGGTCTACCTAATATCACATTATAAGAAGATAAGGTATCAATAACATAGAGATTTTGTATAGAGTTTACCCCTTCTATGTATATTGGTAGCTTTATATCCCCGATGGTGTGTTTCGTTTCTCCACTAAATCCTATGAGGACCTATGACCTTTTGATTATCTCTGATTTCAGGATGTTCATCCTCTTCAATGCGTCTAAGAGTATGATGTTAACCGATGATCCTTCGTCAATAAGGATCCTTCTGACGAAGTGGTTGGTAATATATAGTGTTATCACGAGTCCGTCATGGTGAGGATCCTGGATCTCTTTCCTATCCGTCTCGTCAATCATTCTTTCCTTTTCATTACTAACCAAGGTATTCTTATGTGTTCTATCCTCCTATCTGTTTTAGAGACCTTGGCGTGTCCTTTATCGTGAGAATAAGAAGTACCATAAATGTTAGATCTGCCTGAGATATCGTTAATTATCTTGGCGTTTGGAGGTGGAGATCCTGGTTTCTCCGGGATCTTGTGACCATCCTAGTTGTTCTCCTTGTACTTTTCTTTTGTTCTTCTGAGGATCTCTTTAAGATGCCCTTTTCTAAGGTGGTAGTTGATCTCCTTTGTTAGGGATATGCAATCCTCCATCGTGTGACCGAAATCTTTGTGGTAAGCACACCATATGGACTTGTCTTTCCAACTGGTTGACTTATTATCCTTCTTTGGCCACCCTGCTTTGTCTCTGAGATCCTGCATAGCATATATTAAACCTGAAATATCCACAGAAAAACAATAGTCAGTGATCTTAGGAGGTTCCTCTTCCTCTCTTTCATCTTCGAGGGCATTAACCCTGTGAAGATCTGGTTTGGAATAGGGCTTCGATTTGTAGGATCTTGGAGCTGAGGATTCAATCTTCCTATTGGGATTCTCGTATTGACTTTGAATGGTTGCTCCTCTTATGGACTTATTTATCCTCTTAAAGCCTTATGAACCCCAATTATTGGCACCTAACTTTGTCCATTCTCTTGCATGGAGTCATCACGAGATCTTCATAGAAGGGTGAATCCTTCCCTAGACCCATCTTGAAGGCCTCCACAGTAGTCGCCATGTCAATGTTGGGGATGCTCAGAGCTTCCCTGCCAAACCTATTAACAAAATCCCTAAGTCGTTCCTTAGGATCCTGAACCACCTGATAGAGATCACTAGTGACCTTCTCGAAAGTTTTGCTATAAGAGAACTGGTTATTGAAAAAATTGACTAAATGTGCGATGAAGTAATAGAATAGGGAGGACCGTTTAGAAGCCATTTAAGAGATGATCTCGTGAGGATTGAACCAAAGCCTTTGCATAGGAAAACTTCCTTCAAGTGCATTGGGATGGGAATGATCTCCGTCCTTTCTTAATATTGTGCTACGTGCTCTTCAGGATCCGTAGTTCCATTGTAAGGCTTCATGCTTGGAGTCTAGAAGTGCTTAGGAACTTTGGTATCGGCTATAGCAGGAGAAAATCTTGAGATCCTATAACTTGTCGAAGATGCTTCTGGTATGGGTTGAACTACCCCGGATACGATTGAGATCATCCGTCTCAACTGCTGAAGTTCCCTAGCCATGTTTGGAATTATTCCTGCATCAACATTCATAGATTTAGTATTGATAGTATTGCTATTTAAGAAGTTAATAGAATCATGGTTTCTAAGAGTATTGAAAGGCTCATCGAGATCATTTATCATAGATGCTCAATTGTTCATAGTTGTCCCCCAGGGTGATGCAGCAGTAGCAGAAGTTGTGTTCCCCTGTTGACTTCCTGAGGATCATGCATTGTCGAAGTTCATTACCATTGGTTGTACAACCGTGGGAATTGTTTCCTGGGATCTCTGAAATCTGCCTTCATCCTCTCCACTTCTCTAAGTAGTGTTCTATTGTCTTCTTTCTACTAAGTCATCTGTTACGTCATTTTCCTCATCATAGCGAAGAGTTCAACAGTAGTAACCGAAGCAGTCGAATCCTGGAGTCCTGAAGATCTTAAACTTACTTGGTTAGTGATCGGATGGGTGTTTCTCTTGGAAGTATCAGGTTCATTCCTCTGACCACGGGGTCCACTCTGAGCAGGTGGTAGGTTTTTGGTTGGAATGGAAGGAGTGGAGGATGAAGAAAGGATCGGTTGTGTAGACATGATCTTTCGAGGATTTTGAACATCACGGCGCCACGATGGGCGCCAAATTCTTTTAGTATAAAATTACACAAGTATAAATCAACCAAATTGAATGAGAGGCTGTGATGTTCGAATTGTGCAATAGAGAAAGGTAAAGAGAGTGACACGATTGTTTATAAGGAAAGCCCTTAAACCTTGCTAGGATCTACGACACAAAACCTTGGGAGGTGATAATGATCACCTGCCGTGATGATTTTGTTAATATAAAATGATGATTATAGTGAGTATTTCAGTAAAAACAAGTGAACAAGCTCATAGAGTAAGCTAAGAGTAGGTAGAGTGCGTCGTGTGCGAGATACATGTGTCAATTTATAGTCTAAACTAGCTAACAAGATATCTAATATTCACAAGATCCTCTATGACCAGCTTCGTGAACATTCTTTGACTTGGTATTCCGAGTCTTTAGCAGAGTTGAGACGACTCTTTGTTGAGAATAAGTCTTCTCTTGACTATTTCTGCACATGTGTTAATTAAGAACAATATATAACCGTTATAAATGTTAGTAAATTACAGTAATAGTCGAGATCCTGAGATAGTTGATGATTCTGAATATCTGATGAGGTTTGAGGATCCTGAATGCTTTAAGGATCCTGGCCCTAACACTCATCGCATACAAACCCAAAATCAAACCCTAATTTTTGAATGCTACCAAAGAGGCGTGAATCCTTTCAATTACAACAAATGAGCTTAAAATATGCACTTATCAGATTCCATATAAGTCCATAACTCACCTAAGAACAAGAAAATGGTCCAAGAGTTCTCCAAAGTCCAACTTTTTCAAGGAAATGGACTTAAAGAAACCAAAATCACCTCCCAAGCATAGATTTATGCATGAAAACGAATAAATCAAAGAACTTTGTTACTTACAATGCTTATAGGGGGTCTACAAGGTGGAAACTTCAGCTGGAAAAGCTCCTCCAAGCAACAAGGATGTCCTTCTTCCATAAGAACTCCAAAATATCATATAAAGACTAGGGTTTATATCAAGGGGAATGGAGTCAGAGAATAGAACAAATCATAAACGTCACATTCCTTAAATAGGGATCAAGGCCTGAGATCTACGATTTTGGGTTGTGATAGCTTTGTGTCGCGAGTAGCATAAGGCCATGTCACTACTTAACGATGTGGAACACACATCGACCATCAATTATCAGCTTCACAACCCTCTTAAAACCCCAAACCACAATTAACTTAAAGAAGATTAAGAGGCAAATCACATAACAGAACAAGGTGTTACAATTTCAGGTTTAATGTTAGAAAGCGGATATATATATATATATATATATATATATATATATATATATATATATATATATATATATATATATAGAGACAGAGAGAGAGAGAGAGAGGTAAGTTAAATCACAACACAAAAATGGCTGAGAACGCGAGAACAGATCTAAACCCTCAAAATATTACAATCTAATTCTAGATAAATGGATTATTTATATAAATTAAAAGAAATAAATCAATTTGTAATTATTAAACGACATCAAGGGTAGCAAAGTGCTTTAAGTTTCAACAAAATCATCTCTTTTCCTCCAAAAATCAAGGATCCGTCTAACTTGTCTCTAATTAAATTAGGTCTTCACACAACATATTCTCACAATAAAGAAAAAAAATCATTGCTTTATCTCCAATAAAATCAAAACATTGGACCACCACCATCTTTCAAGCCATTCGTCGTCACGGTTGCACCCTTCATTACCATGATAGCCATCATCTTCTCCAAAGACAATCATCATCAATGCAAGTAAAGCTAACCCACCACAGGAGACCCTTCACCATCATCGACCAGTCACTCGGCTTTGTGCGTCCACACCATCATGAACAATCCACTATTGTCGATAGTAAACCTGAAAAACACCCATCACATGGTTTGTTATTTCAACAACATCATCGCTAAACCAAGCTTATGTCGCCACCATTTCCATTAAGCTACACCAACGAGAACCATTACCCTTACCACCGGATACAACTTGCATCATCTTACAAACACCAATATTCAACTTCACAATCGTCGGAATTAGCCAATCATCATCAAGCAAACATTTACCATCGTTGGACCACCATTGAAAACATCATTGGAGTTACAATTCTACTACCATACAGAAAACCACCTCCTACCATATTTATTCAAACATGCATCGGTTAAGAGAGTGGGGTTTTGTGTGATTTGCAGAAAAGAAGGCATGTCTTGTCTTTGCCTTTGGATATTGATTGGTCTACAAGTGCTCTCGCGCTCTCAACCTTTTTTTTCGTTCTCAATATAACTTCTCTCTCTCTCTATGTGTGTGTGTGTGTGTTTGTGTGTGTGTAATATATATATATATATATATATATATATATATATATATATATATATATATATATACACACACACGATTCTCATCATTTTTTCTCGAATGGACCTTCTTTTATATATATATATATATATATATATATATATATATATATATATATATATATATATATATATATATATAGGTTCAGGTTCATTTGATACCATTTTAATTTTGTGAGACCGTGAGACCAAATCTAAAAATAATTTTAAAATGCAAAATAAATGGAAAAATCCAAAAAAAATTTAATATTATTTTCGGAACTTGAATTAACTAAAAAAAATAAAAAAAAATCCGTTTTTTTTTAAAATACGTGAAATATTCTAATAGAATATTACACTGACATATTCTAAAAAATAATTTTAAAATGCAGAATAAATGGAAAAATCTAAAAATTCTTTTTTTAAATATTATTTTCGGAACTTGAATTAACTAAAAAAATAAAAATAAATAAAAAAATTAAAAATAACTTCCATTTTTTTTTTAAAAAATATGTGAAATATTCTAATAGAATATTACACTGACATATTCTAAAAAATAATTTTAAAATGCAGAATAAATGGAAAAATCTAAAAACTCTTTTTTTAAATATTATTTTCGAAACTTGAATTAACTAAAAAAATTAAAAAAAAATAAAAATAAATTCCATATTTTTGAAAAATACGTGAAATATTCTAATAGAGTATTACACTGTACATATTGTAAAAAATAATTTCAAAATGCAAAATAAATGGAAAAATCCAAAAATTCTTTTTTTAAATACTATTTTCGGAACTTGAATTAACTAAAAAAATAATAAATAAATAAAAAAACGCGTCTCACGGTCTCACAAAATATAGGTGGTCTCAAATAAACCTAACCCTATATATATATATATATATATATATATATATATATATATATATATATATATATATATATATATATATATTTGTTTTGGTCAAAAATTGACTAAGTAAATATTAACCAATTTGTATGAGTGGTTGCGATGTTATTTGTAAAGTAATTATCAAAACTAGAACAATATTGCACAAGTGATTTACAAGGAAGCCCTTGATCTTGCTAGGATCTCCGATACAAAACTTTTGGAGGTGATAATGATCACATGTCTTATTTAATTGTATTGGTTGAATAATTGATTATTGAAATGGAAAAAGTAAACAAGTACAAGTATTGCAGCGAGTCTAGGTATTTGTAGTGTGCGAAATACATGTGTATTTATAGTCTAGTCTAAATAACATTAATTTCAATATTCTCGGGCCTTGATTAAAAATGAACACGTTGGTTTGACTTGGTATTCCTTGGTCTTTTGACTGATTAGAATGTGTCTTCATTGAGAATAAGTCTTATGTTGACTAGTTCTGTACATGTGAGAAAAAAACTAACAATATATCTTTTAAAAATGTTAGGAAATAATATTAATAATAATGGTCAGGATCCTGTGATATGTTAGGGATCCTGAAAGTTCTTAAAGATCCAGGATCGTGAATAGGGTTGAGGACCTTGGCCCTAATAATTGTGCCCAAATTATTCCTGTGAAGTATTAAAGTTAATCATTGAACATTTAAAGATAAAATTTAAAAAAAAAAAGCAGAGTAAGGATTTTGAAGTTTTAACAAACAGGGAAATTTGAATCCCAACAGATAGAATTCTAGCTATTAGAATAGGAATAATTATCTGTCAAATTATCAAGATTCCCTTTTGTGATTCTCTCATAAATAGGGCATTCGGGTTCTTGATTCTTCCTTACTTTTTCAGCTGCCTTCTAGATGTTATTGAATATATTTGAAGGTACTCTCCCTGTTCCTTTTCGTCTTAATTGTCTTCCTCTTTTTTAATGGGCAATAAAGCAACTCGTGCTCATACAAACATCATCGTTGTCCCCGATGATGATTCTGTTGATAAAAAAAGACTTATCTTATGAGGAAACTTGTTCCTTTAACGATAACAAAATCGAAGCTCTGAAATTAGTTGGGGCTTTTCCTATTGGTGTCGTTTTCAAACCATTTGATGCGAAGATTCAACCAGCCTTTGTTTCTTCTTCTTGGGTTTTCTTTCTTGAACATCCTTTCACCCTAAGTCTTTCTTATCCTTTTCCTGGAATTGTTTCCCAGTTCATTGAGATTACCAAAATTTCATACATTCAAGCCTTGCCAGCGATTTGCAGGATCCTTTACTGGATTGATCGGCTGAACCTCTCCATGGTCTTAATATCACTTTTTGCGAGTTAGCTTATGTATACGACCTTTCGACCTTTGGGAACTATCATTTTTTACTTAAAGTCAAAACTGATAAGTCACCCCTTGTTCAGAAGTCCAAGCATAATGACGGCGCTTGTAAAGGAAAATACTTCTTTGTGAGACCCAAATCCTTCCCTGATGGAAATCTTTTACCAAAAGTCTTGGGTTAAAAAGGATAATGTTTCATTTTATTATACTAAGGTTCATGGAATTCACATTTCTTATTTTGTTTGATTTTTTTTGCAGCTTTCACGTTAGAAGAGCTTGTCCCTCCTGCCAAAGATACTAAAGATAGGATTGAGAGTTTCTTTTCTCTGCCCGAGATCGATAAATCATCAAGCTCGAACAGCCTTGTCATCAAGAGGGTTCAACTGCTATTATTCCCATGTCAACTGATAAGGATTGTTAACCTTATTTCATTTTCTATGAAGGATCCTAAACTAATTAAACTCTTTCGCCATGTTTAGGATTCAATTCTACACGTTCTGGTGCTCGATTCACCCTTACCGATATTGATTTTGCTATGTCCTATGACCAACTGGTGGTCAAGAAAGAAAAGACCTCATCCTCTCTCCTTCCTAAGAGAGTTCCCATAGATTTTACTGTCAAGACTCTGGGATCCTGAAAGTGGAAATCAGTTGAGGTTTTCGACCTAGGGAATCTTGAAGTGGATGAGGCATTGAAGAAGTTGATATCTTTCTCGCAATCTATAAGCATCCTTGTGTTCTCTTATATCTACTTTTAGTTCCATCCTAGTTGTCTTTTTTAGGTGGCTGACCATATTTCTCACTCCAATGAGGATCTTAAGGCCAAGCTTGATCGGGCGGAATAAGGTTTGAAGGAGAAAGAAGCAACCAACAATGAGTTTTTCCAAATGGTGGATAAATTGGTCAAGGAGAAAGCAGAGAAAGAACAGGAGCATGTACTGGATATGGAAGAGGTTATTGATAAGGCCAAGAGTAGTGTTTTCGAGACTACTTGGGAGTAAAAGGTCAAGTTGGCAGAGGATATCAAAAATACAAGGTTCTAGAACGTAGTTGGATGACACGAGGCCCTGGCTAAGTTGACTGGAAGGCCTGTTGATGTTGGTCAAGGTCCTGCTGAGAAGAGGAGAGAAGAATAAGAGAAGAAGAGGGAAGAGGAAGAGAAGAATATGAAGAGAGGAGAAGAAGACAAAGAAGACCTCATTTAGGGGTGATCCAACCTAGGATTAGGTTTGATCAGTTTAAAAACATTTTAAATTTTTGTGTGTAAGACAATATTTTCTTTTTATTTTTATTTTTTTGGAGGTTGATGGGCAACCCCTTTTTATTTTAATGTTATGGTTGTTTACATAATATTTTGTGTGGTTGATGTGATTGTAGCATCAAAATAGGTTAGGGTTTCGTAAGGAACCTCAGACGATTAGGATCCTAAAAGGTTCAGGTTTTACAAGAACTTTTTGGGATCCAGATAATCAAAAATAATTAATCAATATCTTAAAACCATTAGGATCCTTAGAAAAGATAAGCCTTTAATTACAACATAGCAGAGTCTCCTTGTAAGGAAAAGAATAAGGATAGATAAAACCTGATGATCCTTAGGTGTAGTCTTGGCCTTTAGAATTTTCCTTTAGACTTCTATCTTTTAGAGAAGCTCTGTGTTGTAAGTCTTCTAGTTTTCTACATTCTTGTATAGGGAGGATCCTTCTTTGGATAATCCAAATTTGGAATTTGTTGAAGAAGATCCTTCCTTATCTTTTACTAGGGAAAAACCCATTTTAGAAAATATTGGTAAAGATCTCGGCTTACGATATTTTGGGGAAATTCCCAACTTAAGAAATTGTGGGGAAGATCATAACTTATGAAATTCTAGGGAATATCCCAAATTAGAAATTTTGGGGGAAGATCCAAACTTAGAAAATAACTGGGGAAGATCCCAACTTAAGATAACATGTCAATGTTATAAACCTTTGATTAAGTGTTAGGATCTTAACATATGTTCAAAAGTATGAGGTTTCCAAGTGACTAAGCGTAAAATAATCCACATACTCACATCCCATAGCAAGATGTCGTGCATCCAATCGAGGTGTAGAAACATAAACTCGTAAGAAAGAGGTTATTAACTATTTAGAACTTAGAGGGGATTAAGTACCCTTAGCCGTAGGAAAGATGATCACTCTCTATTCATAGCGGCCAGGATCCTTGAAATTTTGCGGATTAAAAACGTTAGCTTCAGGTGGGCGTTAGCTTGGCTAACGCCCCTCCGATGCTTATGTCAGTAATGTTCTTCAAAACATAAATAAAGGAATTCAAACATAATAAAAGGGTAAAGAATGTTTACCTTATATCTTATTGGAAAACGAAAGATTTTAACTTGCTTGAAATATGCTTTCAAATGGATGTCATTCCAGTATCTTGGTGAGATATCCCTTCAGGGGTTGCCAACCAATATGCTCCTTTTTCTTGCTTTTGAATCGATAAGATATGAACCTTCCAATTTGGGTGCCAACTTTCTTATGAACCAAGTCACCTACTTCGAATTTCAAACTTTTATGTTTTTTTTCATGTATTAGCGGCCCTTTGTTGATAAACCACAATGTGGATCCTGGAAAGATCCATAAGTTCATCAACGGCGACGAGATCCTAGGATAGGATCTCAACGTTGTTTTTCTTATCATGAAGTTGGTATCTTCTTGTTAGGATCACCACTTCAGATAGGATCAAGAATTTTATTCCAAAAACCAAAGAATAGGCAGTTGACCCGTGACTGTTTTTTGATGTAGTCATGTCGTCCCACAGAACGAAAGGTACCATTACATTGATTATTGGAATCCTTGTTTCTGATAGGTACCTAAGGGAAGATCCTAGGTTGGCAAATGCATATGCTTCAGCATTATCTCCCCTGGGAACGTGTTTTAGGCTAAAGGCTTCAAATACAGAGGCTAATTTCTTAAGAATTTGAAGATATGATGCAAGCCTTTCGCCTTTAACAACAAATGATCCATTTGAGTGATTAGTAATTAATAGCAAATCTACGAATACCTGAAGATCCTTTATTTGAAAATCCTTGGCTAGTTGCAGTCCCATAACCAGTGCTTCATATTCTTCTTCGTTGTTGGTTGCATCGAACTCACATCTAACGACCTGGGGTAGGATGCCCCCTATGGCGATTTAGTATGATCCCAAGGCTACTTTCTCTTTGGTTGGATGCTCTGTTCGTGAAGAGCGTCCACCTTCCCATGTTTTCTTTTTCCAGGAGTTGTATTGTCTTAATTTCTACTTTGGCTTGTAGATCATCACTAAATTCAGCTACAAAGTTTTCTTGTGCTTGCGACTTTATTGCAGATCTCAACTCATACTTTATATCAAATGTGCTGAGCTTTACCAACCACTTGTCCGTTCTTCCAGACATCTCTAGCTTTCTCATAACATTCTTAATTGGTAATTAGTTTTTACATGTATGGTATGAGTTTCAAAATACTTTCTTAACTTAGTAGAAGCCGTTACTAGTGCTAGTATTAGTTTTTCGAGATGAGAATACCCAGTTTCAGCATCCAGTAGACTTTTACATACATAGTAGATGGGATGTTGGTCTCCATCAAGATCCTTGGATACGACTGCACTCACGGCGTTTGGGGATATTGAATGGTATAAAAGGAGTGGTTCTCCATCTAATGGTTTTACTAGTAGGCATGCCAAACTTAAATACATTTTTAGTTCTTGGAAGGCTTTTTCATGCTCCTCATTCCATCCGAACTTCTTGTTTTTCTTTAGGAGGTCATAGAAAGGTTTACACCTCTCTGAGGATCTTGAAATAAACTAGTTTAGAGCTGCTACTCCCCCAATTTTTCTCTGAACAATTAATTCATTCGCCTCTGGTATGTTACTCCTATCTTTTTAAGACCAAAAGGAATGGTAATATAGAAATATATACCTATAGGGGTTATAAAAGCACTATCCTCTTGATCAGATAGTTCCATGTGTATTTGTTGGAATCCTACAGAAACATCCATGAATATTAGTAGTTGTCGTGGCATCTATCATGGAGTTTATGTGTGCTGAAGGGAAAGAATCCTTAGGGAATGTCATATTGAGATCCGTGTAGTCCAAACATACTCTCCATTTTCCATTCTTCTTTTGTACCTCTACTACATTCGGTAGCCATATTGGGAACTACACTTTTTTAATCATCCTTGTTCTGAGAAGTTTTTCAACTTCTTCTTGAATGATTTGGTTCCTCCCAAGTGCATATTTCCTTCTTTTTTGGTGTATAGGCCTAAAAGAAGGATCTATATTGAGATTGTGGGTTATAATTTTCTTATTTGTAACTTTCACATCCTCATATATTCAAATGAAGGTCTTGTTTCTGGCTTTTGAGAACTTTATTAGTTCTTGCATGCTTTGTTTTGGTATTGAGGATCATATGAGGAATCTGGCTTCAGGATCCTCGAGGTTTAGGGGCACTTACTTCACATCTTGCTCTATTTTTTCTAGCACACCTCATTCCCCTTCTTTAATTGTTATGATTATCGTGGTACCATTGAAGATTTCGTCAATGTCTTGTAGCATTCTTTAGATTCTTAATGATCCCCAATGATCTTAACCGCCTCCTATGGGGTAGGCATCTTGATGCACTGGTGATATGTCGACAAGACTTTTTTCATGTCATGGATCCTTGGTCTACCTAATATAACATTATAGGAAGACAAAGCATCAATATCACAAAATTGTTGCATCGAATTTACCCCTTCAATGTAGATGGGTAACTTGAGTTCTCCAATGGTGTACTTTGTTTCACCACTTAATCATATCAGGAATGAGGATCTCTTAATTATTTCAGATTCCAGGATGTTCATCCTAGTTAGAGCATCTAAAAGTATGATGTTCACTGAGGATCGTCAGTCTACCTGGATCCTTTTGACGAAGTGGTCAACGATATATAGAGTAATCACCAAGCCATCATGGTGAGGAACCTAGATGTTTTCTCTATCCTTTTCGTCAAAGATGATCTCTTCTGCTTGTTATCAATGTGTTTTTTCAAGGTCTTTCCTTTTTTTCCATCTTGGACACTTTGGCGTGCCTTTTAGCTGTGGAATAAGAAGTTCTATAGCTGTTAGATCCTCTAGAAATAACATTGATTACCTTGGCATCTGAGGGAGGAGATCTTGGCTTTTCCAGGATCTTCGCAGGGTCTTGCTCTTTTTCCCTGTAACTTTCCTTTTTCTTTCCTTGGATATCTTTGAGATAGACCTTACTCAGGAGATAACTAATCTCCTTCTTGAGGGTTATACAGTCCTCACTCTTGTGACCAAAATCCTCGTGATATAAATACCACTTGGATTTGTATTTCCAGCTTTTTGACTTTTCTCCCTTTCTTGGCCATCTTGTTTTGTCACCAAGATCATGCATAGTGAATATTATACCTGAAACATCCACGGAGAAGCAATAATCAGTAATTTTAGGGAATTTGTCTTCTTCTCCTTCATCATTGAGGGCATTAACCATGTGATGATCGGGTTTGGAATACAATTTTGACTTATAGTATCTTTAGATTGAGGATTTAGCCTTTCAGTTGCGATTCTCATAGGAACTTCGCGTATTGGACCTCTTTTCTATTTCTTTGTTTTCTTCCAATATGATGAACCTTAGTGTTCAACTTCTGACTTCATCCATACATTTGCATGGAGTCATCACAAGGTCTTAGTAAAATTGGGAGTCCTTCTTCAAACCTATCTCAAAGTCCTCCATGGCAGTGACCATGTAGATGTTTGGTATGTTTAGGGCTTCCCTACCAAACCTACTTATAAAGTCCCTTAAGGATTCTTTGGGATCCTGGACCACCCAGGTAGAGATCACTATTGATCATTTCAAATATTCACCAGCAAGATAACCGATTATTGAAAATATTAACTAAATGAGCAAAAGATGTAATAGAATAAGAAGGAACATTAAGAAACCATTTTAAGGCTGATCCTGTAAGGATCGATCAGAAGCCATTGCATAAATAGGCTTCTTTCAAGTATGATGGAATGACGATGATCTCAATTCTCTCCCTATATTATGCGATATTTTCTTTAGTATCTGTGGTTCCATCGTAAGGCTTCATGCTATGAGTTTGGAAGCGCTTAGGAAGTTCTGTATTAGCTATTGAAGGGATAAATCTTGAGATCTTGTGATTGGTGGGGATGTTTTCGATATAGGTTGGACTACCCCTGGTATGCTTGAGATCATTTGTCTTAGTTGTTGGAGTTGTTTGGCCATAGTTGGACTTATTCCTACATCAAGATCCATAGGGTAAGTATTGATAGTGTTACTATTAAAGAAGTTACCAATATTTCTACGATTAAGAGTATTAAAGGTCTCACCAAGATCCTGGGCCACAGGAGTTTGGATGTTTAGGATTGCTCTCCCTATTGGGGTAGCAACCGATGTTGGAACCACCGATTCTGGACGTTACCCTAGGGATCCTGCATTGTCGAAATTCCGGATCCTTGTTTGTAAGATCAAAGGTATCACCTCCTGGTGTTTGCAGCTATCTGCCCTTATCCTTTCCACTCCATGATGTATCATTCAGTTGTCTTCCTATTGCTAAGCCACCTTTTGTATCAATGTCTTCATCGTGAAGAAAAGTTCGTTATTTGAGACTGATACAGGCGGATCCTGGGATCCCATGGATCCTGGAGCAACCGAAGGATTGTTCTTCTTCAGTACATCGGAAGTCTTCTTTCTGACCTGGGGGTCGGCTTGGAGGAGGTGGAAGATTTTTCAAAGGAATATAGGGAATAAATGAAGTAGATAAGGTCAGCTGTGTATACATAATTTTCGAAGATTATAACCAACACGGAGCCACCATAGGTGCCAAATTGTTTTTGTCAAAAATCGACTAAGTAGATATTAACCGATTTGTACGAAAGGCTGTGGTGTTATTTGTAAAGTAATTATCTCCGACACAAAACCTTAGGAGGTGATAATGATCACCTGTCTTGTTTAATTGTATAGGTTGAATGATTGATAACAGAAATGGAAGTAAGTAAACGAGTACAAGTATTGCAGTAAGTATAGGTATGTGTAGTGTGCGAAATACATGTGTATTTATAACCTAGTCTAAGTAACAATAAGTGCAATATTCTCAGGGTCCTCTCAAATAAAAATGAACACGCTGGTTTGAATTGGTATTCATGGGTCTTTTGTATGATTACATTGTTTCTTCGTTGAGAATGAATCTTAGGTTGACTAGTTATCTGCATGTGAGAAAAAAACTAAAAATATATATGTTAGAAATGTTAGGAAATAATAATAATAATTTTCAGGATCCTGAGATATGTTTGGGATCCTGAATAGGGTTGAGGATCTCGACCCTAACACACACATACACACACACACACACACACATATATATATATATATATAATAAGAAGTAAAATTTGAACAGAATGATTAGATATTTCTTAAATGTATATTTTTTAGAAAAACAGACGATGTTTATATATATATATATATATATATATATATATATATATATATATATATATATATATATATATATATATATATATATATATATATATATATATATATATAGGTTTAGCTTCTTTGGAAAAAAAAAAACCCTAAAAATCATAAAAATGTATAAAAAAATACTTAGAGATCATAGAAAAAAATTTATAAAGAATCGCAGGTTTTTGTTAAAATTCGCTGAAAAAAAAATAAAAAATCATTTTTTTTTTGTAAAAAAAAAAAACTTTTTTTTCCAAATTTTTTTCACCGAATTTGTATAAAAAGTTGCGATTTTTTCAAAAAAAAGTTTTGTGATCTCTAAGTATTCTTTTTATGCATTTTTATGATTTTTAGGTTTTTTTAGGGTTTTTTGGTTTTCCAAATAACCCTTCCCTATATATATATATATATATATATATATATATATATATATATATATATATATATATATATATATATATATATATATATATATATATATATATATGTTCAGGTTTATTTGAGACCATTCTAATTTTGTGAGACCGTGAGACCAAATCTAAAAATAATTTTAAAATGCAAAATAAATGGAAAAATCCAAAAATTCTTTTTTTTAAATATTATTTTCGGAACTTGAATTAACTAAAAAAAATAAAAAAATTTCTGTTTTTTTTTTTTTTTTTTTAAAAATACATGAAATATTCAAATAGAATATTACACTGACATATTCTAAAAATAATTTTAAAATGCAAAATAAATTGAAAAATCTAAAAATTCTTTTTTTAAATATTATTTTTGGAACTTGAATTAACTAAAATAAAATAAATTAAAAAAAATTCCATTTTTATTGAGGAATACGTGAAATATACTAATAGAATATTACACTGTACATATTCTAAAAAATAATTTTAAAATGCAACATAAATGGAAAAATCCAAAAATTCTTTTTTTAAATATTATTTTCGGAATTTAATTAACTAAAAAAAATTATAAAAAAATAAAAAATAAATAAATAAAATGCGTCTCGCGGCGTCACAAAATTAGGCCGTCTCACATGAACCTAACCCTAAATATATATATATATATATATATATATATATATATATATATATATATATATATATATATATATATATATATATATATATATATATATATATATATATATATATATATATATATATATATATATATATATATATATATATAACCTTAATGCTCGAACTGTTCATGGAAAGCTACTTTGAAATGGTAGTTATTGTCTAAACTTTTAAGTACACAACTACATGAAGAATTTGATGACAATTGTGTCAGAATCTCTTAAAACAGTATCGACATGTGACTAATTAGGAGTATATGTGATATATTGATATATACAATATATTAGGAAATCTAACCTAATAAGCAATATACTAGGAATATAGCTTAAGAATTAAAAATATTTTTATCGCATGTCATCTTTTTCATTATTTTGCAATATATCTTTTTTTTTTTTTTAATTTTGATTTATTTATTTTTTACTTGTTATTATGTTGTGGTTTTCAATTTTTTTAAATAATGTCACCTAATGCTACTAATATAATTTTATTATGTTTTTATATACTTAATGTTCTTTCATGTACTTCTTAAATTTTTGCCAATAAACACAATTCATATATTTCTTTTTTCTTTATTTTATAAGATTTTAAATTCCACTACATGATACAATTAATATAAATTTTAAATAATGTTTAATGCTTATATCTTGATATTCAACATAATTATTTAAAATATGTCAATAGTTTTTTATTAATATAAATTGAATTACTTAGTTATTACAAAATTTGTTTGTAATTTTTTTCTAAATTTAATTAGAAAATTGTTAAATGTTTACACCTTAATATTTAATTTTTTAATCAACTCGTATATTGTATGTGTCTAAAATGTGATACATGTAATATTAGACATTTAATTTTGAGTGTGTGTGTATATATATATATATATATATATATATATATATATATATATATATATATATATATATAGAGAGAGAGAGAGAGAGAGAGAAAGAGAAAGAACTATAAAAATAGTCCTTGCCTGAAAGTAGTTGTTTTGGTCAAAAAGGGTTTAGTCTTGTATAATAGATCAAAACTTTTTATTTTGTTTGCGAGTTTGATAAAATTTGTTTTGAACTTTTTTATAATGAAAATATTGCCCTTACTACTTTTTGGTTTTATTTATTTATTTAAATACTTTTCTAATTAAAATAAAAGTTCTCCTTTATTTTTTATTTTTATAATTTTTTTATAACAGAAAAATACCCACCAAATCCTTTCTCTCTCTCTCTCTCTCTCATTTTTACCTGCATTATCATTCTATATCCTTTCTAAAAAAAGAAACCCACACCAAAAAGAAGACCCCCGTACAATATCTGAATCAATAAACCCTCTACAAATCTCTAATTATAATACTCTAGGATGGCTCAGCAACACCGGCTTCACTGTCAACATATCAACCATCAACAACGTTGTATCCACTCATTGTCATCACTATAACGAGCCTGATGATGACAAAGAAGAAACGGCAGCCAAAGGAGAGGAAAGGCGGTGTCATATGTAGGATAAAGTTGGGTAAGAGAGATAGATCTTCATTGCAGTGAGTGCTTTCAAATCGATAGAGACAAAGATTGATTTGAAGCTTTGGTGAAACCTTAAATGGATCATCATAGCAACAACAGTAAAACCTTAATTAGAGCAATATAGCGAGAAGCATACAAGAACTACACCTATCTCAAAAATCTCTTAAAAGACATCGGCAAAGGCGACATCATTGAAGAGAAAGGTGTTGCTTTTCAGATCCTTCAGCAGATTAATTAGTTGTTGTGGTAACATTGGTCCTAGAAAAAAGAAAAGAATGGTACAGATGCATCTAGAGGTCAGTAGAGCCACAATAAACCCTAGCTCCGATTAGGGTTTTGTCGCCACTGCTATGAAGATTTGATTAGGGTTTCACTGTCGCTTCAGATTTATCTCTCTTACCGTTGATCTGAAAGGCCTCGTTGCTATGAAGATCTATCTCTCTCACCCATCTTTTTCCTACATACCAAACCAGATTTCCTCTGCTTTCTTCTATTGTTTCTTCTTCATTGGCGTCGGGTTCGTTGTAGTGATAATAGCGAGTAGATACAACGTCGTTGGTAGCTGATATACCGACGGTGAAACTGGTGTTGCTGTGCCATCCTAAAACGTTGGAATTAGAGAGTTGTAGATTTTTTATTGGTTCAATGTTTGTTGTGGGGTTTTCTTTATGGTATGTTTCTTTTTCCAGAGAGAGAGAGAGAGAGAGAGAGAGAGAGAGAGAAAAAAGATTGAGAATGGCGGTGCATTTAAGAGAGAGAGAGAGAGAGACAGAGATGGGGGAGAGACGGTTAGGTGGGTATATAATATATGTATGTAGCTCATTTGTATTTTGACAACAATAAAATATATGGGATAAACAACATCAAGTCTTATGTTCCTCTCATTATTGATCTCGACCGATTGAATTATGATTGGTGGAAAGAAGTTTTTAAAACCCGTCGCATTAGATAAAAAGTGTATGATCATTTTGATGGGTCTCCCACGAACAAAGACAATCTAGAAGGGGAGACAGTTGACAATATTGTCAAAAAATATTCATAAGGAACATCAACCCGAACCGTCCGTCAATCCATTCTCACAACTAATGCCATAGCTGCATATGTATGGAAAGCTATCGAAGATTTTCTTCATGAAAACAAAGAGATCAAAGCTATGGAACGTGATGATTATCTTCGTAATATCACAATTAGAGACTCCACAATGACGGAGTATTAAAAGTTATTTACAACGTTTCTTTAAATGTGTTCTATGCTTATTATTTAAGAGCATTCCATGCTCAAAGATCATATCCTCCTTGTTCATGCTACACATCATGACAACACTTCTACCCCTACGGTTCTAAATATCGAACATCAAAAACAGACTTAAAATCATCGCTTTAATAATTTTGGCAATCGAGGTACCTCTGATGGGTTTTTTGCATTACAACATTCATATGGTTCACATGCAACCCTAATTGCCTTGGATCTAGGTTTTTCTCAAGTTATACATGCAAATTAATTTTCCAAAGAAAGAACCCTAATCTAGCATACATGAAAACCGAAATCTAATCATGTTAGGGTTTAGAAGAATACCTTTCTTTTTGATTGCTTGATCTTGACCTTCAAGAGGTTAGTGCCTCAAATATTGCACCTCTAATGGAGTCACAAACACCACTTAGCAATGGATGAACAAGAGAGAGAGGAGGAGGCTACATATATTGGGCAGGGTTTCTTCTACGGAGTCAAGTGGCTGATTTTATGAGCCTTAGGGTTCCTTTTATAGTTGAGGCTGCTAGGTTTTTCAACTGGAAACCCTAATTCCCTTGCTTAGACCCTAAACAATCCACAAACCCCCAAGTGATAGGCCTTGGACGAATATTCTATGGGCTTCCCATAGATTTTCTTCCACCCCTTATCAATAGGGTCTATAAGCCCAAACTACAACTATTACTCTTTTACATAATCAGTCCACGTTCTTTTAATCAGTCTCTTTCGATCACTAAATTAATTCCAAATTAATTTCTGATCAATACTAATTAAATAATATGATTTCTCAACTAATATATTATTCATATAATATATTAATAAATCATTAATTAACCTACTTCTCTAAAACTCATCCTATCAAATTGCTATGGTGAAGGCAACCCAAAAGGACCATGCTACTATTGGATCAAGTACATACCAATTACAGTTATGGGCTTAGACACCTAATCCAACAATCACTCACTTGGATAAGTCTAATAACTGTAATTGCAACTATGACTTCAAAATCAGATTAGCAATCGTAGCTCTCAAGAGCCACTGTCGAACTCTAACCTAGTCAATGACAAGTCCTTTAGATAAGGATCATATAATCATCCATTCTACAATATATCATGTGGAAAAAGACATGGAACACATCAATTCAGTCCTGACCGGGCCCGACACATAAGTCAACACAAAACCATCGAGGGGCCGAAGATATCGCTTTTACCCTCCTAGTATAAAAAGAACAAATAGACTTTGACTTATATGCTTGTACTATTTACTCATTAAAACGTACACAATAACACGTTTTATAACATCAAATTACTAATGCATTTAAGCATTATCAATGCACAACCAACTTCTAAACAACAACTCATATATATCGGTTTAAAGATTATACGATATTATCGTCTCACAATCACTCGTGATAAATTCCATGAAGTGATTTAAATGATCGTGTCTTTTATCCAATACTCAAATCTTATTTCAGAAGTACTCATTAACGTTGCAACAAGCATTTGCTATGTCTAAGCACTTAGACAATCTACAAACCAATTCATGACAGTCTAACCTCATAACTTACCCCCAAAGTCTGATTGATTGTGGATAATTTGAACAATCTAATTATTCTGGAAGTAAAACATGCAATAGTGAAACAATAGTAAACAATCGACACAAGATAGTAAACTTTACTCATAAATAAATATCCATTACTTAATCATCAAATGTCAATTACATTTATCTATTACAAGTTTCTAAACAACTATCTAATCTCTAAAACTAATATCGTCCTTCAAACCAATGCTCCTCGTATGCTGTAAGTGCTTAACCCTGCTCAGACCCATTGTGATGACGTTACCTTCTTGACTACAAGGACTCTCTCTTTTACCCGATGTCTGATGAAGTGGTACTTTCAGTCGATGTGTCTGGATCTACCATGATCCCTTGGTTCCTTGGTTATGGCAACCGCACCTTCGTTATCAAAGAAAATCTCCATAGGCTCCTTTATAGCTGGTATGACTCCAAGGTCTCCAATGAAGTTATTCAACCATATTTTCTCCTTCGACGCTTCACTTGCTGCTATGTACTTTGATTCACACATTGAATCAGCCACAGTCTCCTGCTTGGAACTTTTCCATGTAACTGCTCCTCCATTTAGGGTAAATACCCAACCCGACTGAGACTGGAAGTTATCTTTGTCTGTCTGAAAGCTGGCGTCACTACACCCTATCACTATCAAGTCATCACTCCCACCAAGTGTAAGAACCCAGTCCTTAGTCCTGTGCAGGTACTTAAGAATGCTCTTAACTACTGTCCATTGACCTCTACCCGAGTTTCGTTGATATCGGCTGACCATGCTCAACGCAAAAGCCACATTAGGGCGAGCACACGTCATAGCGTACATGATTGAGCCAACGGTGGAAGCATATGGCACTCGACTCATTTCCGCTATCTTGGCATAGGTACTCTTACTTTGAGTCTTACTCAGCTTGGTATTGCTTTGGATTGGCAGTTCCCCCTTCGTGGAATTTTCCATGCTGAAACGTTTTAGCACCTTGTCCAAGTAAGTATTTCGAATAATTACTATTAGTCTCCTACTTCTATTTCTCAAAATCCTTATCCCCAGAATGAAAGGGGCTTCTCCAAGATCCTTCATAGTGAAACACTTCCCAAGCCAGGACTTAACCTCCTGCAAGGTCGGGATGTCGTTTCCTATAAGCAGTATGTCATCAACATAAAAACTAGAAAGCTAACTATACTCCTACTAGCCTTGACATATACACATGACTCATCCTCGCTTCTCGAAAAACCAAACTCTTTGACTTTGTCATCGAAACAAAGATTCCATCTGCGAGACGCTTGCTTTAATCCATAGATGGATTTCTCAAGCTTGCACACTCTATTAGAATATTTAACATCTACAAAACCCTCTAGCTGACACATGTAAACATCTTCAGCAAACTTCCCATTAAGGAAAGCAATTTTGACATCTATTTGCCATATTTCATAGTCATGAAACACAACTATGGCCACTAGTGAGAAGGTCTCATCATAGTATAGACTTGATCTTGGCCACTAGTGAGAAGGTCTCATCATAGTCAACCCCCGGGATTTGATTAACGCCTTCGCAACTAGTCATGCCTTGAACGTATGCACTTTCCCATCCATGTCGGTCTTCTTCTTGAAGATCCATGTAACATCCCAAATTTCGAGACCAAAAATTTCATTTTTGATTTAATATTTTATAAAACATTTTACCAAAACATTGTCAATAAAACAACACATTACAAAATCAGAATGTTGTGTCCCAACCCATGACATCAAAAGTAATGAAAATCAGAGTATAATCCCAAAAACCCAATACGGAAACCATGTGTGTGTGTGATGCGCTGCTATACCGCCGACTCCTTCCCCTTCGACGAAGAGGTACCTGAAACCAAAATAAAAACTGTAAGCACAAAGCTGAGTGAGTTCCCCCATCATAACACATACAATATCATATCATCGGTGTCTTTCAACCGGTAACTTCCATTGTTATCTTTCAACCGGTATCTACTATCGGTATCTTTTAACCGGTAATCGCCATCGGTATCTTTCAACTGGCATTTGTCATCGGTATCTTTCAACCGGTAACCGGGGACTATTTCTCCCCTATTGCTATCATACAATATTAAGTTATAATCATACAGTCAGCCATATCTGGGTACTGACCTACCATTCGATCCTAACGACCGATGTCAGGGGAAAGACTATTCCTTACTACTACTACTAACATACACATTGCATATCATACTGGCATATCTCATGACCTACAACAGTTGCATATATGGATATGGTCATGAGATATGCCAGTATGATATGCAATGTGTATGTTAGTGGTAGTAGTAAGGAATAGTCTTTCCCCTGACATCGGTCGTTAGGATCGAATGGTAGGTCAGTACCCAGATATGGCTGACCATATCACATTGCATATCAACGAGATGTCAGGGGAAAGACTATTCCTTACTACTACCCCTCCAATGGCCCAGATCTGAATTCAAAACCCCAAATGACCCTTCAAAATTCCAAAAATAGCTTAGAAAGCCCTAAAGATACTCAAAATCCAAGCCCTAAGGATAAATAAACACATGGAAGACCAAGATAGGGGCATTTTACCTTGAATGAGCTGGAAATGGAACAAAAATCTCTGGATCTCCAGGCCCCAACTCGAACTCCCAAGCTTCCTTCCTCTTTTCAAGCTTCATAATCCACCAAAATGGCCTTAGAACACACAAAAACGGCTAGGGTTTCGATATAATACTTTCTGGGAGTAATAGGGACGATGGAGGCTGAGATAAGGTGTTTAAATAGGGTGCAAACCCTCAATTTAGGGTTTTACCCAAACAACACCTACTCGCCGAGTCAGTCTTCCGACTCATCGAGTGGGCTACTTAAACTCTCTCGCGGTCATGACTCTACTCGATGAGTTGGGCCATCAACTCATCGAATCCCCGAAAAAATACAAGAAACTTTGAATTAAATACATACTGGGATTCAGGTGTTACAATCCACTTGCACCTGACCGTCTTATGAACTGGTACATTGTCAATCAAGTTCCAAGCTTGATTGTCATACATGGACTGAATCTCGTTGTCCATTGCCTTTTTCCATTTTTCAGACTTGGGGCTTGCCACGGCTTCCATGTGGTAATTAGGTTCATCCAAATTTATCAGTGTACTATCACTGATAAATGTATCACCTTCAACAGTTATATGGAAACCATACAACACAAGTGGAACACTAACTCTAATGGAACGTCTTAGGGGTAAGCACTTGTCAACTGGTTCAACAGGAATCTCTTCCTCAGGTTGAGTGCTAGTGTTAAAGGTTCCTTCATCGCTTGACTCTTGAAGCTCTTCATGATCAATTTTCCTCCCACTGTCCTCTTGGCATATGATTTCTCTTTCGCGGAAAACCCATATGCTTGCTACGAAGACCACATTGTCACTAGGTCTATAGAAAAGATATCCAAAAGATTTATGCGGATAGCCGATGAAAATACACCGCTCACTGCGAGGTTCAAGCTTTTCGTGAGTCTCTCGTCTTATGAAAGCCTCACAACCCTAAACCTTGATATGTGCCAATGAAGGAACCTTCCCTGTCCACATCTTGTTAGGTGTTTTGGGAACCTGCCTAGTTGGGACTAGATTAAGGATATGAGTGGCAGTCTCTAAGGCATACCCCCAAAATGAGATAGGTAACGAAGCTCGACTCATCATGGAACAAACAATGTCCAACAATTTTTGATTGAGCCTCTCAGCCACACCATTGAGCTGCGGTGTCCTAGGCGGCGTTAATTGTGAAATAATTCCACATTCCTTAAGATAGTCGTGGAACTCGATACTAAGTTACTCACCACCCCTATCGGATCTGAGAATCTTTATCTTCCTGCCCAATTGATTCTCCACTTCTTGTTTGAACTCTTTGAACTTTTCAAAGGTTTCCGACTTGTGCTTGATTAAGTAGATATACCCATATCTGCTATAATCGTCGATAAAAGTCACATAGAAACTGTTTGCATCCCTTGTGGCCGATCTGAAGGGCCCACACACATTAGTGTGTATGAGATCCAAGAATTCTTCACCTCTTTCACAAGTACTAGTGAAAAGTGATTTAGTCATCTTTCTAAGTAAACAAGATTCGTACGTGTCATCTGACTTTAGGTCAAATGACCCAGGACTCAATCTTTTTGGAGTTGGGCTACACGCTTCTTGTTGAAATGTACAAGACGATAATTCCATAAGCATGCCTTGTCTAAACCATTAGACGAATCATATATGCAACACATTATTTCCTAATTTGTCTACAACCATCACAGTTTCATATACACCGATACAAGGCAATGCTTCAAAATATAAAGTACCATTATAGAAAGCATTAATAGAACCAACTTCATTATTAAATGAAAATCTAAAACCTTGTCTGTACAAACCAAGAAAAGAAATAATATTCCTCATCATCTCTGACGAGTAGCAAAAATCATTCAACTCTAGTCCTAACCCACTACTAAGCACTAAAGAGTAAATCCCGATCTTGGTGACAGTAAACGATTTCATATTCCCCATTATCAGCTTCATCTTTGCATTCTCCGCATCCCTACTGCTTCTTAGCCCCTGCAAATCAGAAAAAATGTGAAAACCATATCTTGTATCAAGGACCCAAGAACTAGCATGTGATGAGTTATTAGATTGAATAGTATAAATACCTGCGAAGGAGGGTTTTATCTTCCCATCCTTGATGTGTTGCAAGTATTTCGGGCAGCTTCGTTTCCAATGCCCCTTGTCGTTACAGTTGAAGCACGTTGCCTCCTTAGGATCGGATGAGGGAGTGGCAGAACCAGATTTACCTTTGGATCCATTTGAAGAGGATCCATCATGGGACTTTCCCTTGTAGCTCTTAGAGGGAGCTTTCTTCTTCTTCCTTTTTCCATGTCCTAAAGCGAGGACGGGGGCAACAACAGTAGGGGTGAACTCGACAACTTTTCCTTTTAGTCCACTTTCAGCAGTTCTAAACAAACCTTAAAGTTTGCTCAAGGTGACTTTCTCCTTGTTCATATGATAAGTCATCTTGAAATAATCATAACAAGGAGGTAAATAGTGTAGGATAATATCAATCACTAACTCTTCGCCAAAGTTGACATTCAACTTGAGCAACCGATCCACATACCATTACATCCTTTGCAAGTGGCTCATGATGGACTCTCCGTCTTTCATATTGGTTGTTATTATTGTGGCGACAATCTCGTACCTTTTCTGACACACGCTTTGATGGTACTTTTCCATCAAATCTTGGCACTTGTCATAGGCCAGTAGTCCTCGTAGAACCGTTGCAGCTCAGGATTCATAGTGGCTAAAATTATGCACGACACCTTTGTCGTGTCTTTTTCGTGAGCCCTATACTCAACTATTTATTTAGCAAAAGCTTTGGTTTCATCTATCTCTTTAAGTTCTTTGTCGAGGACGTATTATTTCTCCTCGTAGCGCAAGGCCGTACGAATGTTGCAAATCCAATCATTAAAATTGGATCCATCAAAGGTGACCCTGCCACAAATGTTCAAAAGAGAAAAGGATCTTAAGGAGTTAGAGTTCGAGCCAGAAGCATTATTTGAGCCAGACATCTGAAAAATAAAAAGAACAAAGTTTTTGATTAGATAAATAATCCTTAATATAACACCCAAATGAAATATTAAGGCTAGGACACAACACAATAATGTACAATTCGGAAGAGGGATGCCGTAATCCAACTGCAAATTATTTGAAGGTAGATAAATGATGATTTACCAATTCCACCACGAAAAACGAAATGAAGAATTATGTTTTAAATGAAATGAAATTCCTTGATTCTTTTGAGATTCATTGAACTTTTCAATGGCATGTTTAATCTCGATTATGCCCTTCAAGTTTGTGACTGGGATACCGAGGATCACAAACAAGGTGTGAATAACCATGCAAATTAGCTTCGCATTCTCGATGTCGTTTACCACCTAATCTTTTATATATATATATATATATATATATATATATATATATATATATATATATATATATATATATATATATATATTAATCTTTTAATATTATAATAGTATAAGGGTTGTATTTTAAACTTTCAAAACACTAGGGTTTTAGAATTTAATATTTAAAAATTAAAACTTCTAACCAGTTTTTAAATTCCAAAACTTGAGGGCAAATTTTGGAACTTTTCAGACCTTCTAGATCAAATATTAAATAATTAAACTAATCACATAATTTGAACATTATCTTAAAATTTGACCATTATCTTTCAATTAGATGAGGATATTCATTACCATTACAGAAAATTCGTTTTTAATCAGTTAAAACAATTTAAGGTAATGATCCTTATCTAATTTAGGGTTAAAATCTGGAAAATCTGCCAACTGATGAACCAAGTCGTCGAGTCAGGGCATGGACTTGTCGAGTTGGTCCAACTCGTCTCAGGTAGTGAACAACAATCGATTTTGTTTTAACTTTGGCAAAACTCAATAACATCAAATTCAATAGAAAAACACCCTAAGCTTTGATACAACTGATGGATTTTGAGCATTGCAACATTCTTATGGTGCACATGCAACCCTAATTGTTTTGGATCTAGGTTTTTCTCAAGTTATATATGGAAATTAATTTTCCAAAGCAAGAACCCTAATCTAGCATACATGAAAACTGAAATCTAATCATGTTAGGATTTAGAAGAATACCATTCTTGTTGATTGCTTGATCTTGACCTTCAAGAGCTTACTACCTCAAATGTTGCACCTCTAATGGAGTCACAAACACCACTTAGCAATGGATGAACAAGAGATAGAGAGGAGGAGGCTACAGGAATCAGCCAAGTTTTTTTCTAGGGAATCAGGTGGCTGATTTTAGGAGCCTTGGGGTTCCTTTTATAGTTGAGGTTGCTAGGGTTTTCAACTGGAAAACCTAATTCCTTTGCTTAGGCCCTAAGCAATCCACAGACCCCCACATGATAGGCAATGGACAAAAACTCTATGGGCTTCCATATTTTCATCCACATCTTATCAATAGGGTCTATAAGCCCAAACTACAACTATTATTGTTTTACATAATCAATCTCAGTTCTTTTAATCAGTCTCTTTTGATCACTAAATTAATTCCAAATTAATTTCTGATCAATACTAATTAAATAATATGAGTTCTCAATTAATATATTATTCTTATAATATATTAATAAATCATTAATTAACCTATTTCTCCAAAACTCATCTTATCAATTTGCTATGGTGAAGGCAACCTAAAAGGACCATGCTACTATCGGATCAAGTACATACCAATTATAGTTATGGGCTTAAACACCTAATCCAACAACCTTAGCCACGATGCTAATGTGGTTAATTATATTTGGTTGTTTAAAAAGAAACTTAATACATATGGATCTTTGGCTCGATACAATGTACATTTAGTTGCTAACGGACACAGTCAGCGACCAACATTGACTGTGATGAGACTTTTAGTCTGGTTGTTAAACCAGCTACTATCCATACCGTTCTTAGCTTAGATGATTCTCATCATTGTAGTATTCATCAGTTGGATGTGAAGAATGCAATTCTTCACAGTCATATATAGGAAACTGTTTATATGCATCAGCCATCAGGCTTTCATGACCCATCAACCCCTAATCATATATGTTTCTTACAGAGATCTCCCTATGGCCTCAAGCAGGCAGCATGTGCATGGTATCACATATTTTCTCAATTTATTACACAGTTTGGCTACATCAACATCAAATCAGATTCTTCATTTTTCATGTATAGATAAGGGGATCAAATCGCCTATCTTTTACTTTATGTTGATGATATTGTGTTAACTACTTCCTCCATAGGTCTTTTGTAGTAGGTTATAACCACCCTATATTAAGAATTCTCCATGACTAATTTGGGTTCTCTAAATTATTTTATCGGTATAATTATAATTTGAGATAGTCATGGGATGCTTCTAACTCAACAAAAATATGCAACGGAGATCCTTGATCATGCTAAGATGTCCAACTACAAACCTACCCAAACACGTGATAACACATTTGCCAAGTTTGATGGCACATGCCTTCTGGTTGCTGACTTGACATTATATTGTAGTGTTACGGGTGCACTTTAGTACTTGACTTTCACTTGGACGAACATTTCTTATGTTGTTCAGCAGGCATGTATCTATATGCATGACCCCAAAGAACCTCAATTTACTACATTAAAACGAATTCTTTGATAAGTTTGTGACACTCTAGACCATTACTTACATCTTTATGCCTCACCTGCACATGGTTTACTTGCATAATCTGATGTTGATTGGGCAGGCTTCCTACCTTAGACGCTCCACTTCTTGTAACCATGTATTTCTCAGACAAAAATTTCTCTTTTAGTCTTTCAAGCGATAGGGTAGGATTTCCTAGTCTAGTACTGAATATAAGTATCGTGGTGTTGTGAATGATGTTGTAGAACCGAGTTTTTTTCACAACCTTCTTCGGGAGCTTTTTTATCCACCTTTTACTGCTACTATGGATTATTGTGATAATGTTAGTAAAGTGTAATTTTCCACAAATCCAGTTAGCATCAATGCACAAAACAAACTGTGACCGACATCCACTTTACACATGATAAAGTTGCCTTGGGCCAAATCCAACTTCTTCATGTTCTATCTTCAAAACAATACGTTTATATCTACAACAAGGGGATTCCGTCTAATCTTTTTCTTGCCTTCAGATCCAGTCTGAACATCCGTTCCAAACCTCCCGTTATGATTGTGGGGTATGTTAGACGTATATGTATATGTATTATATATGATTTTGTATCTTTATTAGATTGTTTGGTTAGGCAACCCACTTTTGTATTTAGCCGATTGCACTCAATTGTAGCCCATTTGTATTTTAGTGTACTTAATATACGTAAATGTTGATTTCATGGAAAATATGTTTCTTACTATATATATATATATATATATATATATATATATATATATATATATATATATATATATATATATATAACCCATATCTTTTGTGTGAATGTATGACCTAATCTTATCCATTGATTTCAAATTTCCAGATAATGGCATGAATGTAATTTGCCTTTCTATATTAGTTAATGATATTTAATAACCTAATATATAAAGTATAATTAAGGAAAAACTAAATATAGATAACATATATTTTAGAAACCTACGTATATATTAGGGTAGAAGAAATAAATGTACCGCCACAAGAGAAAAAAAAATGAAAAGTAGCTACTATACTCCATCCACCCTCCGGCAGTCCACCTCCGACGAGATTTTGGGTAAAATAGTTTCTGCCACCATCATTGACGAAGCGCATCACCATCTCATTCAAGCAATTTAGCGGCCACCACCATCATTGACAAAGGGCACCTTTGGCAGCCCCTTCCACCCCGATGCCAATGTATATTCAGGTTTTTAAGGCATTGTTGTTATTTCGTCATCGTAACAGTTTTGTCGTTAGTTATCGGTCCAAACATCAATTGTTGGGGAAAAGGTTTGTTAATTTTTTGATTGAATTTAAGTTGCTGGTTATTTGATTTTAGTAAATAAACTATTACAAGTTCCTGAGTCGAGTTATTCATGTAAATGTTTTCCTGTAATGTTTTCCTTTCATTGTTGATCACTTTAAATACTTGTGTACATGATAAATATCATCATTTGGGACTTTCATTGTTAGTATTTTGTATTTTCTAATTCAGTTAATTCCTTAATAAATTTATTTTGAATTGTTAGTGTAATATGTTGCATTCACCAAAACGAAGTCAAATTTTTCTTAATTTTTTGATTTTTTAGATAGTGTAATTTTGAAGAACATGCGTCACCGCTTATCATTTTCAAGTCGTGTTTACCAATAATAGACTACTTATTTCATATTCTTAAAGAATATGTTATACTACATACCAATAATATACTATTTATTGCATATTCTTAAGAATATGGTATACTACATAACATCTGATTATGTCTAATTTACAAATTCAAAACAGTATTTCAAATTTAAATTATTTATGGCTTACAGTACTGATTATGTTATACTATATAACATCTCATTGTGTATAAAATGCTAAATATAGGTTAATTTTTTATTCCTTAGCAAATTTTATGCTAGATACTTTTTGTTAGGATATTAAGATATTGATTTTTCTTATTTTACTATATTTTCACAAATAAACTTTCTACATTTTTTCTACTCTTGGTTGCAAGCTTGATGTATCATTCTATATTAAATTCTATATCCTCAAAATGAGAACAAGCTATATTCCTGTCAAGCTAAATTAAAACGAACAATGCGGGTTGGACTTACGTAAATTGTTGGATTTCAACAACGATTTGTTTATGATTTTTATATAATATAATATAAGGAACATATGTTTTATGTAATACTCTTATTCTCGCACAATGAACATTGTTATTCTTTAAGAACACATACTTGTATGTAATGCACACGTATATTTTTTAAGACTATATTTTATTTTTTCAAGAATGTTATATTATTCTTCAAGAACTCCCGTTAATTGTATTTAATTTTTATTCTTCGAGAATGTCATTTTTTTTATTAATGTAACTATTATTCTTGAAAAATATAGTATGTGAACTTGTAATTTATGACTCGTTCTTTAAGAAATGATCATAATGAAAATTGAATTGTATCCCTGAAAAGTTGAAAACATTCACTAATGAAAAATCATTCTTTAAGAATGAGAACGGGAAAAATGTATCCCTAAAAAGTTCAAATCAATTTCTAATGAAAATTTATTCTTTAAGAATAAGAACGAGAAGAATAAAAATTGGATTCCAGAAGCATTTAAAAAAATCTTATATTTTATTTTAAATTTTGAATTTTAAATTTAATTAATTAATTTGACTTAGTTGCCTAAAATATAGGTAATTATCATTTATATCTCATAATGAAATCTCATATTTTCCATTATAATTGACTAAGTGTAATTATGTAGTAAACGCTAGTCTATATTAAAATAATGCACCATGAGATCACATTCATTCAATCTTTTAAATCTAATGGCCACAATATGGTCACACGTTCACATAATACTTATGATTCACATTTGATCCTAACCCTATATATATATATATATATATATATATATATATATATATATATATATATATATATATATATATATATATATATATATATTGTAACAGCCCGAAATCCAGGTATTCTTCTTTTGGCCTTGCATCATGGTTATGTTGATAATTTAGGGTTTTCATGCTAGGCGAGTACGCTGGGCGTACAAGGTGTACGCTGCGCGTACTCGCGCGCCTCATTTGGACGCGTTCCCCCTCAGGTACGCGGGGCGTACCCAAGGTTACGCCCGGCGTAACTCATTCAGATCCAAACCCTAATTTCCTTTGGAGGGGCTATAAAAGGAATGTGTGGCTGGACTTCTCAGACACCATCCCTCGGAGTGAAACCCAAAAAAGAGTGTACCTTCGTTCTTTGGCCATTGTGTGTGTATTCTAAGCTTGGTGGTGCCATTCCAAGGTTGCAAAGGAGAAGAAGAGCTTGTTGGAGAGGCTAGAAGTGTTGCTCAAGTGTAGATCTGAGCTTTGCAAGGGTTAAAGCTTCATTTTCAGGTAAAAAGTTCGGATCTTGTCACTTGGTTCATGTTATATGCTTAAGATGTCATTTTCTAGGGTTTAAGTCCCAAAGGTGGAGGCTTTTTGTGCAAATGGCCTCCATAAGCTTAGGTACTTCATATTTCTGATCTATTGGAGTTGTAGACTCATAAAAATGGCATCTTGGACGTGGGTATTGCACCATGCATGAGATCTAGATCCTTGAGTTTGAATAAAAGGTTGTTATGTGATGTTGGAGCATTTACAGCCATGCCAAGACTTAAAGGTCTCGACTTTATGGGTTTAGACATACTAAAAGAGTCGGATCTAGAAGTTGTAGTAATGGCTTAACCAATTAAGACCAGAAATGGAGGGTGGCTGATTCTGGTGGTTACGCTGGGCGTAACTTCCAGTACGCACAGCGTACTAGGTGGAGACCCCGATCCAAGGGGGGTTGGCGATGTACGCCCCACGTACATCTAGCAGTACGCCCAGCGTACTCTCAGGGTTGACTTTTGTTGACTTTTAGGGTTTTGGCCAATATGAAGACTTTGGGTCAAGGAAGGGTAAAATGGTCTTTTACCCTCTGAGGAATGATGATAAGGGGTAAAGTTTTAGTTGTGGAAGTCTTGATTATGAAATGATATTTTTATGATTAGGCGAGGTAGAGTCGTTGGATTTTGGAGATATCGAGAACGCAAGATCTTAGACTTCCACGAGGTGAGTTTTCTCACTATACTGTACCCGGAAGGGTTTGACTGTGTGACCGGAAGGTCGGATATACTATGAGATATATGTGTTATGTGTGATAAGTTATTCGTTATATGTGCTACGTATGATATGCTTGATATGGGCCGGAAGGCATTACATTATGGGCCGGAAGGCGAATATGTTATGGGCCGGAAGGCGTTGCGATGTGGACCGTAAGGTTGACGTGGGTAGGACCGGAAGGTTTACCTAGTCGGGACGGAAGTCCCCTGAGACACATGGACCGGAAGGTCAGGGCCTGGAAAGGCGTATGTGCGTAGGTTGTATTTTTGGGAACTCACTAAGCAATTATGCTTACAGTTGTTGTGTTATGTGTTTCAGGTACTAGCGAGGACCGTGGGAAGGCGTCGGCGTGATTGTACACACTGACGGAGAAACTGTTTTATGATCATGGGATGTATTTCGTTATGATAACATTGTTCACATTTGAGTTTGGAATATTAAACGATGATTTCTGATGTTTGCAAAAATGAAAAATTTGTTTTAAAATTTACGTTGTTACAAGTTGGTATCAGAGCCTTGGTTTGAGGGATTCGGGTGCACCTTCGGGCGTAACTGAACTCAAACCGAGGATTTGAGGTAATCTTTCAGAAACAAAAGCATAAAATTTTATAAAGGATTTTGTGATAACCAAGGAAGAAGCAGTGTGTACGGTCAGCCAGCGCCCGAACGGTAAAAATTCCCAAAATACCCTTGCAATATGTGTTATGAGATATGTTATGTTATGCCTGCAAGATTAGACTAGGTATTCATATTAGGACTAGAGTGGCCTGATTTGTGATGCCTTAGTCTAGGGGAAAACCTGCTGCTATGAGATGCTTTGAGAGGGAGTAGGTAATCAGTGCATAGCAAGAATAGAGTACTCGTGATCTGAGGTCCAAGGAGGAGGACTTGGGGTGAACGTTGATGCGGTGTAGTCAGTAGTATAGGGCCCGTACTACTAAAAACACTGGATCAGTGGGCAACCCAAGTAAGAATCCTTTGGGTATCGGAGGTCGAGTAGGGTTGCGTTATCGAGTGTGAGTATGCTCGATTGGGTCTCTGATATTTTTATGTTGTATTTCAAAGGCATCATGGTTGGGACACGCCACAGACCCAAGACGAGCGGTGTGAGTGACGAGGAGATTCGACAGATGATCCACGATGAGGTGGCTGCGGCAATCCGGGCCGAGATTCCGGAGATGTTTGGGTCTATCAAGACCACGCTGTTGGAGACTTTTGATGAGCGGTACGCCACGGTGACCGAGGCTGCAGCCGCTGCAGCTACAGCAGCTGTGGCTGCTGCCTGACCTCAGGGAGGTGACTCGTTGCTATTCCGGGAGTTCAGCAACACGAAGCCACCCGAGTTTGACGGGACACAGGATCCGATCGTTGCGATGAGATGGATTACAGATATTGAGGGATGCTTCTACACTTGTTCATGTCCGGAGCATCTGAGGGTACGGTTCGCTTTGAACCAGCTCCGCCTGGGAGCAAAGGATTGGTCGAAGTTCGTGACGGCGAACTTCACTCTTGAGGAGATTTCAGCTGTGACTTGGGAGAGATTTACTTCAATGTTCAGAGACGAGTATGTTCCCCCAGTGGAGAGGTAATGGTTGGTTCAGGAGTTCTTGACCCTCAAGCAGGGTAATGATTCGGTTACGGTGATCACTCGGAAATTCCATGAGAGGGCGATGTTTTGCCCTGAGCAGGTGTCCACTGAGCAGGCGCGGATGAGCCGATATTTGGGCGTACTGAGGAGGGACATTCGGGAGTTCGTTTCAAACTCGACATACCGTACATTTGCCGAGCTCCAGGAAAATGCCTGGAAGAGGGAGATCGAGTTGGAGACCCAGGCCAGGGAGGAGGTCGAGTCTCATCGGGTGGATCGGCGACCGACACAGTCCCAGCCGGCAGCCAAGCGGACCAAGTCCGCCGATTCGAGGACGGGAGGTCAGAAGGGCCGCACTTGCGGAAAGTGCGGCAAGGGTCACGAGGGGACATGTCGATCAGGTGCTTGCTACAAGTGTGGCAAGGAGGGGAATATTGCTAGGGATTGCCCCAAGAGGTTTATGGTTTGCTTTCATTGCAACCAAACCAGCCATCGGAAGGCCGAGTGCCCTCAGCTTCTCCAGGGATCTGCACCTGCTGCTAGGGCTACTGAGACTCGACCAGTGAAGGCCGAGGCCCCGAGGGCTTGTGGGAGAGCTTTTCAGTTGACTACGGAGGAGGTCCGCGCGGCGCCTGCTGTCGTGCTGGTATGTATTATTTCGTGTATTTATTTTTGTTATGCTGAGATGTTGTGCTTATTTTATGATATGCGTAGGTACTTTTCTTGTCAATTCTGTACCTGCTTTGGTATTATTTGACTCGGGTGTGAGTCGGTCTTTTGTATCGTTGGCTTTTAGCCAGCATATCGGTATTGATCGGGAGGTGATGAATCGACCCCTGCGAGTTTCTATAGCGGATGAGAAAGCGGTATACGCCACTGATGTGATTCGGGGATGTGTGCTCGAGATTTTCGGGGTCAAATTCCCTATAGACTTGGTTCCTATGGCGATGGGGGATGTCTGCGTCATCATGGGCATGGACTGGTTGAGTAAGTTTGGGGCAGTCGTTGACTGCGAGAGACAGCTGGTGACGATTCGAGACCCTAGTGGGGGAGTGCTTACAGTGTATGGCGAGGGGACCCGGTGTGGGTCGGCGTTTTGTTCGGCTGCCAGGGCGAGACAGAGTTTGCAGCAGGGCTGCAGTGGATTCATAGCCTACGTGGCGGATACTCGAGTGGCCACTGAGTGGCCAAGTTCGGTGGGCGAGGTTCCGGTAGTGTACGAATTTCCGGATGTTTTTCCCGAGGAACTGCCAGGCGTGCCTCCGGAAAGACAAGTGGAGTTCCGTATCGATTTGATTCCGGGAGCAGCACCTATCGCTAAGGCGCCTTATCGCCTCGCGCCGCCGGAGATGCAAGAGTTATCCTCACAGCTTCAGGAGCTGTTGAGGAAGGGGTTTATTCGACCGAGTAGCTCGCCTTGGGGAGCACCGATCCTTTGTGTTAAGAAGAAAGATGGTTCACACCGGATGTGTATTGATTACCGGGAGTTGAACAAGTTGACGGTCAAGAACCGGTATCCGTTACCTAGGATAGATGATATGTTTGATCAGCTGCAGGGGGCTTCTTGGTTCTCCAAGATAGACTTGAGGTCGGGTTATCATCAGATGAGGGTTCGGGATGAGGATATCCAGAAGACTGCATTCAGAACTCGTTATGGACATTACGAGTTTGTGGTGATGCCTTTTGGGCTCACCAATGCCCCAGCTGTGTTCATGGATCTCATGAACAGGGTGTGCAGGCCGATGTTGGATCGGTCGGTGATCGTATTCATTGATGATATTCTGGTATATTCGAGGTCTAGGGAGAAGCATGAGGAACATTTGAGGGAGATTCTTGGAGTTCTGAGATTGGAGAGGCTGTATGCCAAATTCTCCAATTGTGATTTCTGGTTGCGAGAGGTCCAGTTCCTAGGGCACCTTGTTAACCAGAAAGGGATTTTGGTCGATCCGGCCAAGATTGAGGCGGTGTTGAGGTGGGAGGTGCCGAGATCGCCCACTGAGATCAGGAGCTTCCTGGGGTTGGCTGGATATTATCGCAGGTTTATCAAGGATTTCTCCAAGATCGTTGTGCCACTTACTAGGATGACCCGGAAGGGTATTGCATTTTCATGGGGACCGGAGCAGCAGTCCTCCTTCGAGACCCTCCGTCAGAAATTGTGCGAGGCTCCGGTGCTTGCACTCCCGGAAGGGATGGAGGATTTTGTGGTGTACTGTGATGCATCTATATCGGGTTTGGGGGCGGTGCTTATGCAAAGGGGTCATGTGATAGCGTATGCTTTCAAGCCTCATGAGTCGAGATATCCCACCCACAACCTGGAATTGGGGGCTGTGGTGTTTGCCCTCAAGATCTGGCGGCATTATCTTTATGGGGTTCGGTGTACCATCTACACGGACCACAAGAGTCTGAAGTACTTGATGGATCAGCCAAATCGAAATATGCGACAGAGGAGATGGTTGGACGTGGTGAAAGATTACGATTGTGAGATCCTGTACCACCCGGGCAAAGCTAATGTGGTGGCCGATGCGTTGAGCCGTAGGGCGGAAAGCGCCCCGATCCGGGATATTTGTATGAGGTTGACAGTGATGACCCTGATTTTGGATACCATTCGAGGAGCTCAGGCTGAGGCTATGAAGCCAGAAAATCAGAAGAGGGAGCGAGTTGTAGGTCAGGTATCAGGATTCGTTACGGATGGTCGAGGGCTTATGACTTTTCAGGGTCGGATTTGGGTACCATTTGTGGGCGGTATGCGTACTATTTTGATGGAGGAAGCGCATCGGTCGAAGTTCTCGATTCATCCCGGGGCTACCAAGATGTATTTGGATCTAAAGAAGGAGTATTGGTGGCCCTGTATGAAGAGAGATGATGCATGGTTCGTCGAGAGGTGCCTGACTTGTCGTCAGGTTAAGGCCGAGCACCAGCGTCCACACGGTAAATTGCAGCCGCTGGAGGTTCCCGAATGGAAGTGGGAACAGATTACCATGGATTTTATCACCAAATTGCCAAGGACTGCGAGGGGAGTCGATGCAATTTGGGTGATTGTGGATAGATTGACGAAGAGCGCTCATTTTCAGTGAGAGCTCTTCTGCGGAGAAATTGGCAGAATTATATGTCAGGGAGGTGGTATCGCGGCATGGGGTTCCGATGTCAATTGTTTCGGATCGTGATGTGCGTTTTACTTCCAGATTTTGGAAGAAGTTTCATGAGGAGTTGGGTACGAGACTGCATTTCAGTACCGCATACCACCCGCAGACGGACGGACAGAGCGAGCGAACAATTCAGACGCTTGAGGATATGCTCCGAGCTTGTGTTTTGGATTTCGGAGGGAGCTGGGACACTTATCTACCTTTAGCAGAGTTTTCGTATAACAACAGCCATCATTCGAGCATTGGTATGCCACCCTTTGAGCTGTTGTACGGGCGGAGATATCGCACCCCCATCTGCTGGGGAGAGGTGGGGCAGCGGGTGATGGGTAGCACGGAGATCGTACTCCAGACGACCGAGCAGGTTCGACAGGTCAGGCAGAGGTTGTTGACCGCATAGAGTCGCCAGAAGAGTTATGCGGACAGGCGGTGGTCCAAGCTCGAGTTTCAGGTTGGTGACCTTGTGCTCCTCAAGGTCTCTCCTTGGAAAGGAGTGATACGATTCAGGAAGAGGGGCAAGTTGGGACCCCGGTACATTGGACCCTTCAGGGTAATTGCTAGGGTAGGCCGGGTAACCTACCGGTTGGACCTACCTGCTGAGCTGGGGCAGATCCATGATACCTTTCATGTCTCGCAGTTGAGGAAATGTATTGCCGACGAGTCGGAAGTGGTGCCATTAGATGATATTCAGGTGGATGCAGGCCTGAACTATGTGGAGAGACCGGTAGCGATCAGGGATCGGAAAGTTAAGGTTCTGAGGAACAAGGAAGTACCCCTGGTACAAGTGCAGTGGCAACATCGGAAGGGGTCCGAGCTGACATGGGAGTCCGAGTCTGAGATGCGGGAGCAGTATCCGGAGTTGTTTACAGTATGAGACTTCGGGGGCGAAGTCTGATTCTAGTGGGGGAGAATTGTAATAGCCCGAAATCCAGGTATTCTTCTTTTGGCCTTGCATCTTGGTTAAGTTGATAATTTAGGGTTTTCATGGTAGGCGAGTACGTTGGGCGTACAAGGTGTACGCTGCGCGTACTCACGCGCCTCATTTGGACGCGTTCCCCCTCAGGTACGCGGGGCGTACCCAAGGTTACGCCCGACATAACTCATTCAGATCCAAACCCTAATTTCCTTTGGAGGGGCTATAAAAGGAATGTGTGGCTGGACTTCTCAGCCACCATCCCTCAGAGTGAAACCCTAAAAAGAGTGTACCTTTGTTCTTTGGCCATTGTGTGTGTATTCTAAGCTTGGTGGTGCCATTCCAAGGTTGCAAAGGAGAAGAAGAGCTTGTTGGAGAGGCTAGAAGTGGTGCTCAAGTGTAGATCTGAGCTTTGCAAGGGTTAAAGCTTCATTTTCAGGTAAAAAGTTCGGATCTTGTCACTTGGTTCATCTTATATGCTTAAGATGTCATTTTCTAGGGTTTAAGTCCCAAAGGTGGAGGCTTTTTGTGCAAATGGCGTCCATAAGCTTAGGTACTTCATATTTCTGATCTATTGGAGTTGTAGACTCATAAAAATGGCATCTTGGACGTGGGTATTGCACCATGCATGAGATCTAGGTCCTTGAGTTTGAATAAAAGGTTGTTATGTGATGTTGGAGCCTTTACAGCCATGCCAAGGTTTAAAGGTCTCGACTTTATGGGTTTAGACATACTAAAAGAGTCGGATCTAGAAGTTGTAGTAATGGCTTAACCGATTAAGACCAGAAATGGAGGGTGGCTGATTCTGGTGGTTACGCTCGGCGTGACTTCCAATACGCACAGCGTACTGGGTGGAGACCCCGATCCAAGGGGGGTTGGCGATGTACGCCCCGCATACATCTAGCAGTACGCCCAACGTACTCTCAGGGTTGACTTTTGTTGACTTTTAGGGTTTTGGCCAATATGAAGACTTTGGGTCAAGGAAGGGTAAAATTGTCTTTTACCCTCTGAGGAATGATGATAAGGGGTAACGTTTTAGTTGTGGAAGTCTTGATTATGAAATGATATTTTTATGATTAGGCGAGGTAGAGTCGTTGGATTTTGGAGATATCGAGAACGCAAGATCTTAGACTTCCACGAGGTGAGTTTTCTCACTATACTGTACCCGGAAGGGTTTGACTGTGTGATCAGAAGGTCGGATATACTATGAGATATATGTGTTATGTGTGATAAGTTATTCGTTATATGTGCTACGTATGATATGCTTGATATGGGCCGGAAGGCCTTACATTATGGGCCGGAAGGCGAATATGTTATGGGCCGGAAGGCGTTGCGATGTGGACCGTAAGGTTGACGTGGGTAGGACCGGAAGGTTTACCTAGTCGGGACGGAAGTCCCCTGAGACACACAGACCGGAAGGTCAGGGCCTGGAAAGGCGTATGTGCGTAGGTTGTATTTTGGGGAACTCACTAAGCAATTATGCTTACAATTGTTGTGTTATCTGTTTCAGGTACTAGCGAGGACCGTGGGAAGGCGCCAGCGTGATTGTACACACTAACGGAGAAACTGTTTTATGATCATGGGATGTATTTCGTTATGATAACATTGTTCACATTTGAGATTGGAATATTAAACGATGATTTCTGATGTTTGCAAAAATGAAAATTTTGTTTTAAAATTTACGTTGTTATATATATATATATATATATATATATATATATATATATATATATATATATATATATATATATATATATATATATATATATATATATACGCGAGGGTTCACTTCAGATTAAAAAAAAAAGTAGAGATCTTGAGATTCGACCTCAGCCACATATTTCTCATAATCCGCTGTAATGCTCCAGCGTACCGGCCGCAATAGCGTATGCCCAATCATAAATGATTATCTAGCAGAAAGGTAAAATCATATAGGATTATACATATTCATACGTATATGCCTAATCATAAGTGATTATACATATATGTATGTTCACACATTTAGCAATCATATATGATTATGGTAGTTGGTGGCAAAAGAGGTGGTGGTGATAAAGGTGGCGGTGGTGTAAGTAACGGAGGTGACTGTAGTGGGATCGACTGGTGTCAGAGGTGGTGGTAGTGGTGGTGGAAGTGACGGTTATGTGGATGGTGGCGGAGGAGAAAGGAACGAGCAGCACTGTATAATCATTTATGATTATACCAGGCATGTCGTGCCGGTACGCCGGAGGGATAGAGCAGAAGATGTGAAATACGTGGCTGAGGTTGAATCTCAAGATCTCTATTTTATTTTTAATCTCAACGGAACAAACCTCTCTCTTTCTCTCTCTCACTATATATATATATATATACACATACACACACACACACACACACACACACACATATATATATATATATATATATATATATATATATATATATATATATTGAGTGTGTATGTGTGCGTGAGAGAGAGAGAGAGTCGCACTACAAGAAAAAAGTAATTCCCAGCGAAAAAAGTCTCCAGTAAAAGTTAGACCTGTCAATGATAAATGAAATAGTGGCGACACGTCACTGCTGAAAAGTCGTCGGTACTGCCCTGTCGTTATTGCTTAAAATGTCGCCGGTAAAGATATTCGTCACCATTAATGCTCGTGTCGCCGGTAATACTGTGACAACCCAAAATTTCCATTTCGTACGAACATTAACTATTCAATAGAAGCTAGTCCAGTTTCAATGAATTTCAGACTTTTCCGAATAAGTTTGTGTACATTAGGGTTTACGTTTAAGGAGATATTAGGAGAGTGGATGCTCTTGGGTTTGTGAAACTTGAGCATTTCAAAACTTCATAATGTTAGAGTCCTATTCCAGAATAAAAATATTTTCTGCCAAAAATATTTCAGGACTATAAATAGATTTCTGAACTAAATTCATTCATTATTCACATTTCCAACTAGAGAAAAGCCATATTGTCTTTCACGGATCTTCGGGTTTGCATCCCAAATCGTGAGTACACTTCTCTAGTTGTGTTATAATGTTTGTTTTATGCTTATTAACATAGATTGTATGTCATATATATGTGATCTGGGAGTTTACCGACCAAGAACGTTCTTGGGGAGTAAACTCCAAAATGAAGCTTTAAGGCTATCTAGTCCCAATTCCTTGTTAGGCAACTAGTTTAGGATAATATGTAGGATCATTTGAGACTAGAAATCAATCAAGAACACAAAGTTTTAGGAGTTTACGGCCCAAGAGTTTCTTGGACCGTAAACACCATTTTCAAGGGCTTAATGTGCCCTAATCACCCCCTAAGGCTTTAGACTTTAACCCTCAATTACTTGTAGCTAAAATGGGGACAAAAACACATCAAAAACAACCCTAAAAGGTAGTTTATGGCCACGAAATGCTCTTAGGCCGTAAACTTCAAGTAAAGGCACCAAAGTGTGCCTAGGGTCCCCCTTAGCCTAAATCAAAAGCCTAGAAATTATCCTACTTGTGCAAGAGACTTGAAAGAATTAAAACATCCATCCCATGAGAGTTTACGGCCATAAACTCTAAGGGATATGGTCTTTTGGCCGTAAACTCCTCAAAGGAGTATATCTATGCCCTAAACTACCCAAAGGATTAAACCACCAAGCTAGGCTTATTCTAGAAATCATTTGGCACCTTAAAACACCCAAAACCACCAAGATTGGAGTTCACGGCCGTAAACTCAAGGGTTTACGACCATAAACTCCTTGGGTGGGGTTTGTTGGGTAGTAAACTCTTATACAAGGTCCTTTGGTACATTAAACCCCTTTAGCCTTGTGCCATAACAACTTAGATGCAACCATTAGGACCTATAACACTTATACAAAGTGTTTACATGTTCCTAAGTGTCCCAACTTATTTCATTAAGTTATTATTTGGCTAATTAGTTATATATATATATATATATATATATATATATATATATATATATATATATATATTCTCATTATATGATAACTAGGCTCGTGCATGTGAACAAGTCTCCGTTTGCCACCTAGCACGGTATCCGACACTACAATCCAAACCACTCACCACAAGTGAGTTCATACCCCTTTAATTAACCTTTGAAATGCTTTTAAATGTTTTTAATACTTTATGGGGGGATACAAGTTAAATGCTTATAGTTATTGTTTCAATCACATGTGATTACACTAATCACATGTGATTAATAACTAGAAAACCAATGATTTTATCACTGTTCAAATTGTTTATCAAACTGTTTTACTTCAAAATGTTTTACAAACTCTTTTACTTACCAAATACTTTTATTTAAACTTTGTTATACTTCTTATAAATTGCATGCCCATATATGTATAGATATATAAGTAATGTTTAAAGGGCTTAGGAAGGCCATCCGCCCTATTTCCTTTTTCTCGATTTGGATGTGGTCTGGTGGGATTTCGGGTAACCATCTGAAGGTCGTTTCAATATTAGTTATATATCCAATATACATATATAGACATAAAAGTACTTCCATATTCATGCGTACTATACACATCATTAGTAAGTTACCATCGGGGTAACACAGGATCATACTACTACAACTTCTAGATCAATGAGTCAGTTCATTCATGAGTCTATACATTACATTACTACGAGAACATATACAACTATACTAGAAAGAGAACATATACAACTATACTAGAAAGAGAACATATACAACTATACTAGAAAGAGAACATACACAACTATACTAGAACGAGAAACATACACTACATATACAAGAATACGTTAACAATTGTGATCCACTGTATCGGAGCATGCCTTAAATGTCATGGCCCGAGTTGTAGCCAGAATTCTCTTGGAGGGAGAGCGTGAGTTTGCGTGTAGATCTATACTGGATTGACTATCCTACACCTTGCTGCTAGCTACAGCCGGACCTGCAGGTCTGCGGGTGCCAAATGTCATTCTGTTATTGCGACCATTCGTATGTCGTTGTTACCAGTCATAGTATGGTGCAATTTATCACATTATACCTTAATTTAAATCCGGTTTAAGGTAGTTAGTACATCAGTAGTTCCTATAATACAAAACTACAGTACTACAATGATTTACCCATTACATTTATTTAGTGATTATTTCACTCAAACTTTAATGTACAAACTATATTTTGTTAAATGATAGTTACAGTTGGGAAATTACACACACATTTACAACGAACGAGCATACGAACCAGTTAAGCCTTGGTGGAAGGCTACTTTAATAGAAAATATAGGTTTTTCTGAGAGATTCAAACTTTTACAAACACTTACATACATTTTACAAACTTATACTTGAAACACGTTCGAACGTTTTGATAACAAACATCGACACTAAATTACTTATGAACTCACCAGCTTAATGCTAATAAACTCTTTCAAAATAACTTGTATTCTCAGGTCATCAGTAGACAGGTACCGATGCCAGCTTCTGAGAAGATGGAGCGCATTCAAGACTCATCATATTATTTTGATTTACATTATATTTTTGGTGTCAAAAACTGTACGAAACACGCTTGTATTAAAATTATATATTTAATGCAATGGATGATGTTGTTTGCTTATTTACATTTACTGTGTTGTGATACTGTACATGACGTCCTCCGCCCCAGAACGTTTCCGCCGTTCTTGGTTTTGGGGTGTGACAGATTGGTATCAGAGCATTGTTTATAGTGAATCAAGTATATCAACCCATAAAAGATATTCTAAACTATAAACCCAATACGGATTAAAGCACTTTGACCCAGAGTCTATACTTTAAATATTAAAATATTTAATTAAGTATACTAGTTTGCATTCATACTAAAATCAGTGTCACAATGACAAGAACAAAAGTATTACGATTGTTAAATATCACAAGTGAGCTCGAGGATGTATGGTCAGTTCTGGGAATGGCATAGCCTGATCAACTATGCTGGTCCGAGGAGTGATTAGCATATGCGCTAGAATGGTTGTGATGTGTTAACAAGCCTAAAAACTTATCAACAGTACCACAAGAAGATCAGTAGAACTTAAACTTAAAATACTATAGGTGTATTTTGTACTACTAGTTACATGTATACAATATTCTTATGCCTCTTTTCTAGCATAGATTTAAATGGCTGGATTCCATCACGGTGACCCGTACTTTCCAAATGAAGGCAATGCCGGGTGGATCGAAGAAGAGCCCGAAGATGAGCATCCAATCCCTTTGGATGATCACCTCGCAGAAGGTTTTCTGATGGATCCGACTCCGAGCCTGAATTCAACAACCTACCGCTAGTAGGTCAAGCCCCGAACAACAACCCCCGACCAGCTTTTCCAGGTCCTACACCCTTGTGGGAAACCAACTTGAATCGTTGGAGTGACGAACAGGGTAAACCCTTACCATACTTTGGGGATCGAATCTTTTACAACGTCAGTGAAGGTGGTTCTGCTGACCGAGCTCTGCCCGTCATTATCCGCAGAATAGCTCGTAATGTTGAGCAAGGTTGAGCAGCCATCAACCAGGTCATGGAGATTGATGCCAACTCTGGTGTCAACACAGTCCGCATCCGCCGTCTTGAAGAAGACATGGAACGGACCCGAAGAACCAATGAAACCCTGCAGCAACAGCTGGCTGCCTCCCGAGCTGAAGTCTTGGAACTTCGAGCCCGTCAAAGGGCTCAGGAGCGACACCTTCAAGAGGTGTTTCGTCAAGTGTCAGACCTCAGGGCTCGTCCAAGGAATTCCCATCGCCGTTAGATGATGTCTAGTACATCTCTGTCTTTTGGTTAAGGAATAGCCTTTAACATCTGTGCTCTAAGTATCACTTGTCTGTAAAATATTCCTAAACTTTCAGTACTCTAATTAGGAATCGAAGAACTGTCAAACTTTTTCTGTATGGTATGATGTAAGACCTACTAACAGGTCGATTTTCCCTGAACTTATTACATCAGTAATACCAGTATTATTGACATCTATCGAATCTGTGGGAAAAATATGTACATTTGTGTTTCCTACTAATATTCTTTGTTGTGATCTCAAACACTCATTCAACTGTTGGGCTATGGTTAGTTAGTCCATGTGTCACTCTCACGTTGCTTACAAATTGATTCTTACCATTTTTCTTATCTTTAGAAACTTATAGCTGAAAGATGCCTCCTCGCAAATCTCCCAGGAATAACCCTGCACCTCCACCGCCTCCTTCGCCTCCGGTCATCGATACTGCAGCCCTAAATGCTATCGTAGCTGCAGCAGTGGCAACTGCCATGGCTCAGTATCACTCATCTGATGCCAGCAGAGGTGGAACCCCTGTGGAATCAATTCCGGTTGAAACCCCTGTGCGCTCGAGAGAGTGCTCCTACAAGGATTTCACCAATTGCAAGCCGAAGTCCTTCTATGGCACCGGCGGAGTCATTGCCCTCTCGCAATGGTTCGAGAAGACTGAATCAGTCTTCGAAATCTGTTCATGCCCTGCTGCGAGCAAAGTCAAGTATGCCGCATGCACCTTTGAAGGAAAGGCGCTGACATGGTGGAACGGCCATGTTAAGGCACTAACCCTCGTCATAGCCAACGACATGGGCTGGGAAACGATGAAAGACCTCATGATTGAGGAATACTGCCCGAGGGGCGAAGTCCAGAAATTGGAGCAGGAACTTTGGAACCTGACTATGAAGGGCACCAACGTGGTCGCTTATAATGCCCGATTCAGCGAGCTGGTGGCCCTCTGCCCCAATATGGTTCCCACTGAAGGGAAAAAGATCGAAAGGTACATATGGGGGTTAGTGCCTCCGTATCAGGGGAATGTCCTAGCATCAAACCCCGCTACCTTCGACAGTGCCAAGCGACTGGCACAGCGACTCATTGACCATGGAGTCAAAACCCCTGCAACAACAACCACCCTAACCATCCCGGAACCCTCCAAACCCGCTGACACTAAGCGGAAATTATGGGATGAAAAGAAGAAGCAGCAAGATGCCAAAAAGAAGCAAATTGTGGCAGTGCATGCCGCGGTAACCCCTGCTACTGCTCCGGGGAAACAATATGCTGGAAGTTTGCCTAAGTGCAACAAACGCAACTTCCACCACAACGGCCCATGCCGTGAAATGCAGTGCTCTAACTGCAACAGGAAAGGACACACAGTCCGTTTCTGTAAGTTCCCGGCACAACCGATCACCCAAGTCCCTGTCTCTGGCGCAAGCCTGACCTGCTATGGATGTGGCGAAGCAGGCCACTATAATAGGGACTGCCCCAAAGCAAAGAATGCTGGTGGAGCAGGAAGGGTACTAGCTATAGGCCACGGGGAAGCAGTTGTTGACCCGACAGTGGTGACTGGTACGTTCCTCCTCGATAACTCCTATGCATGCATTCTGTTCGATAGTGGAGCGGAGCGAAGCTTCGTAAACCATAAATTTGCTCGCATGCTTAAGCAACAACCACACGCACTCAAAGAACAATTCACAGTAGAAATGGCTAATGGAAAAACTGAAAGTACGAATAGCATATACTTAGGTTGTACCCTAACTCTAGATAACCATTCATTCCCAATCGACCTCATGCCGGTCTCAATAAAAAGCTTTGACGTTATCATTGGCATGGATTGGTTAAGTCTTCATCGCGTCGACATCATGTGCTACGAGAAAGTAGTCCGTCTAAACCTTCCGTCTAACGAAACTCTTATAGTCTACGGCGACAAACCTGGTGCGAGTCTTCGTATTATATCAAGTATTCAAGCGCAGAAGTATCTGCGTAAAAATACCATGCATTCCTTGCTCACGTCGTCGACACGAGCCTCGAAACGAAAGAACTAAAGAACATCCCAGTAGTGAGCGACTTCCCCGACATTTTCCCAGAAGAGCTACCTGGATTACCTCTGCAACGACAGGTCGAGTTCAGAATCGACTTAGTCCCAGGAGCTACCCCAGTAGCCAAGTCGCCCTACCGCTTAGCACCAGCTAAGATGCAGGAACTCTCTGGTCAACTTAACGAACTGCTCAGTAAGGGCTTTACAAGACCAAGTTTCTCACCTTGGGGAGCACCAGTCTTGTTCGTTAAGAAGAAAGACGGATCATTCCGTATGTGTATTGACTACAGAGAACTCAACAAACTGACGGTAGATTGACCATCCAAACTTGATACCATATGGGTCATCGTCGATAGATTGACCAAGTCTGCACACTTCCTGCCTATCAAAGAAACCGACAAAATGGAGAAACTTACGAGAACATACGTTAGGGAAATCGTACGGCTACATGGTGTGCTGTCCATTATCTCCGATAGAGATAGTAGGTTCACCTCAAGATTCTGGCAATCACTACAACATTCCCTAGGAACAAGGCTGGACATGAGCACAGCCTACCATCCACAGACCGACGGACAGAGTGAGAGGACCATCCAAACACTGGAAGATATGTTGCGAGCCTGCGTGATTGACTTTGGGAAGGCATGGGATACTCATTTACCCCTTGTCGAGTTTTCCTATAATAACAGTTATCACACGAGCATCAAGGCTGCTCCATTTGAAGCTCTCTACTGCCGAAAGTGCAGATCTCCTCTGTGCTGGGCTGAGGTGGGTGATACCCAATTAGCCAGGGAGCAAGCTTCCGACAGTACTCTCACCGATCTGGAGATCATTCGGGAAACGATAGAGAAAATCGTTCAGATTCGTGAACGATTAAAAGCCTCTAGAGACTGATAGAAGAGCTACGCTGATAAAAGAAGAAAACCTTTGGAATTTCAGGTGGGAGACAGAGTCCTTCTCAAAGTCTCACCCTGGAAGGGATTGATACGCTTTGGAAAGCGTGGGAAGCTTAATTCGAGGTACCTAGGGCCTTTCGAGATTCTCGCAAGAGTCGGCCCCGTAGCTTACTAACTCGACCTACCCAACGCACTTCGTAACGTACATTCTACATTCCACGTATCTAACTTGAAAAAGTGTCTGTCCGACGAGACTCTTGTAATCCCACTCGACGATATCGAGATCAACGAGAGTCTCAACTTCGTGAAAGAACCAGTAGAGATCATGGACCGTGAGGTCAAGCAGACGAAGCAAAGCCATATCCCTATCGTGAAGGTTCGCTGGAATGCCAAGCGAGGACCGGAATTCACTTGGGAACGCGAGGATCAGATGAAACTGAAATACCCTCATCTTTTCGCTTAATTGTTTGTAACTTCTTGTTTGCTTAAATTCTAATTTCGGGACGAAATTCCTTCTAACGGGGGGATGATGTGACTACCCGAAATTTCCATTTTGTACGAACATTAACTATTCAATAGAAGCTAGTCCAGTTTCAATGAATTTCAGACTTTTCCGAATAAGTTTGTGTACATTAGGGTTTACGTTTAAGGAGATATCAGGAGAGTGGATGCTCTTGGGTTTGTGAAACTTGAGCATTTCAAAACTTCATAATGTTAGAGTCCTATTCCAGAATAAAAATATTTTCTGCCAAAAATATTTCAGGACTATAAATAGATTTCTGAACTAAATTCATTCATTATTCACATTTCCAACTAGAGAAAAGCCATATTCTCTCTCACGGATCTTCGGGTTTTCATCCCAAATCGTGAGTACACTTCTCTAGTTGTGTTATAATGTTTGTTTTATGCTTATTAACATAGATTATATGTCATATATATGTGATCCGGGAGTTTACCGCCCAAGAACGTTCTTGGGGAGTAAACTCCAAAATGAAGCTTTAAGGCTATCTAGTCCCAATTCCTTGTTAGGCATCTAGTTTAGGATAATATGTAGGATCATTTGAGACTATAAATCAATCAAGAACACAAAGTTTTAGGATTTTACGGCCCAAGAGTTTCTTGGACCGTAAACACCATTTTCAACGGCTTAATGTACCCTAATCACCCCCTAAGGCTTTAGACTTTAACCCTCAATTACTTGTAGCTAAAATGGGGACAAAAACACATCAAAAACACCCCTAAAAGGGAGTTTACGGCCAAGAAATGATCTTGGGCCGTAAACTCCAAGTAAAGGCACCAAAGTGTGCCTAGGGTCCCCCTTAGCCTAAATTAAAAGCCTAGAAATTATCCTACTTGTGCAAGAGACTTGAAAGAATTAAAACATCCATCCCATGAGAGTTTACGGCCGTAAACTCTAAGGGATATGGTCTTTTGGCCGTAAACTCCTCAAAGGAGTATATCTATGCCCTATACTACCCAAAGGATTAAACCACCAAGCTAGGCTTATTCTAGAAATCATTTGGCACCTTAAAACACCCAAAACCACCAAGATTGGAGTTCACGGCTGTAAACTCAAGGGTTTACGACCGTAAACTCCTTGGGTGGGGTTTTTTGGGTAGTAAACTCTTATACAATGTCCTTTGGTACATTAAACCCCTTTAGCCTTGTGCCATAACAACTTAGATGCAACCATTAGGACCTATAACACTTATACAAAGTGTTTACATGTTCCTAAGTGTCCCAACTTATTTCATTAAGTTATTATTTGGCTAATTAGTTATATATATGCTCATTATATGATAACTAGGCTCGTGCGTGTGAACAAGTCTCCGTTTGCCACCTAGCACGGTATCCGACACTACAATCCAAACCACTCACCACAAGTGAGTTCATACCCCTTTAATTAACCTTTGAAATACTTTTAAATATTTTAAATAATTTATGGGGGGATACAAGTTAAATGCTTATATTTATTGTTTCAATCACATGTGATTACACTAATCACATGTGATTAATAACTAGAAAACCAATGATTTTATCATTGTTCAAATTGTTTATCAAACTGTTTTACTTCAAAATGTTTTACAAACTCTTTTACTTACCAAATAAGTTTAATTAAACTTTTTTATACTTCTTATAAATTGCATGCCCATATATGTATAGATATATAAGTAATGTTTAAAGGGCTTAGGAAGGCGATCCACCCTATTTCCTTTTTCTCGATTTGGATGTGGTCTGGTGGGATTTCGGGTAACCGTCTGAAGGTTGTTTCAATATTAGTTATATATCAAATATACATATATATATATACATAAAAGTACTTCCATATTCATGCATACTATACACATCATTAGTAAGTTACCATCGGGGTAACACAGGATCATACTACTACAACTTCTAGATCAATGAGTCAGTTCATTCACGTGTCTATACATTACATTACTACGAGAACATATACAACTATACTAGAAAGAGAACATATACAACTATACTAGAAAGAGAACATATACAACTATAATACGAGGAGAACATATACAACTATACTAGAACGAGAAACATACACTACATATACAAGAATACGTTAACAATTGTGATCCACTGTATCGGAGCATGCCTTAAATGTCATGGCCCGAGTTGTAGCCATAATTCTCTTGGAGGGAGAGCGTGAGTTTGCGTATAGATCTATACTAGATTGACTATCCTACACCTTGCTGCTAGCTACAGCCGGACCTGCAGGTCTGCAGGTGCCAAACGTCATTCCGTTATTGCGACCATTCGTATGTCGTTGTTACCAGTCGATAGTTTGGTGCAATTTATCACATTATACCTTAATTTAAATTCGGTTTAAGGTAGTTAGTACAGCAGTAGTTCCTATAATACAAAACTACAGTACTACAATGATTTACCCATTACATTTATTTAGTGATTATTTCACTCAAACTTTAATGTACAAACTATATTTTGTTAAATGATAGTTACAATTAGGAAATTACACACACATTTACAACGAACGAGCATACGAAACAGTTAAGCCTTGGTAGAAGGCTACTTTAATAGAAAATATAGGTTTTTCTGAGAGATTCAAACTTTTACAAACACTTACATACATTTTACAAACTTATACTTGAAACACATTCGAACGTTTTGATAACAAACATCGACACTAAAATACTTATGAACTCACCAGCTTAATGCTGATAAACTCTTTCAAAATAACTTGTATTCTCAGGTCATCAGTAGACAGGTATCGATGCCAGCTTCTGAGAAGATGGTGCGCATTCAAGACTCATCATATTATTTTGATTTACATTATATTTTTGGTGTCAAAAACTGTACGAAACACGCTTGCATTAAAATTATATATTTAATGCAATGGATGATGTTGTTTGCTTATTTACATTTACTGTGTTGTGATACTGTACATGACGTCCTCCGCCCCAGAACATTACCGCCGTTCTTGGTTTTGGGGTGTGACAAATACCCTCTTTCGCAGCTAATAAAATTGTCACCGTTCTCTGTCGCTGGTCATAACATTTTTCATTTTTTTTTTAATTCTTTTTAAAACAACACTTTCGGGTATAAAAAACCGATATGTAACAACATTACATGTAGAAAGAAAATACATAATGACATCTGATTAGGTACCAAATAGTGTACATAATTTCATACCAAAATAAAAAACTAAAGTGTTATAATTCCATCAAGTACCAATGTTTCACAACAAGTCTAACATACAAAACGCAAACTAATTATCTGACGAACCATCATCTTCGTTTCCCTCGTTTTCTCCATGATCTTTACCTGATTGAAAAATGCATAAAGTGCCTCCCTACATGTCGGGTCGTTGAGCATTGCCCAAAGATTTTCCAACTAAATAAATAACAATACATATCAACTTATAAGTTAACTATCAAGCATAAACAACAACTACCAAAATACATTGCTATTTCTTGCACATAAATACAAGAAATACCAAAAGTATATTGTAAAGAGAAGAGAGAAAATGACAACCGAATTTGTCTTAAACAAACAATGATGTAATACAAGTTCACATCCTAAATGAGATAAAGTACTGAAAAAATGAAAATGACAACCAAAGAGCAAAGAAAATTTTGGTCGAAATTCCCCTTAGCTCCCAAGTGTGTGTGTGTGTGTATATATATATATATATATATATATATATATATATATATATATATATATACCCGAAGAGCAAAGAGAAAATGACAATCGAGTTTGTCTTAAACAAACAATCATGTAATACAATTCACATCCTAGATGAGATAAAATACTCAAGAAGCAGTCCCAATATTGGGATAGGCTGATATTAATTTCTAAATTAATTTCATGCGGTTATTTCTAGGCTCATGATGATTCCAAAAACGAGACAAACGAATAGAATTTGAAAGATTTTTTTTGTTATTTATAGCATCTTACTTTTGTATATTTTTGTTTGTTATTGTATTTGATTTTGTTTTAAGTTTTCTATAACAACATTATACCTTAAAAATTACATTCTTTTTTTTTTCTATTTGAATACTGTACTTTTTTTTATTTTGGTTATTTGTAACATTTTCTTTTCAGTTATAATATTGTGATTTAAACAATTATATTTTGTTGTTGTTTTTCTATTGTAGTAGTGTAGTTTATGTTTTCATTACCAATAATATCATCCTACATTATTTCTTTTTTCTTACAATCTAGATGATTTTTTTTTACAAAAAAAATAACATTCTCAATAATAACATCCTACCTTTTTTTTTTTTTTTGCAATCTACATTCTTTTTTTTTTTTTTACAAAAAATAGCATTCTTAATAATAGCATCATATTTAGGTTTTATTGTTTTGTTTTGTTTTTTACAAAAAAAATAGCATTCTCAATAATAGCATCCTATTTTATTTGTTTTTTCAATAAAATCATCCTACTTATACCAAATACGTATACTTTTACACACACACAAATATATATATATATATATATATATATATATATATATATATATATATATATATATATAAATTCACATACATATATAATGAAATCCTACTTATACCAAACACACATACTTTCATATATATATATATATATATATATATATATATATATATATATATATATACATAATAGCATTCTACTTATACCAAGTACACAAACTATCACATACATATACCATATATACACCAAATACACATACATACATAATAACATCCTACTTATACCAAACACTTATACTTACACACACACACACACACATATATATATATATATATATATATATATATATATATATAATAACATCATAGTTATACCCAATACATAAACATTCACATACATATAAACCAAATACACATATTTTTACATACATTCACGAAACTACATAGATTCACACACATATATCAAATATACACATGTCAAATTTCACATAATTTATACAAAGACACATATTTTGCAATAAATCTCGAAATTCACAGTAAATAGAACCCGTGGTGGTGGAAATCAACAGATGGTGCAGTAGTGACGGTAGTCGTTGGAGTGACAACAACGGTTGCCAGTAAAGCACGAAATCAAAAACTAAAAATGATAACTTTTTGCAAATAATCACTATTATAAGCAAAAAGTCGATGTTACAAGAGAAAGAGAAAGAGAAATGAGATGGGAATGCCCTACTATCGCCGAAAATGCTCTACACTCGTTGGAAAAACTGTAATTGTGTTGTCGATATCTTCTTTTCTCGTCAAAATCTCAGAGTAGGGAAGAAAAAATGTGCAGTTGTCGATGGTGGCCTGAATCGGTGCAATTCGTCGAAGAATAGGGAAGAAAAAAGTGACAACAACTATGGAAGAGAAAAAAAAACAGAAAGGGAAAAGATGCGTCAGTTGTTTTTGGTTATCAGCATGAAGTAATACCGGCGACACCTTTACCGGCAACACGATTCAATTATTGTGACAATTATGGAGGGAATTATTACCGCATCCTTTATTCGACCTCTAGCGGTGACAAAAATCGTTGGTATTGATGTCGCCGCTACTGGGTTTAGGCGAAACATACTCCCAGCTATTCGATTAAAAGAACAATCGGACAGTTGGGCTTTGCAAGAAAGGATTCACACGAATTGGTCCCCCAAGGAATTACCGACAACACCTTTGCCGACGATATAGAGTTTTAGTGGCGACTCAAACTGATGTCGCCGCTAAAAGTCTCTGTTGCCGGCAATGATATATTTTTTGTAGTGTCGCGTGACTGACTTAATAATTATTCTGGTTTTATGTTGTTGAGATAACATGTTACAACCTAACTGTAACACCCGGTCTCAGTTACGCTTTAGATTCAAGTCAAATTACATATTTTACTCCTGGACTTGGCGAGTTGGGGGCTTAAATCGTCGAGTAGGACCGACTCCGTATCAGGGGAAGTAGTGACCTACTCGGCGAGTAGAAGTTGTTTGGGCGAAAACCTAAATTGGAGGGTTTGCACCCTATTTAAACATCTTATAAGGCTTCCACTCCAGCCTGCATCACCTCCAGAGCATTTCACCCGAAACCCTAATCCTCCATAAGTGAGCTTGAGCTTTCTTGGTTATTTTGTGTGTTTCTTGGTGTGTTTTGAAGCTAGAGCAAGAAATGGAAGATGGAAGACCCAAGGGGGAAGGAATAGATCCAGGATCAACAACATTTTCTGCTCACTTTCTGGTAATCAAGCTTCATACTTGACTTGTAGTTTCTTAGATCTCCTTGTGGTCATTTCTATGGAGTTTTGGGCCCAAGTAGTTTGGTCTTTGGGACTTGGACGTCCCAAGTCAATATATCTTCAGATCTGAAACCTTGGAGGGTCCTCATGGCATAAAGGTGCCATCTTTATGGCCATGAGAACCCCATGTATGAAATAAACCCCATTTTTGGCCCTTTGAGCATAAAAATCCCATGCATGAACGTAAAGTTCATGAATTTACATGTTATATCGACTTAAGGATCCCAGATCTACCTGTTGGATGAGAGTCGTACATCAGAAACCAAGTTTTTGGACATGTACATTAGTCGAATCGGCGAGTCCTTCTTGGGGCTCGACGAGTTGGGGGTTTGGGTTTCCAACCTTCTATGATTCGAGGGGATCCAGTTTAGTCTAGTAGAGATTTAGATGAGTCCAGAGGAAGGAATCAGCGAAATGGACATAATTACAGACCTGGAAGCCATGGGACTCGGCAAGTGTATGAGCGCACTCGGCGAGTCCAAGGCCATCTCCGAACCCATGAAGATGGACTCAACAAGTTGTTCATACAAATCGGCAAGTCACAGACTAGACACGATCATATGACGAAGATAAACTCGACAAGTTCAAGGAGGAACTTGGCGAGTAAGTTGAAGATTGTCTCGATGATATGATTGAGGGAGAACTCGTCGAGTTCTTGCTAGACTCGACGAGTTGATTCAGGTTGAGAGACATATGAAGGGGCAGGGACTCGGCGAGTTGGCGGGCCAACTCGGCGAGTCGAGTCAACTAGAAGTTGACTCTGATCAGGAGTTTGACTTTGGCTAGGGGTAAAATAGTCATTTTACCCTAAGATCGGTATCAGTTTTTTTTACTAAGTGTCTTTATGGAATTTATAGTCGGAGAGTTGTCGGAGCAGTAGACAGAGACTCCTCACCGAGAGTTGCAGCAGTCAGTAACACAAGGTGAGTTTCCTCCTAGTAGGAACCGGTCTAAGGCACCAAGGCCGACCCGTTTAAGTAGTAGAGTATGTCGGGGTAAGCTCGATGTCGGGGATAGTCCGATGCAGTTTATATGTTTTCGGACTTCGATCTGATGTCGGGGCGTTCCCGAGAAGTATTTATGTATGCTTGATGTCTTTGTGATTTATGCATGTTTATGTGTTATGTGTTATATGTTCCGGACTCCGGTCCGATGCCGGGGCAAGCCCGATGCAGTATATGTGTTTATGATGTATATGTTATGTTGAATATGTGCCGGGGTAAGCCCGATGCAGTTTACGTGATTATGTTATGTGTTTATGATAGATATGTTATGTTGAGTATGTCTCGGGGTAAGCCCGATGTCGGGGCATGCTAGCCCGATGTCGGATGTCGTCGGATGTCGGGGTGAGCCGGATGCCGTCGGATGCCGGGGTGAGCCCGATGCCGGACAGGAGTCCGATGTCGGGATTCGTCCCGATGCAGTCGAGAAGAGTCCCATAGTTATGTTATTTGTTATATGTGCTTTGTATGGTATGTCGTAGTTTGGGGGAGCTCACTAAGCTTCGTGCTTACAGTTTCAGTTTTTGTTTCAGGTACTTCAGCTAGTAAAGGGAAGGGCTCGAGCTGATGGCACGACACACACACACACCACAGTTGATTAGCTTGGGAGTTTACTCTGATATTTGTTATGAGACTGTATATGTTATCAGATTTTATGAGTTTTCAGGATACATGTTTTATGGTTTACACTATGGCAATGATATTTATGTTTGATAAATGATTTTGAAAACGAAATTTTTGGCTTGTATTTTTGGGATGTTTCACTAACCATGTATTTTTTCTATTCTATGAAATTTACCTCTCTTCCATTGCTCTAAAATTTTACCCTCCCTATCATTTCTTTGTGTCGTGATTATTATAATTCTTTGTTGTTTACGAATTAAGTAGTTTTATTTTGTCATGATTAAGATATATTTTTCTGTATTACCTTCTTGTAAAAAATATGAGAATGATTTTTTTAATTTTTTTATAAGCGTGTACCTAATGGTTTCTCGTACCAATGACATATCGGAACAGCACAAGACATATAAAGTATAAAGAGTATTGTAAAATGTAATGTAAAGATAAAGGCAAACATTATATTTTTCTAATATTTTGTTGGGTAAATTACACCATTGGTCCCTCATGTATTTGTCAAAACACATGCTTAGTCCCTATTTTTAAAATTAACTCGGACCGTCGCTAATTTGTTTTAAACTTGCACGATCCATCCCTATTGATATGAAATGACTATTTTTCCCTTATTAATTTCTTTTTTCACTTTATTTTATTTATTTTTATCATATATATATATATATATATATATATATATATATATATATATATATATATATATATATATATATATATATATCCCCTTTCATTTCCCTAGCCCCTACCTTTATCCCATCTTTCTCACCCATTCTTGTCACCGACACCCCCATCTTCTCCAAAAATTACCCATCCCACGAACCACGTGTTCTTCAACATCACTCTGCCACCATTAGTGTTTCACCGTTCTCGATTTGCAGCAAATCAGAAGATCGAAAAGAGAGAAGGAAGATGCAATTTATGCTTTCCTCAAATTCCTTTCTTATTTTTCTTCTTCTTCTTTGAATTCAATCGTTCATCTCTCTCACTCTCTCTTACAAACCGCTAGCACCTCCTGCAATCACCACCAATCATCACTCAAACCTCCAAAAATGAATCTTGAACCTTCAAATTAAGCCAAAATAAACCCTAAAGTTATAAATCGAAGAAGATGGAGATTCAAATCGGAAAAGAAGGTTCAGATCGAAACCAAATCTTCTCCTTCGAAAACGGGAGGGAGAGGGGATCACGTTACAGGAGGTGTTTAAGATGGTTTTCAGGGGTTGATTTGGCGGCGGTTCTAGGTGATTTTTGTGAAGGTAAAGTTAAAAAATTAACGGGATGGAGATGGTTAACGTCGAGGGTGGTATAAGGCATATGGTAGTTGTTTGGAGGCAATGGACAAATGACGTTCGAATGTTGCAGGTTGTACGAAGGTGGTTCCGACTAAAGTGGGTTTTTTCCAGTTTTAAAGGTAAGGTTTAAAGTAGGTTTGGTTGCGGTTTGCAATGATGAATATGGGTGCGACAAGGGTGTTCCTATGGTGGTTTAACCCGACAAAGGTGGAGGTAGGCAGTTGGTGGTAGGTTTTAAGGTGGTATAAGGTATTTGATAGAGGAAGAAGGGTGAAATTGGGAAGGTGCCGATGGAAGTATGGTGTTTGAGAGATGCAGGTGGTGTTCATCTGATGATTTGTTGGGATGGGGGTACGAGGTGTGGCCCTATTGCTTTTTCTTTTATTTTTAAATTAAAAATAATAATTATAACATTAAATTAAACGGAAAAGAAATACAAAAGGGAAAATGACACACACGCCCTATAAAGTTTCTAGGGTTGACCCTTTTAGTCATTTAAGTTTTTTCGTGGATTTATGAGGGAACCAAGTTGTGGGCAACCTGTCTTTTTAGTCCCCTTTACTTGTTTTAGCCGGTTTAAGGGACATATAGACAAAACTTGGGGCCCACCTCTCTCCCTCTCTCTCTCTCTCTCAACAAACAATCCTTAAACCCTTAAATCCCCAAATCCATTATGCATCTCATTATAACACATACACTATGAATCACATCCTCTATTCTTCTCAAAATTGATCGACAATCTCCATATTTTCTTCACGATCAACCGACACCCACCTGATGTCTCCATCTGAATCAATTATAGGTCTCTCTCCCCTTTTATCTTCTCTGTTCTGAATACAGACATCAGGTCGGCTTTCATCTTCTTTGTTCTGAATACAAACATCGGGTCCTTTAGTATTCAACACAAACGGGTTAACCCTGACCCAAAGCAACGAGAAGATCGAAGCAAGAAGTATAGACCATATAACCACAATAGCCGGGGTCCTATTCTGCTTTCCCATGAGTCCTTTAAGAAACGGATAAAGATGAACAATCGCACAAAACGCAAAGAACAACTTCCCAAATAATGGGCCCCATGATTGGTACCCGATCACCCAAAATTGCTCGTTCCTCCACCACTCCTCAATGCTGACACCGCTCCACCGGAGTTCGAGGATTCCGGTGGTGAAAATGGAGAGAAAAAGAGAAATGAAGAAGAGACTTGCTAAGGTGCTAATCTCCGGCATGATGAACTTTCCGGTGATGAGGCAGACGGCAGGGAGGGTGCAGTATGCGAGGAGGGGGAGGGAGGTGAAGGGGTAGACGGTGGTGTTGACATAGGATAACTGCTCGAGCCATTTTAGGTTACCGCCTTTGTAGCCATACCAAACGGGGTTGTGTCGACTGAAAAAGATCTCGACTAAGCCCAGGGCCCACTGGAGGACTTGATTTAGACGATCCGAGAGATTGATTGGAGTTGATCCTTTGAAAGCGGATCGTTTTGGCATACAATATATCGACCTCCATCCACGGCAACAACAGTGATAATGGGTGGGTGTGGGTTTGTTGGCAGCCCAAGAGAACACGATGGTGGGTGCTGGCGGCGACTCTTGGTGGTTTCCGGTGGCAATGGGTGGTCGAGGGTGACAATCCTTGACCTCTCTTGTTCCCCCTTCGTTCCTTGGCAGTAATTCAATGGGAGGGAGGGAAAAGTTGACTTTCACAAAGTCCAAAAGAAAGAGAGAGAGAGAGAGAGAGAGAGAGAGAGAGAGAGAGAGAGAGAGAGTCCAAGAGTGGGGAAAATTCAAAGGCAATATAAGAAAATTGGTCAACAAATGTCAATGTGTCAAAGAAGTAACCGGGTGACTTCTTCATTTTGGCCAAAATGATGTAATCGACTCGGCAAACACAACTTCGTTCCCTTATAAGGCCACAAAAATTGTTTAGGGACTAAAAAGATAAACCCTAAAAAGTTCGTAGGGCATTTATGTCATTTTCCCAATACAAAAGTATATAATAGTCGTTTTATGTCTCGTAAGTGATGAAGCGTGCAAATTTAAACTAACGACGAATGAAATGTGCAACTATTAATCAAACGATGGGATGGTCTGAATTAATTTTTTAAAATAATGACTAAACGCGTATTTTGGTATATACACGAGGGACGATTGGTATAATTTACGTTATTTTGTATGTTGAAACCAATATACTTTATGACACCATATATTCACATAAGAAAAAAAGTATTAAAAAATGTAATTAGTACCTGTGAGTCACCTCAAATAACATCGATACGAAGAAAAAGGAAGAAACATCTCCAAAATCTACACGTGAAAATCTCATAAAAAATACAGCACACGTACAAAATAACACATGCTCAAATAATATCGAAGTAGATTTCTAAAGTGCGAAAAGCAAAGTTGGTTTATGGGTTTCCCTATAAATAACAGAGCTGCTGAAGTCCAGAAGACATCAACTTAATTAAGCAAAAGAGAACGGAAAAAAAAAATCAAAGAAAACCATGATGAATTTTCAGACACTTGTAAAGAGTTATGAGAGCAACAAACCATACATAGCAATGCTTCTAGTTCAAGCTATATATGCAGGCATGGCTTTGTTATCCAAAGCATCCATTTCTTCAGGAATGAATCCTTTCATTTTTGTTGTTTATCGTCAAGCCTTTGCCACTCTCTCACTTGCCCCATTCGCTTACTTCTTTGAAAGGTCCAAACTTTTATTCATCTATCGAGTTCTATCTAAAGTAATTTGTGATCAAAATCTTTTAGTTAATTAATCTTTTCCTAAATTTGTGCAGGAAGGATGTACCTCACTTATCCTATACCTTGATATGGAAGATTTTCTTCAGTTCTTTAATAGGGTAATTATATAATAACTCCAATCTTTAGCTAACTAACTATCTTGTTCAATAATTGGCGTATCATGCTTTGGCTTCTATACTCAAACTTACAACAAGATTACTTCAGGTTAACCATAACTTTGAATATGTACTATCATGGACTCAATCATACATCTGCAACGTTTGCTGCTGCCTCGACTAACCTGATTCCAGCTATTACCTTTGTGATAGCTCTTATTCTAAGGTATATATGGTCAAGCTTTAAGTAAAATTCATATACTATAAGATAAATGTTAACTAATCAATACTTTGATTTGAAATCTTGTAGGATTGAGAGAATCTACATAAAAGAGTTGCATGGTTCGGCTAAATTGATTGGATCAATAGTTTCGGTTTGTGGGGCTCTTGTGTTTGCTTTTGTTAAAGGGCCATCTTTGAACTTCATGACATGGTACACTTCTGGAGAAAACAGTGAAGTTGCTTCAACGACAAATCAGTTCAGTTCAACAGGAGAGTTTATTAAAGGGCCCCTTACAATTCTTTTCGCAAACATTCTTTGGTCTTGTTGGAGCATTATGCAGGTTAGTTGACACAACGAAGATTTTCATAGTTATTAATTATATACCTTTTTTTGTTTCAATCTTTCGTCTTTCTAAAGCGTCGTTGGGTTCTTCTTATAGGCACCTATTATGAAGGAATATCCAGCAAAGCTATCTCTAATCACTCTTCAGTGTTTCTTTAGCATGATACAAGCAACACTGTGGGCCGGAGTCATGGAAAGGAACCTATCATCATGGAAGCTTGGGTGGGATGTTAATCTCCTTTCAGTGGCCTACTGTGTATGCACTATTCTTTTCATCTTTTCATCTTTCACATATTTATAAATTTCATTTCGTTAGGTTTCGATTGCATCTATTTCTTCATGCATAGTTGTAACGATGTTAAGTCACGTAGGATTGAGGGTAAGCAATTAAAGAAGCCGTAGTAACTTTATTTCAAAGTTCCATTCATGTTATTAGCACTTATTAAAGTTTTTTTTTTTTCCTTTAGTTCGCACTATATTTGGTCACTATCATTGGTTATCTCAAGTGCTCATTTTGACTTATATGTGAAAAACATTAAACATCAAATATTTGTATGGCAGAAGTTCACAAAAAAGTGCACAAACTCACACAATAACTGTTTTGAAAAGAAGTCGAAGGCCGGGTTGCTAAAATCTGTTTTTTTTTTCTTCAAAGGTTTAGCGTGGTCACAAAGTTCAACAAACATTACAAAAACGAATTTATAATGTATATTTAAAAATTGGGACACTTTTTTTTTCTATTAAAGAGTTCAAATTTGTCAGCTCATTTAATTTTCTTATTGAATTCATGAGATGGCTTAATTAGACTTATCCATAACAATTAATATTGTCATACATGAACTTTATGATAATCCCAAAACTCTAGGCAAAATGGCTAACGCTATATATGTCAATTTAGTGCCAACAGTGGAAAGGTGTACGTTCCATAAAGCCTAGACCTATAACTTATTGGTGTAGGGAACACGCCTTGAATTCTATATGAACATTATTGTTCCTCACTTTGTTTCCTGTACCCACAAAACCGAACTCATTACACACATAGAACACCTTTTAAGATTGTTTGTTGTTCAAAAAAAAAACATAAGAACAGTACTTCACTGCTACTCACGACTTGCTAATTTTTGTTTTACACGTGACATATTCTGACGACACCATACCAAATACCAATATGCCCATAACTTAAGGCTTAATTGTGTGGTTTACTGAATAAAGCTAAGATTAGGGGACAAAGAAAAGTATTTCTCGAGCACTATGCAAGCTGACTTCCACTCTCTTCGTTCCAAAATTAAAGTATTTCTTGCCTTCTTTAGTTGGTTCACTAGAAAAATCGTATATCATATATTTCTATTTTTAGAGTATAGCTGATTTGGATTTTGTGGGAATATGATAGGGAGTAATTGTAACAGCATTTACATATTGGTTGCAACTATGGTCGATACAAAAAAGGGGGCCAGTCTTCACTTCTATGTTCACTCCTTTGGCTCTCATCATTACTGCCGTCGTATCCTCATTCGTCTGGAAAGAAATCATTTACGTGGGAAGGTTTGTATTTGACTTTCTTTAAAATTAATTAATTAATATGTTATTTTCCAATAAACCAATTAATTAATAATTAAGCCCTAACTTTTCTTGAAACCCTATATTTTAACCCTAATGTTCCACTTTATACCAAAAAACCGATGAGCAAAATTACTGCATAAACTTTGTACATATCAAGAATGAAAAACAATATTTTAGGCTATATATTGCCCATAGGCTTAGTGTAAAGTTTTAAACGGTATTTTACTTGATGTGATCATAAATTTTACATTGATCATTAGGACAACTTTATGTTTACATATCAATTCAAAAGTTATATATGACCAATTGAAAAAATTGTACACTAAAGTAATTACAAACTTGACGTATCATGTTGCAGTGTTTGTGGAGCGGTGTTACTAGCAGCAGGATTGTACCTTGTTTTATGGGGAAAGAGTAGAGAACTCGATGGTAAAATTAGTGAACAAAAACCTGAAGAGGAAACCACGTTGGAGTCCATTAAAACGCAAGAGTGAAAATGTGTCAAATCCTAAAGACAAGTCTGGGGGGCCAGATTGTGTCATAGGCACGCACGAAAATGGTGGCCATCACTCAACACAATGTACCCCATCAACATGGCCCATAAAATATCACACAAGCGCATGTACTATATATCTAATAATGAATCAGATCTTTTTTGTTTTTTTTGTTTTTTTTTTTTTAAAAAGGTTTTTAGCTTAATTCGAAGTGTCATGTTATTTGAAAATAAGCTAGACTTAAGGATTATTCGTTACATTATTAATGGCTGATGTATATTTAGGAGTAAGTGTTATCTAAGGGTTAATTTAGTAATTAGAGATGCAAGCATTTATAAGTCGTTAACTGTCAGAAAAGAGAAGTTAGGACGGTTATATAGAAGGGTCGTAACTGTTGGGTTGAATCGTTGTGTTGGTTGACTTCCTTATATGAACGCTTGTACTATGTAAACTTGTTCTTGACTTTATAAATAAAATTCTTAGTTTTGTATGAAAGAACCCCTCTCCCTCCTATCATTTCATTATATACTTATAAAGCGACCATATTTATTTGAAACTCCCATTCATTTTTCATTTCACCACATTCATTTGAAACTCCCATGACTTTTCCATTTCTTTCTAATAATGATTATAAGTTGGTTAATAAGTTTAAATAAATATAAAACGTAAAGTCTAATTATATATAAACTAAATTTCAATATTAAAAGAATATATATTTTCTTCTACTTATAAAGTTATGTTTTTAACTTTTAACATATTATACTTAATTTATTAGGTCTAATATGTTGTTGTATGTAAACCATTATCATTTTAAAGCTACAACTTTTCAATAATTTATATAAAATACTTAAATTGTTAATTTAAATATAATCTTACAGCATCAACTTAAATATAAATTTTAGTTCTACTTAAACAACCTAAAAAATATTTTGTAAATAGTTAAAAGTGATAAATTGTAGTGTCTTTCTAATAATGATTATAAGTTGGTTAATAAGGTTAAATAAGTATCAAACCTAAAGTGTAAACATAAATAAACTAAATTATAATATTAAAATAATATTTTTACTTCTACTTATAAAGTTACACTTTTAAATTTTAACATATTATTCTTAATTTATTAGATTTAATATGTTGTTGTATGTAAACCATTATCAATTTAAAGTTACAACTTTTGAACAGTTTTGACAAAATACTTATATTGTTAATTTAAATATAACATTACAATGTCAACTTCAATATAAATTTTAGGTCCATCTAAAAACCCAAAGAACATTTTTGAATAGTTAAAAATGATAAATTGTAGTGCTAAATGCAAAAACAAAACTGTAATAACAATTTAACTAAAATATTTTCTAAAGATATTTTTATAATCATTAAAAATTTCAAATAATTAGCTTAAAATAACTTACAATAACAATAGTTAAAAATAACTCTATATAAATGATTATATTGTTACCTTTAAAATAAAAAAAATTGTTTGATATTTTAAATAATTACAATTAGAAATTAAAACGTTAAACAAATATATTTTAAAAAATTAATTAATAATAACTACAACTATAAATAACATTACTATATATTATATTTTATTTTATTCATGAGTAACCCGTGGGTTGAGGTCATTCAAAAGATTGAGATTATACAGTTTTAATAGATGTATATATTATCATATAATTCAAAATAGAGTAAATTACATGAATGGTCCCTATGGTTTAGAGTAATTTGTGTGTTTGGTCCATGGCTTATATTTTTTTAACTCCAAATGTCCTACTATTTGTTTTTGTTACGCACGTGGTCCATGTCTTACCTAAAAAGACTATTTTTTCCCTTGATTTTCTAATTTATTTAAATAAACACACCGCCAACCCCACCCATTCACCTTACCTTACATACCCCACAATTTTTCCTATTTAAACAATAGTCTTTTTAGGTAAGACAGAGATCAAACGCGTAACAAAAACAAATAGTAAGGACAACGCGCGTAACAAAAACAAATAGTAGGCATCTTCCGAGTTAAAAAAAATAAGTTAGGGACAAAGTGCGCAAATCACCCCAAACCATAGGGACCATTCATGTAATTTACTCTTCAAAATAATCTATATATTATATCTCCTTAGTATATGAATTATTATATCAAATTTAACAATAACATTATTGTTATATTTAAAAAAACATGTAAAGATTTTAGTTATATAGATGCTTCTGTGCAACGCGCGGGCATTCGCCTAGTGTACTCTATACGTATAAGGGTGCAGAAACATTCTGTAAGTCTTGTGTTTTGCGATTTGTTTCCATCGAATATTTCTTAAATACAACTAAAAATCCTTGTTCAAAAAATAAAACTAAGAAGTCATGCATGATTATTAAGGACAACGTAAATAATAGTTTTATAATTAAGAAGCGAATTAAACAAAGTTTATATATGGGTGTAAGAAAAATACTACATACAAGCTGATTGCAACGGTTATAATGACCAAGAAGTGAATGATTGCAACAGTTATAATGACCAAGAAGTGAATGATCTCTATTCTAATAAAAGAATAGTTCTTAATCACCTTTTACATGTGTCATCATATTAGAAATCCTAATTAATACACATTTATTCTTTTTTTGTCATGTGTCACCCAATTAAACCTCTTAATTAATGCATGTCACTTGTAAACCTATTAATTCTCTATTTCAAATTTTAAAATTTTCACTTTAATTACAACAAATTAATAACAATACAATAAAATTTTAAATAAAATTACTACAAATTATAAGGTGATATAATTTTACATATTTATTTAAATTAACGATTATAATTGATTAATAATTTTGTGTTCTCACTATTAAAGTTTAATTAATTTTATAGTTGTGGTTTCACGGGTTATAAACTAGTTGATCTAATAAAAGGATCTTATTATCTTTTCAAAACTTGAAGAATACGATTACAAAGAAGGCCTTAAATAGGCTGAAAAACAAACAGAATAATAAGTGGCGGAAACATAATATTTTAGTAGGGGTGACATTAAAAAAAATTCCGAATAAATCTAAATTAGTAGTGACACTCGTATTTTAAACCAGTGCACCTACTAGAAAAATCATAAAAAAAACATAAATTTTTTTTACATTACGTGCCGGAATTGGAGCAGTGGCCCGGGACCCCCTGGACTCCACTAATGTCCGCCAATGGGAATAATAAGATAACAAGTAGGAGATAAAAGGAAACACAATCAAGATAAAAATAAATCTAATACTCCCCCTCAACCTCAAGTATGTAGATTGCAAGTACCCAACTTGTTTAGCAGAAAACAAAGATGTTGAGCTCAAGACCTTTGGTGAATATATCAGCAAGTTGAAGTATGGTGTCAACATGCATGGGTTGTATTTTTTTTAAATCAACTCACTCACGCACAAAATAAAAATCCATCTCCACATGCTTAGTTCGTTCTTGAAAAACTGGATTGTTGGCAATATGACGAGCAACTTGATTATCGCAGAAAGAGTGGTAGAAATGCTTTTGCTCAACCCCTAACTCCTTTAACAGCCAACGCATCCAAATAATTTCACTGGTAGTAGTAGTCATGACCTGATATTTAGCTTCAGTGGAAGACCGTGATACCACTGATTGCTTCTTTTTTTTCCAGGATACATAAGCTCCTCCAAACAAGGAAGATAACCAGTTCTAGATCATCTGGTCATCGGGAAGCCGAGCCAGTCAGAATCTGAGTAAGTAACGAGATTTGTTCCACCAGTGCAAGATAAAATGATGCCTTGACTAGGAGTAGCTTTGAGATAACGGAGGATTTGATAAAGGGCGTCGAGATGAGGTTGGCGAGGATTTGTTATTTTTTTATGAGAATCAGAAAACTTGACATAAGAGAGATAGTTAGCAATAGGGTGTATCGTCGATGGTTCTTGAATTGGTGAAGTTTGTGTATGATCAACCGAATAGGGGAGCTTCACAATGTAGTCGTCAAGGCGTTTTGGAGGAACATAATTCCTTTGGGGTCTAGTGGTCACATTCTCGATTTCTGGACTAGTGACCTCATCTACGACTTGTGAGGTGTTAGTTTCATCAGGATCTTATGGGCTTACGATAATTAGGCTAGGAGAGGTCTCTTCAACCTCTTATGTATGTTCTTCCTTCACACTACTCATATTGAGTGTAATGAGTTTGCTCAAAAACAAAAGGATCATTCACTCCTTCACTGTTTTGTAACGCATCTGAGAGGAAAAGAAAGGATTCTTCATGGAATTTGACATCCCTAAACACAATGAGTTTTCTTTTCTCTACATCCTATATTTTATATCCTTTTATTCCTTGTGGGTAACCCAAAAAAAATTCCCGGTCTCCCCCTTACTTCAAATTTATCACCATTGGTCTCATTACTTCTATGCTATGTCAAGCAACCAAAAACCCTCATGTGATAATAATTAGGTTTTCGATTGTATAACACTTCATAAGGAGTTTTATTAGAGAGGGTGGTGGATGGTAAACGGTTGATGATATAACCGGCTATTTTTAACACTCTAAATTTTCAAATAAATTTTTCATTTTTATAACCACACAAAACACAATCTCACATTTCTCAAAACCCAAATGTATAAGTTGTTCAAAACAAAAGACAACAAAATGTTTGACAATATCCTAGAATCCTCAAAACATAATCTTAAGCTACAATCATGCAGACGCCTTCCCGTAATCATGAGAGTGTTGGATTAGTGTCTAAGTCCATAACTATAATTAGTATGTACTTGACCCTACTCGGCATGGTCCATTTGGGTTGCATGGCATCGGAACATTTAGATAGACCGCTTGTGAGGAGAGAATATTTGTGACATATTAATATATTAAAAGTTCTAATATATTAATATGAAATCATGTTATTTAACTTGTATTGATCAAGAGTTAATTTGGACTTAATTTAGTGATCAAAAAGAGCTAATTAAATATATGGGGATTGATTGTGTAAATCATTCATTCTTATATATGTGGGCTTATGATCCATGACTCCTTATGTTGGGTTTAACCCATGTGGTGATCCATGGATACTCCATGGGGGTTAAAACCCATGGAGCATAAGGAATGGGTAAAGTCATGGGTTACATGGTGTAACCCTAATGTGCACACTATATAAGGACCCCTTTAGCTCAAGAAATTGGCACTAGTGATACATATATGAGGGCTAGCCGATTTAAGCGTGAGTGTCTTCTTCTCATGGTTATTCCATGTGTTGGTGATGTTGTGTGAACCATTTGAGGTGTCAAACTTGGGGCACCAGGCTCTCGAGCTTCATAGAGTCAAGCTACATCAAGAGGTATGTATTCTAACTTGTTATATTAACCAGGTATCAAAATATTGTATGCTAGATAGGGTAATACCTTGGAATACTCATATTTACATGTATAATAGAGAAAAAATAGATCCAATGTATTTAGGGTTTCATGTATATTTAGGAGTGTTAGAATGCTCAGAACCCAACAGTGGTATCAGCGTCTATGCTTGTTTTCTTGTTATACTTGCAAAATTGGCTGAAAAATCGAAGTTTGTTGTTGTCTGCTCAGCAGACTCGCCTAGTCCATGAAGGGACTCAACGAGTCCAAGGCTAAATTTATCCAACTCGCCGAGTTGGACCCCCAGACAGCATATCTTCAACTGTTTTGGCTGGAATTGGACTAGGAACATTACCCTAAGCTGTTTTTCAACTTATAAACCTGTTTTTGGTGTGGTAATGTTCATGCTAATCCAATTTCAAAGATAATTATCAATAGATTTATGTTTTGTATTAGTTTATTGGTTAGGCTAATTACATGAAAAAAGTTTGATTGAATTATCTTATTCTTATGAGTTGCTTAGATTAATAGAAAAGTTATGTGAAATTGTTGTTTTCAATCCAAATTAGTGTAAGATTTGGTTCTAAAATGTGTTTTTGTAACTTGTCCTCAAGTTATATGAAAAGTCACATTTAAGATTCATAAAACTCATAAATATTTCCATAGGTTATGAGCAAAGAAAAGTCATATTCTTTTATAGTTTAAAGTCTTCCATAACTTGTCCTCAAGTTATGGAACTTGAAGAGTTTTTGGATTAAAACTACTTTATACATAAGTTATGGAATTGAATAGTTTTGAATAGTTTCAAAACTTGCTCTCAAGTTTTGGAATTTGAAAAGTTTTCCCTTACGAATACTTTAATTCCAAGTTAAACCCTAGAATTTTAAAAGCTAAAATTAAACTCTTATACTTTATAATATTATAAGTTAATAATATATATATATATATATATATATATATATATATATATATATATATATATGTATGTATAAGAATAAGTCGTTTTACCGTTAGTAGGCCTCATTCACGAAGTCGGTCTATACGGGGGGTATAAGGTTGCTGCCTATAAAATGGCAGCTTAATGGGTGTCCACACTCACCCACTGCTTCCTTGTTCGGTGGAGGGTCGTTAGCCGAACAGGTAGAACAAGGACTAGAATTCTCCCTTCATTAAAAGTATTAATGATAAATATAAAGTAACTAAATGTTTTTTTATAATTCCCAATCTTAGTTACTTTAAGGAAAAGTGAATAAGGTGCTAATCCATGAGATTACACTTTGCACTTTGCTTAAGTCGGTTAGTGGAGCGCGTGTGGTCAACCAACACACTAGCTGGACTTAACAAGGTATGAAAAGGATAACTTAATACTTATCACAGCATCGGTGGAGTGCGTGTGGTTAACTGACACATCTATTGAGGGGTAAATATTAAGGGTACCAAGTAATTTGCATAGTTACTTCACTCCTTGTTTTGTGATCCTCGGCATCCCAGTCACAAAACCTGAAGGGCACACTCGAGATTGAAACATGCCATTGAACAGTTCAATGAATCTCAAAAGATCTAGGAGTTTCAAATCTAAGTAAACCCTAATTAAATTATTTCATTTTCATGGTGGAAATTGGAGAATCGTCATTCGCCTACCTTCAAATATTTTATAGCTTGGATTACGGCATCCCTCTTCCAAGGTATAAAAGTATTGTGTTGGGTCCTAGCCTTAATATTTCATATTGGGTGTTATATTAAGGACTTTAAATCAACTATCTTGAATATCTCTCAAAAGATGTCTAGTTCAAACATCTATGATCTTCCCAAATCTCTTGGAACTTCACTTCCTCCACCTCCTTCAATTATTATCCTTAACCCACAAGTTCAAGGCCACTCTAGCCCTATTGGCAAGCAAGGTCTATGTATGCTCACATCTTAGAGATGAAGTCACATATTGACAAGCCGAGAGAGTTGGGTGTCAAAGTGTTAAGGAAGTTGGTTGTTCGATCACTTTCTAAGTCACATAGTGAGTTACCTCTAGGACTACTATGAAATTGACTATGACATGACCCTTAATGATCTTATCTATTTGCTTGGTGCTGCTAAATCAGCAATGATTTGGAGCTTTGGTAAAGCAAATTTGATTAAGAAGATCAACTCCCCAAACTACCATGGACATTGACAATGGAAACATTGGATATCTAGAAAAGCCTTCTCTTCCCAAGGAAAGGGGTTGAACATAGTCAACTCAGTTGACCAAATGGTAAAGAGAAAGGCAAGACTGTGATAGTCCCGTGTACCATTCCTAAATATGTTTCTCTTGCCAAAGGAAGGCGCATTAATTGCGAAGCTGCCTATTTACCTGAAAGTTCATAAGGTTGATCAAGTCAAGAAGTGTTACTCTACTTCAAGTAAACTCCACTATCTAACTCTGTTAAGTATCTATTATGAGATTCTTATTACATGATGTGACCGGGTCACATGTTGAAGGTTTAAGAATCAATGAAAAGTGAAGAAAATTAAAGGAAGTATATGCTGATTTTGATCACGAAGATGAATTTCGATCGCATGGTTCGATGATCAGAATTTTGAGCTGTTGCTTAGGAGTTATGATATATTGCTTAGGAATAGATAACAACAATTTTTCATATGCTTTTGCACTGTAAGGATAAGTGTTTCCGCAAAGCTTTAAAATAAAAGAAAAGTTTTGATTCCATTTATTCTAAGTATCCTTACAATGGCATCTGTGAAAAAAAATTGTTGTGTATATAATTCCATTGATAGCAATAATGGAAATATGAATTTGATTCTTTCATTTGTGGTAGTGTCTAAATTTACCAAATAAGGAAAGATTCTCATTACCCAAGTTTTCAGTTGGATAAAAACTTGGAATCATACAAGTTGTATAGTATGATGAATGAGAATTTTAATCTTTTGAAAAACTAAGACTAATTTATTGTTCACATGTATATGTGAGTCTAGTGAAGGACTAAGGGATCGAGTACACATTCTTGTGCACTGATCAAGTCCACTAAAAAAGATCGATAAGACTATTCGTCATGATTTAGTAAAGTTTAGTAAATATGGTTATACTTAAAAATTTAAGTATAATTCTGAAACATTGGAAAAGTTTCGATGTATGGCAGAAAAAATGAGAAGAATCAAATTAGGCAGAAGGATAATAGTTTCTCAAATCTGAAAAGATGGGAGAGTACTTTAGTATCATGTTTTGTGATCATCTTAATGATAAAAGAACCATATCACAATTGGACTTCTAAGGACATCTTAGTGCATTCTTATGGCTAAGAAGAGCAATCAAGAATTACTGAAATGGTTAAATGAAGAAGATGAGCCATACTTCGTTCCAAAACAAGTCTTAGAGTGATACTCCAAGATTGTAACTTGAGTGACACATCTTAAAGAAGGTTTATAACACTTGTCAAATGTAAGAGTAAAATGTTTTCTACTCTTGTACATTTGAAGTTGGTAAGTTGTGATGGTGTGGATAAAACAAAGACCAACTAAGGCCAATTGTGTGAAGTGTTTATCTTGATAAAGAATCCGCACTATCTCTTGAATATTTGGCAAGATAGTCTTATATGTCAAGAGGACAGTGGGAGTCTTAAAGGTCCTGAAAGAATTTCAAAATCTAATCAAGAATGAAAACCTGGAGTTTGACACTAGCACACGACGTGAGGTTTATAACCTACAGTGTTGACAAATTTCTACTTTTTTGCCCATTCCAGTTAAAGTTGGCTTTGCATATGAGTTCTTAGAGTTCTCAATTGGTTGCACAACAAACTTGGAAGCAATGGCAGGCCCTACAGCTGCCAGGTGGCAAAAAGTTAAGATTGCACAAGTTCAATCCGTAAGAGTTTTGAAAAATTCTTATGGATAGGAACACATACACCATAAAATCTAAGTGTCATAAGGTTTCACTCTGATTCATGAAAAATGATGGCGAGGAAACACTTTCACTAAGTAGATTTTAAGTAGATAACAGTTGTGATATTTGCATTCTCAAAGTCGTTAGTGGAGCGTGTGTGGTTAACCGGCACACTAACATGGACTTGTGAGCAATGGCAAAAAGGTCTAAACAATTGAGACAATGATTACAGCATCTTTTTTCATAGTTATGAAATTGGTTTGACACACATGTGTGTTGTCTAAGGAAATATGTATGATTTTGTTTATGTTTTATCAAAGCATCTTGTATCAAAACTCTGAACTTTGGTAAGAAAGTCAACAAAGTATTGAGTTCTAGAAGTCCAACTGCTTTCTGAGTACATGTCAAAGCTAGTGGGAGCATAAGTGTTATGCTTATAATCTTCATGTTAGTGGGAGCATGATAATTCTGATAAGTGTTGCAAGTTAGCAATGTTAATTATAGAAAACAAAAGTTTCAATTGGGAAAAAGTTGTTTTGCTATAATTAAAGGAGAGGAAATAATACTTCATCTCAAATCTATAAGCTAAGATCGTGAGATTTTAATCAAATTTAGTCAAGTTTATATATGAATGTTATGTTGGAATGGCTCAACATAAGGAAATTCTATATATGGGTACATTATTTGCATTCTAAAATTCGATTATGATTACGTCATCCCTTTTTATAAATCTGAATTGTGAGAACTTGGCAAATAGAAATATTGTAGCAAAAGACTGGTCTAGTATCATGTCTTTATGTGAGACATCATGAATCGTGTCCCATATGCTTCGGATATAGGATCGATTGCATGTGCTATAATATTCATCTGTTCTAAATTTTTCCAAATGCCTAGAGCATTAAGAGCGAAAAGTACTAGAACTGGATATGACTAATTTAATTAAGCAATTGTCAAGGACAATCAAAGGTTTACCAAGGATTGGTTACTCAAGGACAATTGGAAGTATGGTGTAAATGTTGGATAGGACTATATTGACATATTCTGAAAAGAGGCAACTCTTATTCAGGAGTGATAGTCAAAATGGGAATATGGAGTTGTTCCCCTAGGTGGATGTTATTCATTAAATCTGTGTAAGATTAGGAAACTTAATGCAAGAAGAATGTTCAAAGGAAATGAACTTGAATACGAGACTTCGGTTCCATGGAGTTGGTCTCCATTGGAATACTCTGTAATGTCTGTTGACAATTCTTTGTGACTTTGTGCATAATCATTACAAGAGGACCAATGCATATTAGTTTAGAATCTAACAGATTTAGGTAAATGGCAGGAATTTGGAATTCTTGCATTTGTGCTAAGGATTTGGGATTTTGAAATGAGAATCGTTGGAATTAATGTTCAATCGATCTATTTCACAAAGTAAAGATCATAGACAAACTTAGTGTGCATACTTGGTGTATGGCATAACTAATGTTTAGACAAACATAGTGTGTATACTTGGTGTATGGCATGACTAGTGTTTAGAAAACATAGTGTACATACTTAGAGCATGGGAAAACTATTGTTTTAATTGAAGTATAAAGTTGATAGTTTGAAACAGTATGCAATGAATGATGGGTAATCAATATGGTGATAAATAAAAGATGTGTTATTTATATTAATAAGTTCTGAGACCATATTGGATTCGATTATTCTTGTGTTTCACTTTGCATGTTTTGACTTCCAGAATAACTAGGTCGTTCTTCCTGAATGAGTAAGTTATTCAAACCATCCACTGTCAGTCATATGTTGGGAGTAGATATGAATCAAGACTGTCATAAGTTGGCTTGTAGAGGTCCAAGATGTTGGACAAAGTGGTGCTTCAACACTCATGAGTGCTCATAAGTTCTGAGTATTGGATTCAACCCACGCTCATTGGAATCACTTCATGGCTTTTATCACGAGTGATCATGAGACGATAATATCTTATATTCTTCAAACCTAGAGATATGAGTTGTTAGTATGAGTTAGTTATACATTGATTACATGAAAACGCATTGGTAACTCGATGTTATAAACCGTGTCTTTGTGTATGATTCAACAAGTAATAGAACAAGCCATATGAGTCGAATTTTATCCATTCCTTTAAGCTTCGGGATAAAATCGATATCTGTGAGCCCCTTGATGATTTAGTGATGACACCCGAAGTGCTCGGCCAATCTAGGACTAATGTCATTTGTTCAATTAGTCGTTCGTCATAAATCGGAAGTCATGAAACAACAAATGGACAGAGAGAATGATTATAATCCATGTCTCAGTCCATATGATATCTAGAATGGAGGAATATATGATCCCTTATCTAATGGACAAGTAATTGACAAAGGTCTGAGTTCATCGACAAGGTCAGAGTTCGACAGCGGCTTTTGAGAGCTACAAGTGCCAGTTGGATTTTAAAGTCATACGCAAAAATAGTTTTGGACTTATCTAAGTGGGAGACTATTGGATTAGTGTCTAACTCCATAACTATAATTAATATGTACTTGACTCGACTCGGCATGGTCCAGTTGGGTTGCATGGCATCGGAACATTTGGATAGACCGTTTGTGAGGAGAGGACATTTGTGACATATTAATATATTATAAGTACTAATATATTAATATGAAATCATGTTATTTAATTAGTATTGATAAAGAATTAATTTGGACTCAATTTAGTGATCAAAAAGAGACTAATTAAATATATGGGGATTGATTGTGTAAATCATTCATTCTTATATATGTAGGCTTATGATCCATGATTCCTTATGTTGGGTTTAATCCATGTGGTGATCCATGGATACTACATGGAGGTTAAAACCCATGGAGCATAAGGAATGGGTAAAGTCATGGGTTACATGGTGTAACCCTAATGTGCACACTATATAAGGACCCCTTTAGCTCAAGAAATTGGCACTACTGATACATATATGTGGGCTAGCCGATTTGAGCATGAGTGTCTTCTTCTCATGCTTATTCCATGTGTTGGTGATGTTGTGTGAAACATTTGAGGTGTCACACTTGGGGCACTAGGCTCTCGAGCGTCATGGAGTCAAGCTACATCAATAGGTATGTATTCTAACTTGTTATATTACCCAAGTATCAAAAGATTGTATGCTAGATAGGGTAATACCTTGGGATATTCATAGTCTCATGTATAATTGAGAAAACATAGATCCAAGGTTTTTAGGGTTGCATGTACTTAGGAGTGTTAGAATGCTCATAACCCAATATAGAGGTACCTGAAACACACTTCACACAACACTATAAGCACAAAGCTTAGTGAGTTCCCCAAAATACCACACACAAATATTTAGCCTCTCATGGCTATATCTCGATAAGGACCCTCCGCTCATGTGTCTCAGTGAAGACCCTCCAGTATTACAACTCAGGTTGGACCCTCCGGTCCTGTATCTTAGTGAAGACCATCCGGTCCCACGTAGACAGAGTAACTCAATAAGGCACATAATGATATACAACATAAATCACAAAGACAGAATGCATAATATATCAGATAACTCAGTATAAGCACATAATACCCTCCGTTCGCACAATGATTACCACTTAGGTAAGTATAGTGAGAAGACTCACCTCGTACGTAAGCAAGTAGGTCTCGTGCTCAAAGATCGATCTAGACTTCACCAACATATCATAATCATCTCTAATGAACACTTTATAACAAAAACTCTAAAGACGGTAAGCTAACCCCTTTTCTAACTCTCGGAAAGAGTGAAAGACCATTTTACCCCTCCATGGTCTCCATAATCCATAAGTTGACCAAACCCTAAAAGTCTACGGAAGTCAACACTCGAGTTAACAGTCAATGTTGACCCTACTCGTCGAGTGTAGCTCATGAAGTCGACGAGTTCCTCAGAACTCAATAAATCATGAAAACCCCTGTCAACTCGCCGAGTTGCTAGCCAACTCGTCGATTCCATGCAGTATCCCAAAGATCGGAGAAAACCCTAGCCACTCGTCGAGTTGTTCCACCAACTCGTCGTGTTTACTCTAAATCCAAAACAGGAAAACACGAATAAACTCGTCGAGTTATTCAATTATTACACAGTAAACTCGTTCCCATCGATTCCAATGCTCCAAACTCCATATCCAGCCTCCTAGGATGAAGTTACCACGTAAAGTTGCTAACTTTACGATAATGTAAGGCCTCACAAGGGTAAAACACCCGAAACTAAGCTCAAGAAGGGGTTTAGGACATGAAGACAGGTCAAATCTTCATAAAGCTTGAGGCTTTAGGCCTAAAGAGTCTAGTAGTCTCCAGAGAAGCTAGAAAGGGCCATAAGCTCTCAAATAGAGAGATCTAACAAACAAGTGATCAAGGTAATGACTTTTTACCTTCTAAGGACAACTACCACTGAGATGATTCCGGATCCAAAGACTCTTTCTTTTTCCAAGCCTTCTACTCTTCAAGGAATGCACCAAAACACCCCTAGTATTAGCTCTTAGCACTCTCAAATGGAAGGTACTCGATTAGGGTTTGTCTCAGGGTGATAAAGTGATGAGGGAGGCGGGGTAAAGTAGTTAAAGTCCTTTAAATAGGGTGCAAGCCCAAATAATTAGGGTTTCATTAAACAGACTCAACTCGTCGAGTTCAGTCCTCCGACTCAATGAGTAGACTTCATATTCTGCGCGTCCTGATCAATTCCTACACGATGAGTTGGGACCAACCAACTCATCGAGTAGGTCCTATAATGTGAATAAAATTCTCAAGGTCCACATTCAGGAAATCAAGGTGTTACACTGTTAACAAGCATTCCTCCTAAAACTTCTTGGGCAAATTAGCTTCAAATCATAAGGCTGATGGATTTTGAGCTCTATAACAATCCTATGGTGCACATACAACCCTAATGCTTTGGATCTAAGTTTTCTCAAGTTATACATGCATTTTTCATTTATCCAAAGCATGAACCCTAACTAGCATACAATTTTAAGATTTGCAACATAAAACAAGTTAGATGAATACCTCTTTGTTGTAGCTTGTAGAACTTGGCCTTTCAAGAGCTTAGTACCTCAAATGTGATACCTCAAATAAATCACAAACACCAAGAACAGAGGAGGATTCTGAGAGAGAGGCTAGGAGGCACCAAAAATTAGCTAGGGTTTCTTCTTGGAAGTCTTGACCAATTTTAGTAGTGTAAGGGGTCACATTTATAGTGTGGAATTCCTAGGGTTTCAACTTGTAAACCCTAATTCATTCACTTCGGCCTTTAATCCAATAACTCATTTGATGGCCTTTTGGACTAACTCTTCATGGACTCTCACATAGATTAAGCACATCCCTAATCAACATGGATCATTAGCCCAAACTATATGTATCACTGATTTACTTAATCAGTCCCATTAATTTAATCAATCTCTTTTGATCACTAAATTAGTTCCAAATTAATTCCTGATCAATACCAATTAAATAATATAATTTCTCAATTAATATATTTCTCTTATAATATATTAATAAATCACAAATAACCTTTCTCAAATATCCATCCTATCAAATTGCTTCATTGAAGGAAACCTAAAAGGACCATGCTATAATCGGGTCAAGTACATACCAATTATAGTTACGGACTTAGAGACCTAATCCAACAGTCTCCCACTTAGATATGTCTAATAACTATTACTGCCAATGTAACTTCAAAATCCGATTAGGAATCGTAGCTCTCAAAATCCGTTCTCGAACTCTGACCTAGTTAACACTGCTTCCTTTAGATAAGGGATCATATAATCCTCTGTTCTTCAAGATATTGTGTGTACAAAGACATGGAATAAAGTCATACTCATTGTCCAACAGTTTTTTTCCCGATTTCTGATTTGTTTTACATAGAACTTAATTGAACAGATCAATTGAGTCCTGACCGAACCCGACACATAAGTCAAAGCAAAATCATCGAAGGGCCCAAGATATCGCTTTTATTCCTCTTATGATAAAATAAACATATAAACTTCGAATTATATGCTTGTACTAACTACTCATTAAATCATACATAGCAATATGTTTTATAACATCAAGTTACTGATGCATTTTCTTATTATCAATGTACAATCAATTTGCAATCAACAATTCATATATCTTTGTTTGAAGACTATACGATATTATTGTCTCACAATCACTCGTGATAAATTCCATGAATTGATTCATGTGAGCATGGGTTTAGTCCAATACTCAAATCTTATTTCAAGTGCACTCATGAATGTTGTAGCAAACTTTTGTTATGTCTAACACCTTGGACAATCTTACAAACCCATTCATGACAGTCTAGTCTCATAACCTACTTCCAAAGTATGATTGACTGTGGAAAGTTTGAATAATCTTATTATTCTGGAAGTCAAAACATGCAAAAAATGAAACAACAGTAAACAATTGACACAAGATAGTAAGGACCCAATCCTTAGTCCTCCGCAGGTACTTAAGAATATTCTTTACTGCTATCCAATGAGTTCTACCAGGATTCCCTTGATATCGACTAACCATGCTCAAGGCAAAAACCACATCAGGGCGAGTACATGTCATAGCATACATGATCGAGCCAACGGCGGAAGCATATGGTACTTGACTCATCTCTGCCATCACGGCATCGAAACTCGGACTCTGAATCTCACACAGTTTGGTATTGCTTTGGATAGGCAATTCTCCTTTCTTGGAATTCTCCATGTTTAAATGTTTCAGCACCTTGTCCAAGTAGGTACTTTGACTAAGTCCTATTACTATTTTACTCCTATTTCTCAATATCCTTATCCTTAGAATGTAAGCAGCTTCCCTGAGATCCTTCATAAAGAAACACTTCCCAAGCCAGGACTTAACTTCCTGCAAGGTTGGAACGTCATTTCCTATGAGTAGTACATCATCTACACACAATACTAGAAAGCTAACTATACTCCTAATAGCTTTGACATATATGCAGGACTCATCCTCACTTCTCGAAAAACCAAACTCTTTGACTTTCTCATTGAAACAAAGATTCCATCTGCGAGATGCTTGCTTCAATCCATAAATGGATTTATCAATCTTACACACTCTATTAGGGTACTTCACATCCACAAAACCCTCTGGCCGACTCATGTAAACATCCTCATCCAATTTCCCATTAACGAAAGCGATTTTGACATCCATCTGCCATATTTCATAATCAATAAACGCAGATATGGCTAGCATAACCCTTATAAATTTGATCTTCGCTACTGGTGAGAAGGTCTCGTCATAGTCAACTCCAAGAGCTTAATTAAAGCCTTCACAACCAGTCGCACCTTATATGTATGTAGTTTCCCATCCATGTCGGTCTTCTTCTTGAAGATCCACTTGCACCCGACCATCTTATGGCCTGATACATTTCTAACCAAGTTCCAAACTTAATTGTCATACATGGACTGAATCTCGTTGTCCATTGCCTCCTTCCACTTTTCAGACTCTTGGCCCGCCATGGCTTCCTTGTAGTTGTTAGGTTCATCCAAATTCACCAGTGTGCTATCACTGATAAACGTATCACCTTCACTAGTTATATGAAAACCATACCACACATGTGGAACATTAACTCTACTGGAACGTCTTAGAGGTAAGGACTTGTCAACTGGTTCAACAGGAGTCTCATCCTCAGGTTGAGTGCCAGTGTTAGAGGTTCCTTCATCGCTTAACTCTTGAAGCTCTTCAAGGTCAACTTGCCTCCCACTGTCCTCTTGGCATATGAGCTCTCTCTCGCGAAAGACTACTCTCCTCGCAACGAAGACAACATTGTCACTCGGTCTGTAGAAAACATATCCAAAGGACTTCTATGGATAGCCGATGAAAATAGAATGCTCACTAAGAGGTTCGAGCTTTCCGTCAGTCTCTCGTCTTACGAAAGCCTCACAACCCCAAACCTTGATATGCGTTAACGAGGGAACCTTCCCTGTCCATATTTCATGAGGTGTTTTGACAACCTTCTTGGTTAGGACTAGATTAAGTAGATATATCCATATCTGCTATAATCGTCGATAAAGGTTACATAGAAGCGGTTTGTATCCCTTATGGTGGATCTGAAGGGTCCACACACATCGGTGTGTATGAGATCCAACAAACCCTCACCTATTTCACAAGTACCAGTGAAAGGTGACTTGGTCATATTTCCAAGCAAACAAGATTCGCAAGTGTCATCCGACTTTAAGTCAAATGGCTCCAACACTCCATCCTTTTGGAGTTGCACTATTCGCTTCTTGGTGACATGTCTAAGACGACAATGCCACAAGCATGCCTTTTCCAAACCATTGGACGAATCATTATGCAATAAATTTTTCCTAAGTTGTCTACTACCATCACAATTTTATATATACCATTACAAGGTAATGCTTCAAAATAAAACTTACCATTATAAAAAGCATTAATAGAACAAATTTCATTGTTAAATGAAAATCTAAAACCTTGTTTATACAAACCATGAAAAGAAATAATGTTTCTCGCCATATCCAATGAGTAGCAACAATTATTCAACTCTAAACCTAACCCACTACTAAGCATTAAAGAATAAACTTCAATCTTGGTGACAGGTGGTGCTTTCCTATTCCCCATGATCAAGTTCAACTTCACATGCTCCACATCTCTACTTCTTTCTTAGACCCTGCAAATCAGAACAAATGTGAAAACCACATCCTGTATCAAGGACCCAATAACTAGCATGTGATAAGTTGTTAGATTGAATGGTGTAAATACCTGCGAAGGTGGGCTTTGTCTTCCCATCCTTAATGTTCTGCAAGTATTTAAGGTAGATTCGTTTCCAATTCCCTTTTTCATGATAATGGAAGCTCTCTCCTTCCTTTGGATTGGATGAGGGAGTAGTAGAACCACCTTTGGACCCACTAGAAGAGGATCCACCATGAGACTTTCCCTTTTTATTCTTTGAGGAAGCTTTCCTCTTCTTTTTCTTCCCATGTCCCACTGCCAGGACTGAGGCAGCAGCAGTAAGAGTGGGTACAACAGACTTGCCTTTCAAACTACGTTTAGTAGTTCTCAGTAGGGCTTGAAGCTTGCTTAGAGTGACTTCCTCCCTCTTCATATGATAAGTCATCCTGGCCTGATCATAACAAGGAGGCAAAGAGTGTAGGATAATGTCAACAACTAACTCTTCGTCGAAATTGACATTCAACTTTGGCAAGCGGTCCACATTTCTTTGTATCTTTTGCAAGTGGGTCGTGATGGACTCTATATCCTTCATTTTTATTATTATGATGGAGGCAATGATTTCATACCTTTATTTTCGAGCACTCTGATGGTACCTTTCCATCAAGTCTTGGTGCATATCGAAAGGCCAGAATTCCCCGTAGGACTTCTGAAGCTTTGAAGTCATAGTTGCTAGCATGATGCACGACACCTTTGTCGTGTCCTTCTCATGAGCCGCATACTCATCCAGTTGGTCAGGAGTAGTAGTTTCTTCATCAATCTCGTTTAGATCTTTGTCGAGGACACATTCATTTTCCTCGTACCGAATGGCCATGTGAATGTTTCGAATCTAGTCATTGAAATTCGACCCATCGAAAATGACCCTCCCACATAAGTTCAAGAGGAAGAAAGAGTCGGAAGAGTTTGAGCTTGAAGCGTTGTTCGAGGTATTCATATGAAAAAGAAGAATAAGTTTTATTAGATAGAAATTCCTTAATATAACACCTAAATGAAATATTAAGGCTAGGACCCAAACAACTTAGAAAATGGATGCCATAATCTAATTGCAAATTATTTGAAGTGAGGTAAATGACGATTTACCAATTTTCACCACCCAAAACCAAAATTTAAAATAGTTAAGTTTTACAAAAATCCTAGAACTTTGTGATTCATTGAACCTTTCAATGGCATGTTTAATCTTGATTATGCCCTTCAAGTTTGTGACTGGGATGTTGAGGATCAGAAACAATGTGTGAATAACCATGCAAATACGTGTGGTACTCTTGATGTCCTTTATCACCTAATCAATGCCGGTGAACCACATAAGCTCCATTGATCTACGAAAAACATCGATCTATCCTTTGTCACCCTTGTTAATACAAATTAGTGTGTCGGTAAACCACACACTCTCCACTAATGACTTGGCAAGGTGCAAAGTGCAATTTAATGGAATAGCACTATTTTCACATTTTTCCTAAAGTAACTAAGATTGAGAATTTAGAACAAATTTAGTTACTTTTATAATTATCATTATATTTTTTTAATGAGAACTAATGTTCTATTCTACCGGTTCGGCTAACGGCCCTCCACTAGTCAAGGAAGCGGTGGGTGAGAGTGGTCACCCACTCAATCGCCATTTTAAATGCTATTTCCTTATACCCCCTTATAGACCAACTTCGTGAATGAGGCCTACTCATCGTATGACTGATTCTCTTATATATATATATATATATATATATATATATATATATATATATATATTAAGTTATTAATATTATAATAGTATAATGGTTGAATTTTAAACTTTTAAAACTCTAGGATTTAGAATTTAAATATTTCAAAATCAGAACTTTTTAATCAAATTTTAAACTCCAAAACTTGAGAGCAAGTTTTGAAACTTTTCAAAACCTCTTAGATCAAATTTGAAAACAATTAAATTAATCATATAATTTAGCTATATCACAAAATTTGACCTAATCTAATTTAATATAGAAAGATAATTCACATCAAATTCTACAAATAATTAATTTATCATATAAACAGATAATTATCTTAAATTTTGATAATTATCCTTCAATTGGATGATGATAATCATTACCTTATCATAAAAAAAACGATTTTTTTTGGTCAAACCAGTTTGGGGTAATGATCCTAATCCAATTTTGTCCAAAAACCCGAAAATATGCAAACAGAAGATCCAACTCGTCGAGTCAGGAAATGGAATGATCGAGTTGGCTCGACTCGTCGAGTTCCTTCATAGGACTGGTCGAGTCCACTAGTCAGAAAGCATATTTCAATTTGCTTCAACTTTGAACAATTAAGTAATGCATTGATATAATAGAAAACACCCTAGGCTCTGTGTGACATCCCCAATTTCAGGGCCAGAAAAGACCGATTTGTTTGTGCTTTATTTTTAAAATCAGGGTAATCGTTTAAAGAAAACGGTTGCGGAATTTGTTCCCAAAACAAAATATGATAAAATAAAATTTATCAAAGCAATTCTTAAAGAAATGTATTTTCATTAAATAACAAAATCTCGGGATGTCATTTTTCGATACAGACAAATAAGTATAAACAGAACTTACATTTAATTACACTAATGATTTACATCTCCTTTAATCTCTCAGTGAAATAAGTCTTCGTATTGATACCTATGATACAAAGAAAACTGAGAGGGTCAGGCTTGGGAGCCTGGTGAGCATATAGGGTTTCAACCCACAATGATCTAATTATTATATTTAATCATCAAACAATCAACCCAACTACCCATCCCCATTATCTTCTTTAATTCTTAATGTCTTACCCTAAGAATCAATTATCCTTCAATCATTCATTCCTAAGGATTGACTTGAGGAATTGGCACAAAATCCATCGCTATATAAGGTGCATCTGCCAAGGTTATCCTTTAAACACCTCTGCCCACATTACAGCATACACTATTAGGCGCATCTGCCGACATTATGACATTCTATTTTAGGTACATTTGTCGACATTATCCTTTAAGCGCATCTGCCAAGATTACGACATTCACTATTAGGCGCATCTGCCGACATTATTCTTAAGCGCATCTACTAGTATTATGACATTCTCTATTTGGGTCATCTGCCAAAATTATTCCTAAGCACATTTGCTAGTATTATTACATTCATTATTGGTGCATCTGCCAATATTATTCTTAATCATCTTTCGCACGTCATCATTTATCTACCCATGTTTTCCCCAACATAATAGGAGATATAAAACACATATATATAGTTTAACTTATTTAAAAGTTGTACCAAACATTGCATTCAACACAAATCTCAAATAAACAAACAACTTATTAACACATATCACATATTTTATAGTCAATACTTCGTATTCAACACTTATCTCAGATAAACAAACAACTTATTAACACATAGCACGTATTTCATAGCAAATGCTTATTATTTATGTGTTAGAAGAAAGTAACTATACACTCACTTGATCAAAAGATGATCGGACAGCACTACGGCTCTTAAAATAATCCTTTGCGACGAAACTCGAATGTTTCCTCCAAAACCGGGCTTCACGCGGTCAGAGCTTCGGCTTTGGAATCGTTCTTCTCGGGATCTACGGGGCTTCGGGACTTACTTCGGGTCTCAGGGATGATACCGGGGCTTTGGGGGGGTTAAAATAGGGCTTAGAGTATCGGGAGTGAGAGAGAAGAGATTGAGCAACCAAACTCGGCTGCCCCTTGAATTCTATTTATAGGGTGAATTTTCTAGTTTCACCTCGTGAGCTCTAACACAACCTTGGGGTTCACGCCCCGAACTTCAGAAATTCATAACATTCGCATACGATCTCCGTTTTTGACGTTCTTTATATCCACGCGTAGGTGAGATTGTGCTCTACAACTCTCCCTTAGCTAATTTTGAATTTATTATTAATATATTATAAATAAATTATTTTTAGTAGGCCGGGACAGGAAAACTCTGTTATAAATTCATAACTTCTTCATCCAACGTCCGTTTTCGTCTGTCTTTTTACCGTTGCACTACCATTGACGAGATCTTCGATTCTCGTTTATATTGTTTTGGCTAAAAACCGCTCGAACTCAAATTCGAACTTCGGGTTGTACACTGCTAAACCGGAACTTCGAAAAATCATAACTTCCTCATACGAAGTCGGATTTAGGCGTTCTTTTCATGCACGCTCACGGTTTAACGTATTCTACGACTTTCATTTAGATCGCTAAGGCCAAATATCGCTCCAACGTAAATTCAATATTTACGTTGCGCTGTGTCGTGTTGGTTCTGTCGCGAAACTTCGACAGGTCATAACTTCTTCGTTATAACTCGGATTTCGGCGTTCTTTATTTGCACAGAAACCTTGTGACATATACTACAACTTGCTTATGATTATTAATTCTAAACACTCTTCTATCAAAAAGTTATTTTTGACGCTTATCGTCTCTAAATTGACTAGCCCAAATCTACGGGCGTTACAATTATCTCCCCCTTAAGATGATTACGTCCCGGAATCATCAACGAAATAGGACTTTTTTAATGATTCCATACGTTATCTCTTCATCCTAGGTAATAAATGTAAGTTCTATGTTTCCTCGAAAGAGTATCTAACTCTTGTACATCTGGATAACAGGTAGTGCTCAATCCTGCATCTACTCTTCGTACTATGTTGTACTTTCAATCGTAACCTTTGAGTTACAAAATAAATCCTTATTGAGGACTCCTTATTCTTATTAGGATAAGTACTTCCCATTCTCTATTGTAACAGATCGATGGGTTATGCCCTAATGATCTATCATCGTATGATGTAACGCTTAGACTCGAGTCTCTTTGAGTCAAATTCCAGAATGGAATATACCTTCCTTCATATTATAATGCGATATAATCACATTTTAGCATGTAGCATTTCTAGCTACCAATTTCTCTAACAATGAGTGCGATGCCATCGATCGTATTGATTTTAATCTTCTGACTTAATTCAGATGTTACATCGAACTTGGTTCCATGAACCACGTAACAAACTCATCGTAGTCGGACTCAATTTGATATGACCACTAGGTTCGGAATAACAAACATCGCATTAGTCATTACCGAAACAATGGCAACGACATACTTGAATAAAATGAGACCAATCACTAGCTTCTTGGTAACCTTGTGACTTTCCCTGATCCAAGCATGAGTCATGTGCTTCTAGTAGTATAGATCTCTACTACTATTCACACCTACTCAGACTCGTCCCATATTGTCTCGCAGTCCCCAAGTCCTAAAATCACAAAACAATTTAACACACACAAATGTGCCCAATTAATCATAAAATTTTCTAGACTCTACTAGGACTTTTTCCATACGCATCTTCACTCATCAATCATGCTTCAACTCGATTGGTGATGGAAATTCCAGATTATGGGACAACTTCAAGAATTACACTAATTGTTCCATCATCCTGCCAATCGAAGGTGTACTTCAGACGTACCGTACTTCTCTAAACATTCCGTTATTTTATCAGACATAAATTGAAGGCAAGACATCACTCTTACGATATCTTCTGATAGGTGTCATTCACTATCATAAGCCTTTCATTTCCTCCATTTACTCAATTCTCTACGAGTCTTCACCATAATGTTTTGTATACCCAAGCAGACGTTCAGTGTACCGGGCGAGAATTTAAGATAAGAAAGCTTTATTCACAATAGACGTATAAATCTCCTTATCACTCCGAAACGTTTACGTGATAGTTCTAATATCATAGTCATACGCTTAGAATCCTATACACATAAGGTTTCCAGATCCAGGCGGCAACATCCCATGGATCCGAATAAGTAATAGCATCGATATAGCTAACACACAAAACATTTAGCACATAAAAGCATTTTAGGCATTATTCCTAAAATAAACTAGTGCTTCTGTCAATTTAGGTGTACTACCTAACATATTTTAGACACACTTCTCACGGTCATTACTTAGCATTCTAAGTTTAAGTCTAGAAATTTTCTACAAATTCCTAGTTCGCTTAAACTAATGCTTTGATACCAACTGTGACATCCCCAATTTCACGGCCAGAAAAGACCGATTTGTTTATGCTTTATTTTTAAAATTAGAGTAATCGTTTAAAGAAAACAGTTGCGGAATTTGTTCCCAAAACAAACTATGATAAAATAAAATTTATCAAAGCAATTCTTGAAGAAATGTATTTTCATTAAATAACAAAATCTCGGGATGTCATGTTCGGATACAGACATATAAGCATAAACAGAACTTAAATTTAATTACACTAATGATTTACATCTCCTTTAATCTCTCAGTGAAATAACTCTTCGTATTGATACCTATGATACAAAGAAAACTGAGAGGGTCAGGTTTGGGAGCCTGGTGAGCATATAGGGTTTCAACCCACAATAATCTAATTATTATATTTAATCATCAAACAATCAACTCAATTACCCATCCCCATTATCTTCTTTAATTCTTAATGTTTTACCCTAAGAATCAACTATCCTTCAATCATTCATTCCTCAGGATTGACTTGAGGAATTGGCACAAAATCCATCGCTACATAAGGCGCATCTGCCAAGGTTATCCTTTAAGCACCTCTGCCCACATTACAACATACACTATTAGGCGCATCTGCCGACATTATGACATTCTATTTTAGGTACATTTGTCGACATTATCCTTTAAGCGCATCTGCCAGGATTACGTCATTCACTATTAGGCGCATCTGCCGACATTATTTTAAGCGCATCTGCTAGTATTATGACATTCTCTATTTGGTGCATCTGCCAAAATTATTCCTAAGCGCATCTGCTAGTATGATTAAATTCACTATTGGTGCATCTGCCAAAATTATTCTTAATCATCTTTCGCACCTCATCATTTATCTACCCATGTTTTCCCCAACATAATAGTAGATATAAAACACATATACAGTTTAGCTTATTTAAAACCTATACCAAACATTGCATTCAACACCAATCTCAAATAAACAAACAACTTAATAACACATATCACGTATTTTATAGTCAGTACTTTGTATGCAACACTTATCTCAGATAAACAAACAACTTATTAACACATAGCACGTATTTCATAGCAAATGCTTAATATTTATGTGTTAGAAGAAAGTAACTATACACTCACTTGATCAGAAGATGATCGGATAGCACTACGGCTCTTGAAATAATCCTTTGCGACGAAACTGGGATGTTTCCTCCAAAACCGGGCTTCACGCGGTCAGAGGCTCGGCTCGGGAATCTTTCTTCTCGGGATCTTCGGGGCTTCGGGGCTTCGGGACTTACTTCGGGTCTCGGGGATGATACCGGGGCTTTGGGGGGTTAAAATAGGGCTTAGAGTATCCGAAGTGAGAGAGAAGAGATTGAGCAACCAAACTCGGCTGCCCCTTGAATTATATTTATAGGGTGAATTTTCTAGGTTCACCTCGTGAGCTCTGACACAACCTTGGGGTTCACGCCCCAAACTTCATAAATTCATAACTTTCGCATACGAGCTTCGTTTTCAACGTTCATTATATCCACGCGTAGGTGAGATTATGCTCTACAATTCTCGTTTAGACTCCGTTGGCTAATTTTGAATTTATTATTAATATATTATAAATATATTATTTAGTAGGTCGGGACAGGAAAACTCCGTTATAAATTCATAACTTCTTCATCCGACGTCCGTTTTCATCTGTCTTTTTACCGTTGCACTACCATTGATGAGATCTCGATTCTCGTCTAGGTTGTTTCAGCTAAAAACCGCTCGATCTCAAAGTAGAACTTCGGGTTGTACACTGCTAAGCCGAAACTTCGAAAAATCATAACTTCCTCATATGATGTCAGATTTGGGGGTTCTTTTCAAGAACGCTCATGGTTTAACGTATTCTACGACTTTCATTTAGATCGCTAAGGCCAAATATCGCTCTAACGTAAATTCACTATTTACATCGCGCTGTGTCGTGCCAGTTCTGTCGCGAAACTTCAACATGTCATAACTTCTTCGTTATAACTCGGATTTCGGTGTTCTTTATATGCTCGGAAACCTTGTGACATATACTAAAACTTGGTTATGATTATTCATTCTAAACACTCTTCTATCAAAAATTCATTTTTGACGCTTATCGTCTCTAAATTGACTAGCCTAAATCTACGGGCGTTGCACTCTCATACCACTGATGGGTTTTGAGCACTATAACAATCCTCTGGTGCACATACAACCCTAATACTTTGGATCTAAGTTTTCTCAAGTTATACATGCAATTTTCATTTATGCAAAGCATGAACCCGAACTAGCATACAATTTTGAGATTTGAAACATAAAACAAGTTAGATGAATACTTCTTTGTTGTAGGTTGTAGAACTTGGCCTTTTAAGAGCATAGTACCTCGAAACCTCAAATAAGTCACAAACACCATGAACAATGGAGGATTATGAGAGAGAGAGGCTAAGAGGAACCAAAAATTAGCTAGGGTTTCTTCTTGGAAGTCTTGACCGATTTTAGGAGTGTAAGGGGTTACATTTATAGTGTGGAATTCCTAGGGTTTCAACTTGTAAACCCTAATTCATTCACTTAGGCCTTTAATCCAATAACTCATTTGATGGCCTTTTGGACTAACTCTTCATGGACTCTGACATATATTTAGCCCATCCCTAATCAACATGGATCATTAGCCCAAACTATATGTATCACTGATTTACTTAATCAATCCCCGTTAATTTAATCAGCCACTTTTGATCACTAAATTAATTCCAAATTGATTCCTGATCAATACCAATTAAATAATATGATTTCTCAATTAACATATTACTCTTATAATATATTAATAAATCACAAATAACCTATTTCTCAAATATCCATCCTATCAAATTGCTCCGGTGAAGGAAACCCGAAAGGACCATGCTATAATCCGGTCAAGTACATACCAATTATAGCTATGAGCTTAGACACCTAATCCAACAAAGGCACGGGTTGTGTCAAGGAGATGTCTGTGTTTGCGCTAAACCACCCCATTTTGTTGGGGTGTATAAGGATAGGTGGTTTCAAGTAAAATGCCATATTGATTAAAAAAATATGTCATAACTTAAGAAGTGAATTCACCTCCACTATCACTTCTTATTTTTTTAATTTGTTTCCCGAATTGGTTTTCTACCATTTTATAAAAGTTGACCAAAAACTTAAAAACATCATTTTTATGTTTGATTAATAAAATCCACATATACCTACTATAATCATCAACAATGGTTAAGAAATAATTTGCCATTAAAAGTGAAGGTGTATAATACTTTCCCCAAACATCATAGTAAATTAACTCAAAACCTTCCTTGGTTCTTATTTGAGTTAAAGAAAAAGGAGACCTGGTATGTTTTGCCTTTGAACATGAATCACAAACTTTGTTCTTGAGTTTAAAAGAAATAGTTTTAAGAAAATCTAATTTAGAAAGCTTCCTCTCTGAGGCCTACCCTAGTCTCGTGTGCCATTTCTTAACTGTAACATTTATTGCCTTTATTTCATCCTCAAAAATCCCCATTCGATGTAAACCCCTTCGACGTAAACCCCTTCGACAATCACCCACACCAATCAAGTTCCTCGACCGGAGAACCTACATAACACAAAAATTTGGAAGAAGGTTATCATGTATTGGAGATTTTTGGTCAAACGACTCACTGATAAAAGTTTGCAATTGAAATTACGGACGTGTAAGATTCCTTCAATTTCGGTGCCACCCCATAAGGTATAATTGCCTCTTATTTCAATCAGAATGACATCTCCATTGGGAATCATGATAGGTTTATCGTATATATTTTCGTTTTTGTTTGTGAGGATGTAGGCTCTATAAGTTGTACGATAAGTGGCACCTTAATCGATGACCCAATCATCTTCATCATTCAATCTACCTGTTATGCTTGCAATCAATACCATTTATCCATCTTTATTCTTGGACCCTTCTCCAAAGTGCTTAAAAAACTTTATATTGGTTCTCAATGAGTCCGAGAATGGGGCTGGTGTCGACGCATGCAACCTTTGCTTTTTCTTTTTCAGTTTTTCCTTTGTTGGGCCACCACTCCATGTAACATCCAAAAAATCACAATAAATTTAAACTCTGAAAAACAACCTATAGTCATAAAATGTTTACAAAATCATTGTTTCCAAATTATTTATCCATATCAGCGTATCCCAAAATCATAAATCCATAAACAGAGGATGTGTACGGTCATACCTTCGTCTTCCCGCGATCATCAGATGTACTTGAAACAACAACTAAAAATCATAAGCCAAAGCTAAGTGAGTTCCCCCAAAGTACCAACACATACAACATATCCGACAACAACATGCATAACCGAGTCTTAAGCCTGACTGGACCACCTCATAGGGCCTACAACCTATCTGGACCGCTCCCAATCCTTCAGCATGACTGGACCGCCTCGCAGGGCCTATAGCCTATCTGGACCACTCACAGGGTACCTTGGCCTTCAGTACAAAGCATAACCGCCTCAACCCAACCACACATAACATGTCTACATATAAATAACATCTAAACATATAACCAGCAAAAAATTAAAACAGGAATATCTACAGATCACTACTGCATGCTAACATCCCATATACCAGGATACCGATCTAACAAATCACTATAGCTTAACAACATCCTATATACGAGGATACTGATCTAACATTGTTGGATTAGGTGTCTAAGCCCATAACTATTATTCGTATGTATTCGACCCGAGAGTAGCATGGTCCATTTGGGTTTCATATCATCAGGACAATTTGTTAGGATGGACTTTTGAGAGAAACTCGATTCAAGACCACATCAAACGAGAACAGGAAATGAAGCGAAGGCACGCATCCTATTAGCTGTTGGAATCTATTGGCATATATGTATTCTATAGTGTATACATTAAGGAATCATCAAGGTAGCACTATGATCCTAACCTTTAATCGTACCCTTCTACCAAGGCATCTTCTGATCTGAGTTAAACCCGACTGTTCCTTTGTCAAATGTAAAGTATATTCTCCCTGGTTTATAACTATCTTGACTAGAAAATAGATCAACTTTCAAGTGTTACCGACACTTTATGAAAGTAATGGGGGAAGTAAGTACACAAATGTCGTTTATAATGACATGCGGATGCACTATTAACCTAAAAACATATTTGTTTTATTACGGTCATAATGTGAAAGCTAGAATCTCTTACTAAACGCTCTCAATGTAAAGAGATTGAGGGAACCAAACGCGACCCCAGCAAATCCATACAAGCCGTGTAATTCACATTAAAGTTATATGATCATGTATACCCAATATAACTATCACTAATGCGTTAATGATTCATTGGTATAATTAGATCCTGTCTGTGTGTTATCATGCTATAGCAACCTAACTTGTTTTTTATGTTTTGTTCTGGTATTGTTTGATTCTCTTCACTGTTTGTTCTGTTCTGATATTGTTTGATTCTCTTCACTGTTTGTTCTGTTCTGATATTGACTCTTTGTGTGCTTCATTATACTAGAAGTAATGAATAGCATTCTCCTAAACTATACCTATAATAGTTTACTAATGCTCTACTTGGACCGTTACTGAAATGACTTCTTTCCCTACTAATTTATGCTTTAACTTTAATAACGAAGTTTTGAAATGTGTTGACAACTTATAATTAACATAAGTAACATTTTGAAGAATGTTTAACAACAAATATTTACACAAGTATCATTGTGTTCAACCTGTATTCCCCCCTTCCCCCTTAAAACAGTTTAAAATAGTTAAATGATTCATTACGGGGGATGAACTGACCTGATGTGGATGATTCAAACGGGTATGCGCGTATGGATGAAAAGTTCCACGAATGAAGTTCCGAGACAAAATAAGTCCTAAATGATATTTAAGGACACATAATGACATGAATATAGTGTTTATAAACAACTATATGAAAGATAACACCTTCCGGGACTAAGAAACACCTTGGCTAGGTGTTGGAAATACATGTGATTCAACATTAGAAGGTATAAGGCACACACATGATTTTACTACCATGAGTTCACGGCCCAAGGGAGTTTACGGCCGTAAACTCATGGCTACTCATTTGGGAATGCAAGTTTGAAGGCTAGGGAATGATTTAGGGACATTAGCTCTAGCCTAGGATGAGAAAGACCACATTCTTTGGAGTTTAAGAGGAGTTCATGGGCCAAATGAGTTTACCATCGTAAACTCATGGCCATTTATGCTTATGAGGGTCCTAAAGGTCATGAGAAAGCATTCTAAATTCAAGCCTAAGCCTTAGGAAGTGTTTGTGGCATCAAAACACCTCTATCTTGAGTTTACGGCCCATGGACCATTTGGTCATAAGCTTGTGTCCGTAAACACCTATGGGTGTTGGTATTTTGGTTGCTTTGGGTCCTAGACACATCAAGGTAAAGTGCTATGCTTGTCTCTTGGCTTATGGAAGGCATTTAGGGCATTTTGGCACCCTAAAATGGAGTTCACGGCCCAAGAACTTCTTTGGCCATGAACTCACTTCTAGTCTTTGTTTCTTAATGATTTTGTGGTCTAAACATGTCATGGTAGTTTCTAGGTTTAGTTCCAAGGCTTGGAGGGACATTGGGCACACTTTGGCCCTCAAAATTAGTGTTCACGGTCCAAGAAGATCTTGGGCCGTGAACACCATTTCCTTGGTGTTTTGGCTTGATTTTCATGTTATTAAGGCATATAACACACTTATATACACTCTAGGTTGAAATACTTACAGTTGGGGGTGATCGGGCGAAGATCCTTGAGAGAGAAATCAGCTTTTCTCTAGCTGGAAATGCAACTAATGAATAAATATGGTCAAGAACCATATATATACCCCTAGGGTTTTGGCAAAAAAAAATTTATTCAAGGATTGAATTCTAATATCAATGAGCTTTGGAAAAACAGAGTTACACAATACCCTTGTGGAACCTCTCTCCTGAAATATCCTTAAGTGTAAATCCTGAAATGCTCAAACTTATCTCAAAAGTTTGAAAGTTAGCAGAACGGATTTGACTTCACTTGTTGTGGATGGTTTTACAGAATGGAAACTCTTGGGTTGTCACATCATCACCCCGTTAGAATGAATTTCATCCCGAAATTAGCTCTCTTAACCTTACTACAAGGTTTGAGCTCTTCTGCTTTGTAAAATACTCACTCGTAGACCTGGCAACTTTTCCATGGTGTTCTTGATAGGATTCATACTTGGTCCATCTATCTTTACTTCGTGTATACAAGCCGTATATAGTTAGGATTAGTAGGACTGTCGGATGTGCGACTCTGCCCCAGGTCCACAACCCAACGGAGAATAGGAGATAGGGCGGAAACACACATACTAGATTTGCGTAATCATACTCATATACCACCCTCGCGTATACACTAAATAATAATAGGTGGGTTGTGTTCGTCCTAAGCCTCTGTGCTAGAACTTGGTCTGCTGGACGAGTGGTATTTCGTGACGGTCTGCGGATGTCTGACGATAAGGCTTCGGAGGACAAAGTACTCTTCACACGAGTACTTCGGGGGTTTAGAATTGCGAAAGATAAAATTTTTGATTTAGGTTGGACTTTCCATACGAATGATGAAAGTTTCGAGAACTTGCCGATCGAGGCGATAGAAACATATGACCTCAGTATGGTGAGCACCATGCCAACTCATGATGAAATAAAACAACGAACTCTATACCGAACAAATTTTTGGTCAAATGAAAGAAACATCTGATAAACGACGATGTATCCCTGGTATGCTTGGTACTGTACTCCTAGTATGTTCAACAATGTACTCCTTGTACTGTTCTCGAGTTTTCCGGTTTTCTATTTTGAAATTAACACTCCTATGTATCGTACCGCTATGTGCGCATACATGCAAATAAAAGTGCTTTACTTACTGAAGGGATGCTTTTATATCATGATCCCCCATGGTACCACTACTATCGCCCGTCATATACAAGTTGTGAATACTTAAGATGAGCCAGGCAGTCGACTGAGCATCTCTGCCTCAAATCCTCAAACAATTAAGGAAAAGGGGACCTAAGCGGAGTCACTCACTCTAAGTCTACAACATCTCAGTTGCGCACAACCCTGATGTATATGGTGAGTCATAATAGCTTCTCTAAGGGATCTTTTAGTTCTCTTGAATATTACGACCTATTTCAACATGTGAGTTGTTATTGTTACTTTTAAGTGTCATTCCCAAATTTTAATCTTATATGCATATAAATTAATTTTAAAAGTAAATACTATTTTGAGAATGTACCACTACTTGTCGACGACTCCTGGGTAGATTCTCCTGCGGTGATCATCATAATACGTCGATCCGCGCTTGAGTTCTTGATTATTGGGCAGTCCCTCTGATTGTGTCCAGTCTCACCACAGCCATAGCAGGCTTGGTCTACTTCAGCTCCGAGGACTTGGGAGATCGGTTGAGCCGGTGCCCTGCAGTAACGGACTGTGAGTCCTTTTCAGTGGCAGTTCAGACACTGCATTTCCCGGCACACTCCTGTGTGGTGAAAGTTGCACTTTCCACACTTTGGAAGGTTTCCAGCATAACGACTGGCAGATGCTGAAGCAGTAGGCGTCGCAGCGGCGTACATAGTACTCGCTTGTTGCTCTTGCGGGGTGTCTTGTGTTGTTCGCTTCTTCTTTTTCTTGTTCTCCGACTCTTGATATAGTCCTCTTCCCTTGATGACCCGGGAATAGGGACTTTTATGCTGTGGCGGACTCCATGATCGATGAGTCGTTGAGCCAAGCGTTTATGTCACACCCTAAAAACCGAAGGCGGAAACATTTCCGGCGCGGACTCCACGTTGAGTATCAAATCCAATGTACATAGTAAGCAAGTAAACAAACATTACATTACATATTAGAATTTACATATGTTCAAAAGTAAAGTGTTACAAGTGATGATACATATGTATATATATATATATATATATATATATATATATATATATATATATATATATATATATATATATATATATATATATATATAGAGAGAGAGAGAGAGAGAGAGAGACAAAAGAAGAGACAAAAGAAGAGACGAGTCTTCTGTACGCTCCGTCTTCTCCAAAAAGGATCGTTGGGTACCTGTCTAAAATGGACCTGAGAATACAAGCAGTTTGAAAATCAGCATAAAGCTGGTGAGTTCACAAGTGGTTTTGTTTTGAAAAGAATGAGTTCCTTTGTTTTCTGAAAAAGTTGTTATCCAAGAAAAGCCTATATTTTCTTTTGTAAAATAGTTAGTTATCATTTGTTACCAATTCGATTACATGTTGTATGTTACCCCAGGAAAATCCCATATTTTCCTAATAGTTTAGTTATTGAACTCCAATGTAATATTTGATTATCTATTATACTTGTCATATTAGCTAGGTATTCAGATATCCTAATTGTGTTACACTTGAATGTACCTAGATGTGTGCCTTCATATTCATATTCTTATTCATATTCGTATATTATATTTGTATTCATATTCTTATTTATATTTGTGCTCCTATACATATTCGTATTCGTATTCGTATTTGCATTAGTATTCGTATTCCTAGTCCTATCCCTAATCCTATTCGTATTCGTATTCGTATTCGCATTCGTATTCGCATTCATATTCGCATTCGTATTCGTATTCCTATTCCTATTCTTATTCCTATTCCTAATCATATTCGTATTCGTATTCGCATTCGTATTCGTATTCCTATCCCTATTCCTATTCCTATTCCTAATCCTATTTGTATTCGTATTCGTATTCGCATTTGTATTCGCATTCGTATTCCTACTTTAGTATTCCTATTCGTTCTGTTCCTAGTTTATACTTTCGTACTCGTTCTATTCTTGGTTGTACTTTCGTATTCGTTTTGTTCCTAGTTGTACTTTCGTATTCGCTCTGTTCCTAGTTGTACTTTCGTATTCGCTCTGTTCCTATTTGTACTTTCGTATTCGTTCTGTTCCTAGTTGTACTTTCGTATTCGCTCTGTTCCTAGTTGTACTTTCGTATTCGCTCTGTTCCTAGTTGTACTTTCGTATTCGCTCTGTTCCTAGTTGTACTTTCGTATTCGTTCTGTTCCTAGTTGTACTTTCGTATTCGCTCTGTTCCTAGTTGTACTTTCATATTCGCTCTGTTCCTAGTTGTACTTTCGTATTCGTATTCGTATTAGTTCTAATTGATGATTAGTATGAATTATTCGCAGATTATGAAATATAATATAGATTGTAACACTTTATCAAGAAATCTATGATTAGTTTGAAAACTATCTCTGCAATTCGAACCATTAGTTAACACGATTTTTGATATGAAAAGTATAAATAGTGTAAAACATTTGAACTGAAAATAATAAGTTTAAGTACAAGATTTCCTTGGACTTTTGCTTGTATTCCCCCCTAAAAACATTTGAAAAACACGGAAAAAGGGTAGGGGTATGAACTCACCGGTTGAGGAATGCGTCGGTTTGGATCCTAAACGTCAGTTCTGGGTTTGAAAACACACAAGATTCCTATGTATTATGAAAAGATACACATTTTTATCTAATTAGAACTTAAATTATTTATTAGATGAGAACATATGCTTCTAGATGCGAAAACACTTCATTGCAAGTGTTTGGAAGGACCCGGGTGGCATTTGAGGACACATAAGGCGTGGATATGGAGTTTACTCTTCAAGAGTAAACTCTTAGAGGAGTTTTTGGCCCTAAACAACATATTCACATGAGTTCACGGCCGTGAACTCATGGATGGGAGTTTTATGGTGCTAAATGGCCTTGAAATACTTAGGGATTAAATCTAGGTTTGAGTCTAATGCATTGGAAAGGGATTTAACTCACATATGGACCATTTATTGGAGTTTAAGGTAGTAAACTTGGAGTTTACAGCCGTAAACTCCCCTCAAACTAAATCCTTGATGTTTTGGTGGTCCTTAATTAATCACATGTGATTTCAAGCTATTTTACAAGTCTAGGGGTAAAATTTGGGCACCATTTGACATAATTCTAGGAGTTTACGGCCCAAGACTCCTTCTTATGCCATGAACTCCTTAGGGGGGTGATTTTCTTATGTTTTAGACTTCTAAGTTGTTTGTGGTTGATTTTAGAATTTATTCAAAGGCTATTGGTGTGTTTAAATGGCATTTTAACACTTCAAAATGAGTTTACTCCCCATGATATGGAGCTTACGGCCCAAGCATGTTCTTGGGCAGTAAACTCATGTTTACTCTCCAAAAATTAAGTTCAAGGTGTTCTAAGTCCATTTTGGTAAGTCCCTAAGTCATATCTAAGCTCCAAAGGTCGATTGGAAGGGTTTTTGGGCTCCAAAACCCATTTTATATGAGTTCACGGCCTAGGACTGTTCTAGGGCCGTAAACTCATGAATATGGTCCTATTTCATGATTTAAACTCGAAAATGAAGGCTAAAGATGATATACTAGGAGTTAGGGAAGATACCTTGATGATTAGAAGCCTTAATTTGATGATTTAGGACCCTTAGAGTTGATTTGAGGAGAGAGGTTGGAGAGAGAGTAGTGAGAGAGAGGAAAGGCTTCAAATGAAGTCTTTTGAGCTTTAAATAGGTCCTAAATTCGGGACATGGTGAAATTCTACCCGATACAGACGTTAAACGGGGCTTTTGGTTGCACCCGATTAAGTTATTTTTATAACTTGACGGAATAAAACAATTATTTTTCAAATAAATAAATTGAAGCATTTCCATGGATTTTTAACGTATTTGGACAATTCTTAAGTCATAATTACAAAATTAAAATAAATGACTTAATTTAGAAACGAATGGAAACAATTTAAGACGATGAATTTTTAATGACGTATCAGGTTACGACGACGGAACGAACTTCGGGTTGTCACATTATCCCCCCGTTAGAGTGAATTTCGTCTTGAAATTCAAACTTTAGATGTGACTCAAGGATTTGGAAAGAGATACGGATATTTCTACTTTGTTGGATTTTTGCGCTCTCAAGTGAATTCGAGTTCTAGTGTGGCTTTCCGGCGAATCTTCACTGTTGGGATATGACTTTGTTTCGTACGCTAGTCTCTCGATTTAGGATTTCGATTGGTTCTACCATGGGGTTCAGACTTTCGTTGATTTCTGTTGGATTAGTGTCTAAGTCCATAACTATTTTGGTATGTACTTGACCCGATGGTGCATGGTCCTTTTGGGTTGCCTTCACCAAAGCAACTTGATAGGATGAATTATGGAGAGAAAGGATTAAATATGATTTATTAATATATTATGAGAATAATATATTAAAGGAGAAATCATATCGTTTAATTAATATTAGTCAAGAATTAATAAGAATTAAGTTTGTGACTAAAAGAGATTAATTAAACTTAATGGACTTGAATTGTAATTATAAGATAATTGCAATTGGGCTATGGATTGTCTTATATTATAAGGTTGGACGAATTCTATGGGGAAACCCATTAGAAATCGTCCAAGGCCTTTAAGGAAAGGAGTCCATGGGTTGCTTAGGGCTTAAGCAACCAAATTAGGGTTTCCTTGTTAGATAACCCTAATAGCCTCACTATTTAAAGAGTCCTTATGCCTCAAAAACGTGGACAAGCTTCCTTCTAGGGTTTCCACACGTTTTGGGCAGCCTCCTTCTCTTCTCTTCTTCATCCTCTTGCTCTTGGTTTTTGTGAACCATTAGAGGGGTGACATTTGTGACTCTAAGCTTTCTAAAGTCAATACAAGAAGGAATTGAGATTTTTATTTCTACATAAGAATCAAGGTATGATCTAAACCCTAATTATATGTTATATTGATTATCATATGCTAGATCTAGGGTTTATAGTCTTGGATAAATTGCATGTACAATAGAGAGACCTAGATCCAAGTATTAGGGTTTGTATGGGCACATAGGATGTTCTTATGGCTAAAACCGATTAGTAGTATCAGAGCCTAGATTGGTTTCTATTGTATTGACGCATTATGTAGCTGAAAATCGAAATCTGGCTGACTGTTCGACCTGACTCGGCGAGTCACTACCTGGACTCAGCGAGTCAGCCCTACTCGGCGAGTTCGAGCGTCAGAAAGAGGGGTTTTCGGGAATTCTTGCTGTTTTTCTCATGGATAATTGCCTTATCTGTTTTAGGTCATTAAAATCCGATTTTAATCATATTTATGAGTATATCCTTGATTAAACAAAAGATAATTACCAATTGATTAGATAATAACTTCCTTATATGATAAAGATTGAATTATTTGTATTAATTGGGTAACTTATTTTGCAAGAAATTGAAATTAGGTCAAATATAGATAATGATGAAATTAATTGTTTGATTTATATTATTTGTTATTTGATCCTTATGTTATGAAAATTTTCAATTTTCCCCTTTAGGTTTTATAGTTTAAATTTAAACTCAAAATTTTAGCTTTGAAATTTAAATAGTTGAAACCCTAATGTTTTGAAAAGGTTTCAAAACTTGCCCTCAAGTTTTGGAATTTAAATTTTGATTAAAAGATTAATGTATATTTAAATTCTAAACCTAAATGTTTTGAAATGTTTCAAAACTTGCCCTCAAGTTTTGGAATTTAAATTTTGATTAAAAAGTTTAATTTAGGAATATTAAATTCTAAAACACTAGTATTGTTTTGAAAAGTTCAAATCACACCCTTATGGTTTTATTAATTAATTAAGGTGTATAATTAAAAGAGGTTTAATAAATCAGTAAAAGTTTTGGTTTACATTTAATTGAATTAAAAGTATAATCGTTAAATTTGTCAACCTAGTATTTTAAAAGTGTAAAATACACCCTATACTATATATAACATTAAAAGTCTAACATTATATATATGTATCAGTAAAAGTCAGTCTTACCGTTAGTAGGCCTCATTCACGAAGCTGGTCTATAAGGGGTGTTTAAGGAAATTGCCTATAAAATGGCGATTGAATGGGTATCCACTCTTACCCACCGCACTCTTGACTAGTGAAGGGTCGTTAGCCGAACGGGTAGGATAGGACAAAAGCTTCCATTATAAGTATAATGAAGTACAAAAATAACTAAATGTTTTACAAATTCCCAATCTTAGTTACTTAGGTAAAAGTGAATTGATGCAATTCCATGAAATTACACTTTGTGCCCTTGCGAAGACATTAGTGGAGCGTGTGTGGTTTACCGGCACACTAAATGGTTCTAAGAAAAGGTAGCAAAGGGTGACTCAATGTTTGTCATAGTTCGGTGGAGCGTGTATGGTTTACCAGCACATCGAATAGGTGACTGTAACATGTGAGGGCACCATGTAAGTTTCCATTGTTATTCATACCCGTTTTGTGATCCTCGGCATCCCAGTCACAAACAAGAGGGGCATATCGAGATTTAAACACGCCATTGAAATGTTCAATGAATCTCAAAGGATCTAGGAGTTTTTATAAATTTAAAAACTTAAATTTCTTTTTCGTTTTTCGTGGTGGAAATTAGTGAATCGTCATTCACTTACCTTCAAATATTCTGCAACTAGATTACGGCATCCCTTTTCTAGGTTGTAGCGTATTGTGTTGGGTCCTAGCCTTAGTATCTCATTTGGGTGATTTACTAAGGACTCAATCAATCAACTAACTTGAATTTGTTTTCTCCGGTTTTGTAGATGTCAAAGTACGACAACTATGGTCTTCCCAAATCCCGTGGAACGAGCTTTCCACATGAAGATGATATTCCATGATTCGATCGAGGAACAAGAAATCATGCTTCAGTTCCTCCATCTCCTCCAATTATTCTCCCTAACCCACAAGTTCGAAGGCTTGAAAAGTTCAAGCTCACTCAAGCCCTTTTGGCAAGTAAACATGAAGAGGGAAAGTCGGTGTGTGCACACGTCCTAGGGATGAAGTCACACATTGATAGGTTAAGAATGTTGGGATCCGTTGTCTGTGAGGAGATGGCTGTTGATTGGGTTCTTCAGTCACTTCCTAACTCATATAGTGAGTTCATAAGAGAGTACTACATGATGAACTGCGACGTGACCCTTATAGATCTCACCTATATGCTTATTGCTGCTGAATCAGCAATGGTTTGGCACAATAGAAAATCAAAGTTGATTGGTGAATCTGCCTTCAAGACCTCTATGGATATAGACAATGGCAACGAAAGACATGCTATGATCAAAAAGTTTGATCATAAGAGAAAGGCAATGTCTGAAGTAGTTCCATGTCCTGTTCCAAAAGAATCAATTTGCTTTTATTGCCAAGAGAAGGGGCATTGGAGACGAAGCTGCCCTATTTACCTAAGAGATCTAAGAGATGGGAGAGTCAAAACATATGGCTCTGCTTTAGGTAAAATCCATTGACTAACTCTTTTAAGCTTCTATTCTAGATTCTTAATACATAATGTGATAAGATTGCAATTGATGTTTTGTAGGATCGCAGAAGAGAGAGGAAGCTTAAGGGAAGAAATGAGCAGAATCTAACCGTGAAGAAATGGATTTCAATCTCATTACTTGAAGATTAGATTCTTGAGCTACTACTTAAAGTTAGAATTAGATTGCTAAGAAATATGTATTAGCATAGTTTTTCAATGAATTGCATTGTAAGGGCAAATTTTTCCGCAATAAAATAAATTTTGATTTTATATTATTTATTTATCCTTGCAATGGCATGCATGAAAATTGATGTTTGAAGGTTTCTAATATTAGCAATAATGGATTTGATTCTTAATTATGTTGTTTGTGGAAATGTAGAGAATTTACCAAATAAGGAGAGTTTCTCATCGCCCAAGTTTCAATTGGACAGAAACTTGGAATCATGCAACTTGGTTGCACGATGAATGAGAAAATTTCATATTTGGAAATTAGACTAATTCATTGACAAAGTGTCAAGTGAAGGACTAGGAGATCGAGTACACAAAGTTGTGTGTTGATCAAAGTCCACCATAAGAGTAACAAAGATATTCGTCATGATTTACTAAAGGTTTAGTAAATATGATTATACTTATAAGATTAAGTGTAATTTTGAATTGATTGAAAAGGTTTAAATCAATAGCAGAACGAATAAGAAGAATCAAGTAGGCAGAAAGATAAAAGTTTCTCCATTCTAAGAAGAAGGGAGAGTACCTTTTATGCTTTTTGATAGGTCTTAATGATTAAGAACCATATCTTAATTGATCCTTTAATTGAGTCTTAGTACAATTGTATGTCTAAGAAGAGGAATCAAGAATTGAAGAAATGGTTAAATCAAGAGGTCAATCATACTTCGTTCCAAAACAAGTCTTAGAGTTAAGATTGTGACATTGAGTGATAAGTATTAAGAAGGTTTATAACATTCATCAAATGAGGAAAGTTGTGATAAGACAAAGACCAACTATGACCAATTTATGAAGTGTTTTGATAATAACTACACTAACTCTTGAATATTTGTTTGTCAAGAAATGTTTATTTGCAAAAGAATCTTATATGTCAAGGAGTCAGTGGGAGTCTTAATGGTCTTGAAAGGATTCAAGAACAAATCAAAATAAACCTTATCGATCATCACTAGCACACGAGTTGACGTTTACAACCTATCGTGTTGACACTATATTGTTTCTATGTCGTTCAAATTGAGTTAATAATGCATGTGAGCCCTATGAGTTCTCATTTGAATGCATAAAAGGCAAGGACCTTGATCAATGAAAAATACATTGATAGGAAAAGGTGAGCTGCTTAACTACTTGGAAGACATGGTGGGCAACCGTGGTACCATAAGGCAAGAAATCAAGATTAAGAAAGTTTGGTCCATATGAGTTTGAATTTGTCGTAAACTTTGGTTTTGACAAATTCACATGGATAGGAACACATACACCATTAAAATCTAAGTGTCATAAGATTCCCTCCTTCATGAAAGTGACTGTGAGGAAATGCTTTCACTAAGAAAGATTTTTAGGAGATAGTGATTGTGAAATTGAATTCTCGAATTTGATTATGGTTATGGTATCCCTTTCCATGATTCGAATTGTGAGATTTGGCAATTATTTTGAATTGTTTAGACACGCATATGAGCTATCTAAAGGAAAGGTGTATAAGCTTAGATAAAGGATTATCAAAGCACTAGGTATTAGAAACATGAACTTAAGGAATTCAACAAGTATTGTTTTTCTGGAGGTTAAGCTGGTTTCTGAATACATGTCAAAGCTAGTGGGAGCATAAGTGTTATGTTTATAATAATCATCATGATAGTGGGAGCATAAATGTTATGATTGTATAATTATTATGGAAAATTTTGCAAGTTAGCAATATTAATTATAGAAAACAAGAGTTATACTTTGCAAAGTCGCAATAGTTGAAAATTTGTTTTGCTATAATTAAGGGAGAGAATATTATGCTTCATTTCAAATCTAAAGGCTTAGGTTGTGGAATGTTAATAATTTAGTCAAGGAAACATAGTGTGTTCACAAATTTCGATTATAATTACGGCATTCCTCTTCATAGTTCGAATTTTGAGAACGTAGCACATAAAATATTATGGCAGAAGATTGATAAAGTATCAAATCTTTATGTAAGACATTATGCATCGTGTCCCATACGCTTCGGGTTTAGGATCGATTGCAAATGCTATAATATTTGACCATTCTAAAATTTTCCAAATGTCTAGCGCATTTAGAGGGAAAAAGGACAAGAATCGGTTTTGACTAAGATAATTAAACAAATATCAAAGGACAATCCAAAGTTCACCAAGGATTGGTCACGTGTGAGTAGTTGGAAGTATACTATTGGATGGACCATATCGATATTATTATGAATAGATAAGATTCTATTAAGAATGATTTGTCATATGGAAAATATGGAAACGTGTCCATATTGGGAATTAAATATTGAAAATATATGTCTAGATTAGAAACTTTTATGCAAAAGGATGTTCAAAGGAATGTACTTTGAGTGAGAGACATCATATCTAAGGAATTGTATTGTAACAATATCCGATAGAGGACTTTGTAACATCGTTGGCAATAGTCTTTGTGACTTTTGTGCTATGACATTACGAAAGGATCATTGCATAAAATGTTAGAATCTAACATATTCTATAAGTGGCAAGAATTTGATATTCTTTCACTTATGAAAAAAGATTTGGAGTTGTGACATGAGTATGATTGGAAATGTGTTCATTTGATCTATTTCACAAAGTAAGAACCATAGGTAAACATTGTGTTCATGATAAGAGCATGGGACAAGTGTAATAATTCAAGTAAGAAGTTGATTACCCGAAACAACAAATAATGAGTAATCGATATGGTGATAAATAAAAGGTGTTTTATTTATGCTCAAAGGTTTGAGGCCATATGGGATTAGTATTATTCTTGTGTTTCACTTTGCATGTTTTGACTTCCTGAATAATTTAATTGGTTTAGAACAGTCAAATTATTCGAACGGGCCACGGTCGTTCATATGATGGAAGTAGGTATGAATGAAGACTGTCATGAATTGGTGTGTGGATTGTCTTAAGAGTATTAGACATAAGCAAATGTTTGCTGCAACGTTCATGAGTGCTTATGAATATGACTTGAGCATTGGATTAAACCCACGCTCACTTGGATCACTCCATGAATTGTATCACAAGTGATTGGTGAGACGATAATATATTATATTCTTGAAACCGAGATGTGTGAGTTGTATCTTGCAAATTGGTTGCAAATTGATAATATGTAAACGCACCAGTAACTTGGTGTCATAAAACATAATGTTGTGTGTGATTCGGTGAGTGAGTGCAAGCGAACATTGAATCAAAGTTTATCCGTTCCTTTTATTCAAAGTAGGATAAAAGCGATATCTTTGGGCTCGATGATTTAGTGATGACAAACATAAATGCTCGGCCGGGCTAGGACTAATTTGATTTGTTCAATTAGTCAGTCGTCATAAATTGGAAGTCGAGAAATAGTACAGAAAGAATGATTAGAAATCATGTCTTATACGATATCTAGAATGGAGGAATATATGATCCGTTATCTAAAGGACACGCGTATTTGATAGGATCAGAGTTGACAATGGCTTTGGAAAGCTACGATTGCAGATCAGGATTTGAAGTCATACGCAGAATATTTATTAGACTTATCCAAGTGGGAGACTGTTGGATTAGTGTCTAAGTCCATAACTATTTTGGTATGTACTTGACCCGATGGTGCATGGTCCTTTTGGGTTGCCTTCACCAAAGCAACTTGATAGGATGAATTATGGAGAAAAAGGATTAAATATGATTTATTAATATATTATGAGAATAATATATTAAAGGAGAAATCATATCGTTTAATTAATATTAGTCAAGAATTAATAAGAATTAAGTTTGTGACTAAAAGAGATTAATTAAACTTAATGGACTTGAATTGTAATTATAAGATAATTGCAATTGGGCTATGGATTGCCTTATATTATAAGGTTGGACGAATTCTATGGGGAAACCCATTAGAAATCGTCCAAGGCCTTTAAGGAAAGGAGTCCATGGGTTGCTTAGGGCTTAAGCAACCAAATTAGGGTTTCCTTGTTAGATAACCCTAATAGCCTCACTATTTAAAGAGTCCTTATGCCTCAAAAACGTGGACAAGCTTCCTTTTAGGGTTTCCACACGTTTTGGGCAGCCTCCTTCTCTTCTCTTCTTCATCCTCTTGCTCTTGGTTTTTGTGAACCATTAGAGGGGTGACATTTGTGACTCTAAGCTTTCAAAAGTCAATACAAGAAGGAATTGAGATTGTTATTGCTACATAACAATCAAGGTATGATCTAAACCCTAATTATATGTTATATTGATTATCATATGCTAGATCTAGGGTTTATAGTCTTGGATAAATTGCATGTACAATAGAGAGACCTAGATCCAAGTATTAGGGTTTGTATGGGCACATAGGATGTTCTTATGGCTAAAACCCATCAATTTCGGTCTTATCGAAGGAATTACTAGGGTTTCATCGGGTAGATACTCCTTAAGGACAGAGACGTGGGATACCGGATGGATGCTGCTATGTCCTGAGGGGAGTCGGAGTTTGTAGGCAACAGAATCAATCCTAATGAGGATTTCGAAAAGTTCTATGTTCCTTGGGATACGCGTTTCAGAATGTATCACATCATCTTTCTCATTGTTGGCTACCTTGATGGAGGACGTTTCAGATACTAGTTGAGGACTATGTTTATGAAAAGGTTTGAATGAATAGGTAACAGTTTATCTTTCAGGACTAGGATTGAAAAAGGATTGCAAGCAGAAGGGTTATCGAAGAGGAATATACCTGTGGCAATGGCTGAAACTAAGTTTATTGTCGTAGATTATAAAAGTTTGACCAGGGGGAAGGTTGAGATGGATAGATTTTTCGGAACAAAGGAATTCAGCACGATTGAGATTCAATCAATCCATGCCAATGAATGCTTCAAAGCTCTATCTATGAGAAGTAGCTGGCTCTCTGAAATTTGTTGAACAGAGGAGAGTATAGCGGCGGAGATCTGTTTCCTTGGGCTAGGTCCTTTCTTTGGAGATATCTTGATTTGAAAAGATCAGGAAAAAGAGGATGGTAAGTCCTCTGAATTGAATCAAGAGATATGAAACAAGGGATATCTCTTTATGACATTCTATTAAGCGATAAAGAAGGAATGAATTATCAAAACAGATAAATTATCGCTAAAGGAATGATTGAGGAACAACGTTGGGTTAAGGATCTCTATAACGGATTTGGCTCGAGAAATAATCCCATAGTATTTCATGGCTCGCTGCAACGACGACTCATTATTTGGGTATTGGGTAAGTTTTAGGCATGCCGTACACCACAGTTACTCCCAAGCACATGTTGGCCGTGTCTCGAATGAATATAGTTGGCCAGGCTATATTGATCCTAGACACGACTACATAACTGCCCAGGTTTAACCGCAACGTACAACACCCATTTACTTATGTTTTGTTCCACTTGTAGTTACGGATTTCGATGGTCGGGTATACTTGTATACTTTTGAAAATACTTATATTTGAGGTATACTTTTAGTTCAGAGCATTTAGGCCCTTTAGTGTTTATAGTTTTATACCATGTAAGGTTTGGTATACTAGTTCACTGTAAACAAGGGCTCTGATACCAATCTGTCACACCCCGAAAACCGAAGGCGGAAACATTTCCGGGGAGGACTCCACGTTGAGTATCAAATCCAATGTACATAGTAAGCAAGTAAACAACCATTACATTACATATTAGAATTTACATCTGTTCAAAAGTAAAGTGTTACAAGTGATGATACATATGTATATATATATATATATATAGAGAGAGAGAGAGAGAGAGACAAAAGAAGAGACGAGTCTTCTGTACACTTCGTCTTCTCCAAAAAGGATCGTTGGGTACCTGTCTAAAATGGACCTGAGAATACAAGCAGTTTGAAAATCAGCATAAAGCTGGTTAGTTCATAAGCGGTTTTGTTTTGAAAAAAATGAGTTCCTTTGTTTTCTGAAAAAGTTGTTATCCAATAAAAGCCTATATTTTCTTATGTAAAACAGTTTAGTTATCATTTGTTACCAATTCGATTACGTGTTGTATGTTACCCCAGGAAAATCCCATATTTTCCTAATAGTTTAGTTATTGAACTCCAATGTAATATTTGATTATCTATTATACTTGTCATATTAGCTAGGTATTCGGATATCTTAATTGTGTTACACTTGAATGTACCTAGATGTGTGCCTTCATAATCATATTCATATTCGTATTTTATATTTGTATTCGTATTCTTATTTATATTTGTGCTCCTATTCATATTCGTATTCGTATTTGTATTTGTATTTGCATTAGTATTCGTATTCCTAGTCCTATCCCTAAACCTATTCATATTCGTATTCGTATTCGCAGTCGTATTCGCATTCGTATTCGTATTCCTATTCCTATTCCTATTCCTAATCCTATTCGTATTCGTATTCGCATTCGTATCCGTATTCGTATTCCTATTCCTATTCCTATTCCTAATACTATTCGTATTCGTATTTGTATTCGCATTTGTATTCGCATTCGTATTCCTACTTTAGTATTCCTATTCGTTTTGTTCCTTGTTTATACTTTCGTATTCGTTCTATTCTTGGTTGTACTTTTGTATTCGCTCTGCTCCTAGTTGTACTTTCGTATTTGCTCTGTTCCTAGTTGTACTTTCGTATTCGCTCTGTTCCTAATTGTACTTTCGTATTCGCTCAGTTCCTAGTTGTACTTTCGTATTCGTTCCTTTCCTAGTTGTACTTTCGTATTCGTTCTGTTCCTAGTTGTACTTTCGTATTCACTCTGTTCCTAGTTTTACTTTCGTATTCGCTCTGTTCCTAGTTGTACTTTCGTATTCGCTCTGTTCCTAGTTGTACTTTCGTATTCGTTCTATTCCTAGTTGTACTTCCGTATTCGCTCTGTTCCTAGTTGTACTTTCGTATTCGTATTTGTATTAGTTCTAATTGATGATTAGTATGAATTATTCGCAGATTATGAAATAGAATATAGATTGTAACACTTTATCAAGAAATCTATGATTAGTTTGAAAGCTAACTCTGCAATTCGAACCATTAGTTAACACGATTTTTGATATGAAAAGTATACATAATGCAAAACATTTGAACTGAAAATAATAAGTTTAATTACAAGATTTCCTTGTACTTTTGCTTGTATTCCCCCCTTGAAAACATTTGAAAAACACGGAAAAAGGGTAGGGGTATGAACTCACCGGTTGAGGAATGCGTCGGTTTGGATCCTAAACGTCAGTTCTGGGTTTGAAAACACACAAGATTCCTATGTATTATGAAAAGATACACATTTTTATCTAATTAGAACTTAAATTATTTATTAGATGAGAACATATGCTTCTAGATGCGAAAACACTTCATTGCAAGTGTTTGGAAGGACCCGGGTGGCATTTGAGGACACATAAGGCGTGGATATGGAGTTTACTCTTCAAGAGTAAACTCTTAGAGGAGTTTTTGGCCCTAAACAACATATTCACATGAGTTCACGGCCGTGAACTCATGGATGGGAGTTTTATGGTGCTAAATGGCCTTGAAATACTTAGGGATTAAATCTAGGTTTGAGTCTAATGCATTGGAAAGGGATTTAACTCACATATGGACCATTTATTAGAGTTTACGGTAGTAAACTTGGAGTTTACAGCCGTAAACTCCCCTCAAACTAAATCCTTGATGTTTTGGTGGTCCTTAATTAATCACATGTGATTTCAAGCTATTTTACAAGTCTAGGGGTAAAATTTGGGCACCATTTGACATAATTTTAGGAGTTTACGGCCCAAGACTCCTTCTTATGCCATGAACTCCTTAGGGGGGTGATTTCCTTATGTTTTAGACTTCTAAGTTGTTTGTGGTTGATTTTAGAATTTATTCAAAGGCTATTGGTGTGTTTAAATGGCATTTTAACACTTCAAAATGAGTTTACTCCCCATGATATGGAGCTTACGGCCCAAGCATGTTCTTGGGCAGTAAACTCATGTTTACTCTCCAAAAATTAAGTTCAAGGTGTTCTAAGTCCATTTTGGTAAGTCCCTAAGTCATATCTAAGCTCCAAAGGTCGATTGGAAGGGTTTTTGGGCTCCAAAACCCATTTTATATGAGTTCACGGCCTAGGACTGTTCTAGGGCCGTAAACTCATGAATATGGTCCTATTTCATGATTTAAACTCGAAAATGAAGGCTAAAGATGATATACTAGGAGTTAGGGAAGATACCTTGATGATTAGAAGCCTTAATTTGATGATTTAGGACCCTTAGAGTTGATTTGAGGAGAGAGGTTGGAGAGAGAGTAGTGAGAGAGAGGAAAGGCTTCAAATGAAGTCTTTTGAGCTTTAAATAGGTCCTAAATTCGGGACATGGTGGAATTCTACCCGATACCGACTTTAAACGGGGCTTTTGGTCGCACCCGATTAAGTTATTTTTATAACTTGACGGAATAAAACAATTATTTTTCAAATAAATAAATTGAAGCGTTTCCATGTATTTTTAACGTATTTGGACAATTATTAAGTCATAATTACAAACTTAAAATAAATGACTTAATTTAGAAATGAACGGAAACAATTTAAGACGACGAATTTTTAATGACGTATCGGGTTACGACGACAGAACGAACTTCGGGTTGTCACAGTTTAGCATTATCGAACGTGGCTGGGTTAGAAGACAACACATTTCCTTGGGTCGGAGTAGTTAGACCCCAAATGTATCTTTCTATCTTCTTGCTCTCCAAGGTAATCATCTCGGGGCATAGAGCTGCTAGTTCGCTGAACCGATCGGTGTATGTGACTATGTCTGAGTCGACCATAGTGAGATCCCACAGCTCTTGTTCCAGTTTTTGAATCTCGCCTAACGGGCAATATTCTTCCCGCTTTAACTCTTTCAGGTTTTCCCAATCTATTGAGTTTGCCACTGATAGGGTCAGTGACTTAACATGGCTATTCCACCATGTTAGGGCCTTGCCATCGAAGGTGCAGGCAGCAAACTTCACTATTCTTCCTTGTGGGCATAAACAGATTTCGAAAACCGACTAGGTTTTCTCGAACCATTGTAGGAAGGCAATGACTCCTTCATTCCCTTTAAAGGACAGTGGTTGGCATCTGGTGAAGTCCGTGTAGGAGAACTCTCCCTGGCGCATAGGGACCTCACCTTGAGTAGAATCAGTAGGCGTTTCCCCTCCACCTGCCCTGATCGGGATGATATTGTGCCATGACTGTTGCCACAGCCGCGGCCACTGCAGCGTTCAGAGTTGATGCATCGATTTGTGGAGAAGGTATTGGAGTTATCGGAGTAGCGTGTCTGGGTGATCTGCGAGGAGGCATCTTTGCTAAAAGAAAACAAAGATGAGACGGAATAAGTCTATAGTAACGGACACAAGCCGAAAGCTGAAAAGACAAGGTTATCCTAGTTCTGGATGTATCGGGTCCTGACTTCCACAGGGTTCTAGGAACAATTCATAAATGAGTCTATACCAAATAAACTCTATGAATTTGAAATAACTATCATCGAATGAATATCTGTTTCCTGAATAACTGTTACCAGCTGCATGTAAGAAAATAATTCTAACACATGTAATGTGAGCAGTGTTTCCACTCGCTCGATAAATTAACCTAATTAATATTTATTAGTGTGACGCGTAAGACGTTTTGGTTACTTCGGCTGATCTTTCCTTGAAATCTTCTTATGAATTTGTCCTTGTTCCTCCTGAACTCTTTTGTTGTCTACTATGAGGAAGTGGTTACGTTTATCTGGGCTTGTCGTGCGAGAATGAAAGTGACTAAAGAACCTCTGAGCTTTAAAGTAATTTTATGGGGTGATCCTTACGAAATCCTCCTACAATTGTACAAGGTACACCAGTTTGTATTGTATATAATTGAATATCAAATAGACCTTCGAATAATTGATCCCACCTCAACACTACTTCCTTAAAAGGAATGGATAGCGAAGCGTCGGTCATAGATTCTATGTCTATAAAATCTTGATTATATATAAAACTTTATGAATATACCCTGTAAGATTATAGACCTATCCGCAAGGGTCTTTTAATTTATCACATAAGTTATGTATCTGGACTAAAATACTCCTATAGTATCCTAACGTAATGTACTTGTTATGTTCTAAACTTGTTATCGCGTTATCGTATCATAGAATACTCCCATAGTACTCTAACACTAACTGTACTTGTTCTAGTGTTCTCTTGACTGCTGTTCTGGTAAGTTTTAACCCTGTTGTAACACCACATCATTCCCAAACACATGTTGGTCACATCTCGAATGAATATAGTTGATCAGGCTATATTGATCCTAGCTATGATTACATAACTGTTCGGGTTGACGACAGTGCCCAACCTTTAAATACTTTTAGTTTTGTTCTCCTCATGATCCTAGTCCTATTATGTACATGTATGAGCAAGTAGGTATATTTTTATAACTTGTAGCTATACTCTAAAATATATCATTATCCAGAGCACTTAAGCCCCATTGTATTTATAGACGTATGTCTTTTATCGGTTGATATACTTAGTTCACTATAAACAATGCTCTGATACCAATCTGTCACACCCCAAAACCAGAACGGCGGAAACGTTCAGGGGTGGAGGACGTCATGTCTAGTATCACGAGATATGTATATGGTAAGCAAGTAATGAACAACCATTTCATTTAGAAAGAAAGTGTTTACAATGTATGTGTTCACAAAACATAGAAGTCATAAACAAATAACAAAACAAGACTTGAAGCTATAATGCTCCATCTTCTGAAGTCCCAGCACGAGCACCTGTCTAATAGTCTCCTGAGAATACAAGTTATTTGAAAGAGTTGATCAGCAATTAAGCTGGTGAGTTCATAAGATTTTACTGATGTGGGTAAGCTGTAAAGATGTGTTTGAAAATGTATAAGCACAAGTGATGTAAGCTGTAAGTTCTGTTTTGAAATGATCGCCTGATCCTCTACAAAATCCTATATTTCCTACTTCAATGGAAGTTAAGTAAAATGACACTACAAGCCTTTCTATGCATACTAAGTGGGTACAAGTTATATATACTTAGAGTAAATAAACAATCGATTGTGCGCATCTGCCCTAAACTCACAACCCAACGGGGAACAACAAGTAAGGCGGATAGCACACATTCCATTGGTTGTTAGATCGTTGTCATATATAACCTTGGTGTATTCACTTGTTACTCATGGAGTTATTTGTAATGGTTACTTTATATCTAATGGAGAGTTCTTTTAAGAAAACCTATTTTCTTATAGTAAAATATTGACTACGGTGATTACTTTTATAATAGCTTTGTTTATACTGCTATATATAATCTGATATCGGGTAGATAGTTAATTGGGGGAATCTGCCCTAAGCCCACATCCAACGGGAATAGGACGTCGGGGGAAAACACACATTTACTATCTATCGGATATTAGTTCTATTTATAAACATGGTGTATAAACTAAGGTATTATAGAGTTAACTCACTTAAAGTCTCTAAAACTGTATTGGCTTAATAAAATGGATTAAGCCCTTTTCTGGGAAATCTCTAGTTTTGTATACCAAAAGTACTGACTTTGAAAAGTAAGTTTTGTACTAGAAAAACTGTGCTTCGATTTTGTGTCCTATAACCTGATCCATACTTGGTACCCTTATGATGACTTAATGTATACTAAGCATATATATATATATATATATATATATATATATATATATATATATATATATATATATATATATATATATTCGGGTAGATAATAGATTGGGGGAACTCGGTTCAAGACCACATCAAACAAGAATAGGAAATGAAACGAAGGCACACATCTATTAGCTGTCGGAATCTATTGGCATATATGTATTCTATAGTGTATACATTAAGGAATCATCAAGGTAGCACTATGATCCTAACCTTTAATCGTAGCCTTCTGCCAAGGCATCTTCTGATCTGAGTTAAACCCGACTGTTCCTTTGTCAAATGTAATGTATATTCTCCTTGCTTTATAACTATCTTTACTAGAAAATAGATCAACTTTCAAGTGTTACCGACACTTTACGAAAGTAATGGGGGAAGTAAGTACACAGATGTCGTTTATAATGACATGCGGATGCACTATTAACCTAAAAACATATTTGTTTTATTACGGTCATAATGTGAAAGCTAGAATCTCTTACTAAACGCTCTTAATGTAAAGAGATTGAGGGAACCAAACGCGACCCCAACAAATCCATGCAAGCCGTGTAATTCACATTAAAGTTATATGACCATGTATACCCAATATAACTATCACTAATGCATTAATGATTCATAGGTATAATTAGATCCTGTATGTGTGTTATCATGCTATAGCAACCTAACTTGTTTGTTATGTTCTGTTCTGGTATTGTTTGATTCTCTTCACTGTTTGTTCTGTTCTGATATTGTTTGATTCTCTTCACTGTTTGTTCTGTTCTGATATTGACTCTTTGTTTGCTTCATTGTACTAGAAGTAATGAATAGCATTCTCCTAAACTATACCTATAATAGTTTACTAATGCTCTACTTGGACCGTTACTGAAATGACTTCTTTCCCTACTAAGTTATGCTTTAACTTTAATAATGAAGTTTTGAAATGTGTTGACAACTTATAATTAACATAAGTAACATTTTGAAGAATGTTTAACAACAAATATTTACACAAGTATCATTGTGTTCAACCTGTATTCCCCCCCTTCCCCCTTAAAACAGTTTAAAATAGTTAAATGATTCATTACGGGGGATGAACTGACCTGATGTGGATGATTCAAACGGGTATGCGCATACGGATGAAAAGTTCCACGAATGAAGTTCTGAGACAAAATAAGTCCTAAATGATATTTAAGGACACATAATGACATGAATATAGTGTTTATAAACAACTATATGAAAGATAACACCTTCCGGGACTAAGAAACACCTTGGCTAGGTGTTGGAAATACATGTGATTCAACATTAGAAGGTATAAGGCACACACATGAGTTTACTACCATGAGTTTACGGCCCAAGGGAGTTTACGGCCGTAAACTCATGGCTACTTATGTGGGGATGCAAGTTTGAAGGCAAGGGAATGATTTAGGGACATTAGCTCTAGCCTAGGATGAGAAAGACCACCTTCTTTGGAGTTTAAAACGAGTTCACGGCCCAAATGAGTTTACTACCATAAACTCATGGCCATTTATGCTTATGAGGGTCCTAAAGGTCATAAGGAAGTATTCTAAATTCAAGCCTAAGCCTTAGGAAGTGTTTGTGGCATCAAAACACCTCTATCTTGAGTTTACGGCCCATGGACCATTTGGTCATAAGCTTGTGGCCGTAAACACCTATGGGTGTTGGTATTTTGGTTGCTTTGGGTCCTAGACACATCAAGGTAAAGTGCTATGCTTGTCTCTTGGCTTATGGAAGGCATTTTGGGCATTTTGGCACCCTAAAATGGAGTTCAGGGCCCAAGAACTTCCTTGGTCGTGAACTCACTTCTATCCTTTGTTTCTTAATGATTTTGTGATCTAAACATGTCGTGGTAGTTTCTAGGTTTAGTTCCAAGGCTAAGAGGGACATTGGGCACACTTTGGCCCTCAAAATTAGTGTTCACGGTCCAAGAAGATCTTGGGCCCTGAACACCATTTCCTTGGTGTTTTGGCTTGATTTTCATGTTATTAAGGCATATGACACACTTATATACACTCTAGGTTGAAGTACTTATAGTTGGGGGTGATCGGGCGAAGATCCTTGAGAGAGAAATCGGCTTTTCTCTAGCTGGAAATGCAACTAATGAATAAATATGGTCAAGAACCATATATATACCCCTAGGGTCTTTGGCAAAAAATATTTTATTCAAGGATTAAATTCTAATATCAATGAGCTTTGGAAAAACGAAGTTGCACAATACCCTAGTGCAACCTCTCTCGTGATATCTCCTTAAGTGTAAATCCTGAAATGCTCAAACTTATCTCAAAAGTTTGAAAGTTAGCAGAACGGATTTGACTTCACTTGTTGTGAATGGTTTTACAGAATGGAAACTCTTGGGTTGTCACAGTTTCAATTGGGAAAAGTTTTTTTGCTATAATTAAGGGAGAGGAAATAATATTTCATTTCATTTCTAAAAGCTTAGATTGAGATTTTGATCATCTTTATTCAGGGATATATATATATATATATATATATATATATATATATATATATATATATATATATATATGAATTTTGTGTTGGAATGGTTCAACATAAGGAAATTCTATATATATTGCGTTTTCAAAATTCGATTATGATTACGACATCCCTCTTCATAGTCAAATTTTGAGAACACGGAAAATAAAAAATATTATAGCAAAAGATTGGTCTAGTATCATGTCTTTATGTGAGACATCATGAATCGTGTCCCATATGCTTCAGATATAGGATCGATTGCATGTGCTATAATATGTATCCTTTCTAAATTTTTTGAATGCCTAATGCATTATGATCTAGAATTGGATATGACTAAAATGATTAAACAATTGTCAAGGACAATCTAAGGTTTACCAAAGATTGGTTGCTCATGGATAGTTGGAAGTATAGTGTTAATTTTTTGGAAAGGACCATAATTGACATATTCTGAAAAGAGGCAACTCTTGTTTAGAAGTGACAGTTAAAATGAGAATATGGATATATTCCCAAAGGTAGAAGTTGTTCATTCAATCTGTGTAAGATTAGGAAACTTAATGCAAGAAGGTTGTTCAAACAATGTACTTTGAATTTGAGACTTTGGTTCCATGGAATGCTCTCCATTGGGATACTCTATAATGATTGTTGACAAGTCTTTGTGACTTTGTGCATAGTCATTACAAGAGGATCAATGCATATAAGTTTAGAATCTAATAGATTTCGTTAAATGGTAGGGATTTGTAATTCTTACATTTAAGATAAAGATTTGGGATTGTGAAATGAGCATCATTGGAATCATGTTCAATTGATCTATTTCACAAAGTAAAGATCATAGATAAACATAGTGTGCATACTTGATGTATGGCATGACTAGTGTTTACAAAACATAGTTTACATGCTTGGAGCATGGGACAACTATTGTTTTAATTCAAGTATAAAGTTGATTATTTGAAACATTATACAATGAATAATGAGTAATCAATATGGTGGTTAAATAAAAGGTTTTTTATTTACTCTCAAATGTGCTTGGGACCATAGAGGATTAGTATTATTCTTGTGTTTCACATTGCATGTTTTGACTTCCAAAATAACTAGGTTATTCTTTTCGAATGACTAAGTTATTCAAACCATCCACAGTCGATAATACATTGGAAGTAGGTATTAAGGCAAGACTGTCATGAATCGGGTTTGTAGATGTCCAACGTAGTGGACATAGTAAGAGTTACTACAACATTCATGAGTACTCCTGGAATAAGGATTCGAGTATTGGATTCAACCCACGCTCATTTGAATCACTTCATGGATTTTATCACGAGTGATCATGAGACGATAATATCTTATATTCTGCAAACCTAGAGATATGAGTTGTTACTATGAGTTGGTTGTACATTGATTGCACGAAAACGCGTTTGGTAACTCGATGTTATAAAACGTGCATTTGTGTATGATTCAACAAGTAGTAGAAGAAGCCATATGAGTCGAAGTTTATCCATTCCTTTTACCTTCGGGATAAAAGCGATATATGTGGGTCCCTCGATGATTTGGTGATGACAAACGTAAGTGCTCGGCCGGGCCTGGACTAATTTGATTTGTTCAATTAGTCAGTCGTCATAAATCGGAAATCGGGAAACAACAAATGGACAGAGAGAATGATTATAATCCATGTCTCAGTCCATATGATATCTAGATTGGAGGAATATATGATCCCTTATCTAATGGACATGTCATTTGATTTGTTCAGAGTTTGACAGCGGCTTTAAGAGCTACGATTGCTAGTCAGGATCTTGGAGTCATACTTGAATAATAGTTTTAGACTTATCCAAGTGGGAGACTATTGGATTAGGTGTCTAATCCCATAACTATTATTAGTATGTATTCGACCCGGGAGTAGCATGGTCCATTTGGGTTGCATATCATCAGGACAATTTGTTAGGATGGACTTTTGAGAGAAAGTTATTTATGGTTTATTAATATATTATAAGTAATAATATATTAATATGAAATCGTATGTTTTAATTAGTATTGATCAAGAATTAATTTGGAATTAATTTAGTGGTCAAAAGAGACTAATTAAATCTATGTGGACTAGTTATGATAATTAGTTATATTTATATGTATGTGGCTTATGATCCATGTTGGACCAAGTTTATGTATGGGTACATAAAGAGTTGGGCTACATGAACCATGGATCATAAAACCCATGGGTATGGATTTGGGTTATATCCATGACCCTAGAAATCCCACATATAAATAGATACTTCATTGCCCAAAATCGCCACTAGTATCTTCTTGGAGTTCATGGTGTCTTTTGTGTGCATGAAGTTCTCTCTCAAGTTCATCCTTTGTCCATGGTGTGTTGTGATTCTATTTGAGGCTTCCAAACTATTGGGGCTAAGCTCTTTATGGCCAAATACACCAAGAATTCAAGCTCCATCAAAAGGTATGTCATGCCAACTAGTATATTATATTTTATGTTAAATGCATGCTAGTTGTAAGACTAATGCCTTGGAAACCATTTGCATGTATAATTAGTGAAAATATAGATCCAATGTATTTAGGGTTGTATGTGCACCATAGGATGTTGTAGTATACCAAAACCCAACAAACATGCCACTACATCATAGCATCATACGGTAAACCAGGATATCAATCCAAAGGGTCAGCCTTGGTGCCTTCGACCCGTAAGTACGGTGAGAAAAAGTCACCTGACAGTCTGAACAATAGTTGATGAGTCCCGACTCTGAATCTCAACTCTAAGCAACACCTATTCATCCAAAAGACCAATTCTCAAACACCATTCAAAATACCTAAAATACCCCTTAGTCAAACTTGGTCAAAGTCAAGTAAGTCAACCCACCTGAGTCAACAAAGAGTACGTATGTGGGGCGTACTCCAAAGGTACACGGGGCATATCGAGCATTGACCACCATCGGGGTGGTTGACCACGTACGCGCTACATACCCAAATTACGCAGGGCGTATGCCCAATCTTCCCAAAACTCATTAAGAGCTTAATGCTTTAAGCTCTTACATCCAACTTCTAGATCCAAGGCCAAATTATCCTGAAGAGTCATAAAGTTTCCAATTTTATGACTTTGCATGTCCATTAAGTGCTTAAATCAACAATTTAATACATTAAGTCCTTCTAAAGAATGCATGGAGAAAAAAGAACCATTAAGACCCCATTTTTATGACTCAAGACCCTTCAAAAGGTCTAAAAGGATGACTTATTGGATCAAGAACATGATATGCTCATGACACACCACATTTGGGACAAAAAGAACCTAAAATCAAGCCCAAAACAAGATCTAAATGAAACTTCACCAAGTTAAGAACTTAATACCTCCAAGTGATGCCAAATGAGGGTATGCTTCTAGATCTAAAGTACTTCACTCCTTCAAGATGGTATCTACTTCCTTCCTTCTTCTTCAAAGTCACAAAACACACATAAGCATAGAAATGCTTCACAATGTGGATTAGAGTCGCAACTTCGTTTGAAAGGATAGAGGCTAATGGAAGGAGCCAAGGTTGGGAGTTAATGATGAATAAATAAGGTCCAAACCCTAAAGATTAAGGTTTGGGACTCCACCGCGTATACCAACATACATGGATCCGCCCCAAAAGTCCAAAAGTGGCACAAACAGCCCCTCCCATCCACAAGTCTTACATTACAAGGACCAAAATCTAATAAATCTCAATATAAGGATCAAAGATGTGTTGAAAAGTAACCTAGATTGTTAGTTGGCATGTTAATGTCTGTTAAATATGTAAGTTACTGTTAGTATTATAAGTTAGTTCTGTTAAGCATGACAGTTACATGTGAACCATTGTATTGGTTCATGAAACGTTCTGATGGGTGGGTTACACCCAACTGTTTCTGGTATTGTATATGTATTAGTCATATGTATTAGTATGGGTGTTGTACGTATTGATCATATTAATAAAAAGTCAAACTTAGTGTGTATCTTATCTTCTATTTGAAATCCTTATCTTTATCCGCAACAAATTGGTATCAGAGCCGGCAATTCTAAATCAAAGATATTCCGTTTCTTTTCTTAAAAATGGCTACGAACAACAGTCTTTATCAAACCCAATTACCACGATTGAATGGTAAAAATTATCATCACTGGAGTATCCAGATGAAGGTTCTGTATGAATCATTGGATCTATGGAGTGTCGTGGATAAAGGCATCTCTCAACCAGAGAATTCCGCTGCACAACAAGAAAAGGAACTAGAAAAGAAGGACAAGAAGGCGTTATTTCTGATTTACCAGTCAGTTGATGATCCTATCTTTGAAAGGATATCAGGGTCAAAATCTTCCAAGGAAGCCTTGGATGCATTGTATAACACATACAGGGGACAAGATAGGGTCAAAGTAGTCCGTTTGCAAACCTTGCGGTGTGAGTTTGATGGGTTAAGAATGAAAGAATCTGAAACCATAGAAGAGTTTTACAATCGGGTGATTGTCTTGATGAATCAAATGAGATTGAATGGGGAAGATATTGAAGAGAAGAGGGTTGTTCAGAAGATACTACGGAGTCTCACCCGCAAATTTGAATATGTGGTTGTAGCAGTGGAAGAATCAAAGGATTTATCTACTTTATCGTTGGAAAATCTGTTGGGGATACTTCAGTCCCATGAATTTCATATGAAGAACTTTGATGATGACACTACAGAAAAAGCATTTCAGGTTTCTACAGGTGCAAAAAGGAAAGAACATGTAAAGTCCTTATCTGAAACTCAATGTTATTACTGTCACAGATATGGACACATTATGAAATATTGCAAGAAAAAGAAAGAGGATGAGAGTGCAGATGCAAATTTCAATTATGAAAAAGAAACTAAAGAAGGAGATACAGTTTTTATGGCACTTGAGGATCTTGAAAACTTTGTGGATGATGAATGGCATGATGATGATGATGTCCTTGTGAAAACAAACAAGGTGATGGATGATGAATGATGAATGATGATGATTGAAGTTCAAATGCTTCTGGTAATCTAGGTTTAGGAGGAATGTTGAAAAGTAACCTAGATTGTTAGTTGGCATGTTAATGTCTGTTAAATATGTAAGTTACTGTTAGTATTATAAGTTAGTTCTGTTAAGAATGACAGTTACATGTGAACCATTGTATTGGTTCATGAAACGTTGTGATGGGTGGGTTACACCCAACTGTTTCTGGTATTGTATATATATTAGTCATATGTATTAGTATGGGTGTTGTACGTATTGATCATATTAATAAAAAGTCAAATTTAGTGTGTATCTTATCTTCTATTTGAAATCCTTATCTTTATCCCCAACAAGATGAAGGTGCCTCAAAACACGATGTTGCACTCCGGATAACCAATGTGTTTGAAACAATTGTCATGATTGTGACCATCTCTATCACAAAAGGTATAATGTTGCGTTTCAGCTTCACGTTTCATGAGTTTTGGGTTAAGTTTGACTTTTTGTTACGATGTGTTTCCATCTCGCTTGGTGGGCATGAAGGCCTTGAAAGCAGCAGTATCCATGGTGGGTCTTTTATCAATGGTGATGAATCGTTAGCTTTCATCCTCAGCAACAATGTGATAAGTCATCCCTAGCACTGGTGCCGAAATGGCAGCGAGGAATTGAGTCTTGATGACATTGAAGTCATTATCGAGCCCCAAGAGAAAGGCATAGAGCTTTTCTTTTTCTTGATGTTCCACAAGATGTCTATTGACTTCACAAGTACAACCATTACAGGTGCACTTAGGTGTGGGAAAGATAGATTGGATCTCATCCCACAAAGATCAAAGTTTGGTCTAGTATACAGAGACTTATATTCCATATTGGCGAGTGGTAATGAGTTGGTTCTTCAGTTCATAAGCCATGGGCGCACTTTCCTTACCGAATCTTTCACAAAAATCTTCCCATATTTCTGAAGCAGTATTGGCGTATTTGACGCTCCCTCTTATCTCCTTTTCCATGGCAGTGGTGAGCCGACCCTTTATCATGGCGTCGCATCTCATCCATGCCATGTGGTTCTTCGATGTCTATTCTGGTTTCTCAATGGTACCATCTATGAAACCGGTCTTGTTTTTTGCGAATAGGAAATTCTCCATCTCTTGGACCTAGTCTGCATAATTTTTATTAGACAAAGCTTCATTGACTTGCATTTGTCTGGGAAATGAGATAGGTGAAGGTAGTAAGGTGAGTCATGATCTGGCGTGTTTTTGTTGCTGTTGTTTTTGTTGGAGTTACCTTCATCGCCGGCCATAGAGGCGATTTAGGGT